>NC_136433.1:1677500-2277500 GCF_052849685.1 Lactuca virosa | reverse complement strand
TTAAGGTTACATATTTTATTACTTAATGAAGTGACTCTTGAACCTCCATAACTTGAGGACAAGTTATGGGGTCATAAAACCATTTAATGAGAACAAGACTCTTCATTTTTGTAACCTTTTCCATCTTTTATGAGTTTTAAGAAACTTAAATGTGACCTTTCATGTAACTTGAGGACAAGTTACACAAACACATTTTTGAATCATCTCTTAGATTAAAATGGATTGAAAACACATAATCAATTAACTTATCTATTGATCTAAGCAACTCATATGAACAAAGACAATACACATCAAACTTTTTCATGTAATTAGCATAACTTTTAAACTAATACAAAACATGAATCTATTGACAATTATCTTTGGAATTGGATTAGTATGAACATTACCACATCAAAAACAAGTTTATAAGTCCAAAAACAACTTATGGTAATGTTCCTAGTCCATTTCCAGCCAAAAAACTCGAAAATATGCTGTCAGGGGGTCAAACTCGTCGAGTGCATGAACAAACTCTGCGAGTTGGATCGTTTTGAACACTTTTAAGGCATGGATTCGTCGAGTCCCTTTATGGACTCGGCGAATCTACTGTTCAGAGAGCAACAAAATTCGTTTTTTTCAGCCATTTTGCAAGTATAACAAGAAAACAAGCCTAGGCTCTGATACCACTGTTGGGTTTTGAGCATTCTAACACTCCTATGGTGTACATGCAACCCTAAATACCTTGGATCTATGTTTTCTCTAATATACATGCAAATGCTAATATTCCAAGGTATTACCCTATCTAGCATACAATCATAGATACTTGGGTAATAATATAGATAGAAAACATACCTTTGTAGTGTAGCTTGACTCCATGGGGCTTGAGTGCCTAGTGCCTCAAATGTGACACCTCAAATGGCTCACACAACATCAAATACTCTTGGAATAACTTAGAGAGAAATCCACACTTCAAGAAATCGGCTAGCCCTTCATATCACACCCTAGTGCCGATTTTGGTGAATAATATGATGCTTATATAGTATGTTACAATTAGGGTTACACCATGTAAACCCTAATTGTCATGACCTTTCATTTCCATGACCCATGGGTTATGTAACCTCCATGGAGCATCCATGGAGTTTAACCCAACTTGATTATCCATGGAGCTTTGGCCCACTATATAAGTTATGGATTATTTACACAATCAACCCATATATTTAATTAGTCTTCTTTTGATCACATAATTAATTCTAAATTAATTCTTGATCAATACTAATTAAATATTATTATTCTTATTATTAATATATTAGAACTTATAATATATTAATAACCATAAGTGTCTTATTTCTCTCATTTAGTCTATCCAAGTGCATGATGCCATGCAACCCAAATGGACCATGCCTGGTCGGGTATGAAATGTTTTGAACACAATGTTATAGCTTTAATGTAAATTATGAAATGTTTTGAACACAATGTAAACTTTATATTAATAATACAATGATTGTTGTTACTTTGATTACTATTGTACAATTGTTGTGATATTATACATGACGTCCTTCGCCCCCGAACGTTTCTGCCGTTCCGGTTTGGGGGTGTGACAGATTGGTGTCAGAGCATTATTTATAGTGAACTAAGTATATAAACCTATAAAAGATATACAACTATAAATACAATGGGATAAAAACACTCTGACCAAGAATTATACTTTTAAAATATATTAATATTTTTATGAAAGTATACATACATGCATATATATATATATATATATATATATATATATATATATATATATATACTAGAACAAGTATCACAAGAAGAACAAAACAAAAGTATTTAGATGTTGAACACTACAGTCAAACCTAGACAGTTATGTAATCATATATGGGATAAATATAGCCTGATCAACTATATTTATTTGAGATACGACCAACATGTGTTTCGGAGAAATAGTGGTGTTGAAACAAGTCTAAAACTTACCAACCCTACAAACAAAGGAACATTAGAACCAAACATAAAGTTTAAAATACTATAGAAGTGTTTTATGATACTATACAATAACAATAAGTCTAGAAACTTATCAACTGCATATACCAAGAAACTCTAGAATCAATCATATAATTAAAATACTATAGGAGTATTTTAAGTACAATAACTAATTTATGTGAAAATTTAAAAGACCCTTACTGGTAGGTCTATAATTGCAGAGTGTATACTCCCAAGGTTATATATAATTAAGATCTTATATACTTAAAATATGTGGTTTCGCTTTACTTCCTTTTCCTTGTTTGGATGTGGATATAGAGTAGGATCACTTATTCGAAGGTCTATAAGGTCTATAAGATCTGAGGTATATGTGATTATAGAAAGACCTGGTAGGGATCACGCCATAAAAAATTCTTTAGGAATGTTTTAGTTAATCTCATAGATTCTTTAGACACTCCCATTCTCGCACGAACAACATAGGTAGATGTAACCACTGTATTACAATAGCCAACAGAAGAGTTGAGGAAGAACCAAAAGAGAGTTCATGAGGAGAATTATGAGAAAAGACCGAACAAAGTGAAAAGCACTAGAGAGATCATTAACGAACCTTACCCTATCAGGAGAAAACCAGAAAGCACTCTATATGTCACACTAGTAAATTATAATATAATATAACTTAGTGAGTTAGTGATTACACTGCTCACACTACTTGTTAGATTTATTACTTCTTTTGTAACAACAAATACTAGTACATCAAGTCAAAGAATTTCGTAAAAGGACGATAACTATTAAAAATTCATAAGTTTATTCTATATAGACTTCTATTATGAATTGTTTATAAAACTCTATAAAAGTCAGAACATAATACGCACATAACCAAGATAACATAGTTCAATCGACACATGAGTTATAGCTAATACTAAAGACTTACTACCGTTTCAATTCTTTTAAACCTTATGGTAGAAATATGCCTTCTCATAGACTTATTGGGTGAACTTAACCTTTGTACAAAACTTATTTCTACTCTCTACCAGGAATGCATCATAGGGATGCAGGTCTAAGCATTGAAAATCATACCACAAAATGAGAAATTTATATGTATATATAAATAGATAAAGTACAACTAATAACGACCATAAGTACTTACGATTTCATTTCACAACATATAACAGAATCATGTCTTCACATGGAAATAACCGGCCAACCAGTGAAACCCCAATTCTGCAGATAGACTCTGCTACCTTTCAAGCTGCGGTCAAAGCTGCCGTGACAGCCGTCATGGCACATCTCAATGCTAACAACCCAAACGAAAATAGAAACAATGTCGACAATTCAAACCGTAGTAACAACTAAGTAAACCAACAAGTGTCTACCTGCCAAGACACCCTAAACCCGAAACCTAAGAACATAAAATGAAGGTTTAAGAATGAGAAAGGGAGTAGTTCAACTCAAGGACTTACCAAAAAGCAACAAACTGGGGCAGTCCATACTCCCACTAACCCTACTACCTCAACACCGACAACACCGTATTTAGGAAACCTCCCACACTGCAACAAGTGCAACTACCATCATTATGGAGTCTCCCGGGAGTTGTATTGCAATAGGTGCAACATGAAAGGGGACACCGCCCGCTTCTGTAGGACTCCAGTTGAACACATCACTTCAACCACCAATGTCGGAGTAAGTCCAATATGCCATTTATGTGGTGAAATGGGACATTTCAAGAGAGACTGCCCAACCGAGAGGAATGACGGAGGAGCGGGAGGAGTTTAACGACAAGACATAAAGGAGCAACGAGGAACCTTCTACGATTTTGGTACGTTTTCTAAACAACAATAATTAAGCATCAAATTTTCATGGAAAATATTTGACAATTAAAAATTTAAGATCATAAATTAACACATCATTCATATAAAAACTAAGAACCCTTGCAGGTGAGCTATGATAGTTTAGTGTATACACAAGGGTCATTTATAATTAAGATTTGTAGGCTTAGAGTGAGTGATTCCGCCTTATTTCCTGTTCCTTGTCTGGTTGTGGATTTAGGGCAGAGTAACTCAGTCGATTGTCTTTCCAATCTTAATTATACATGACTTGTATACACCAAATGATTATAGAAGGACCTGGTAGGGATTATATTATGAAAGTTCATTATTTTCAATTATTAGAACACTCGTACTGCTAGTACTCGTTAAATGCGGTACAAAATATCCGCAGTAGTGATAACAAGGATAAAACAAAGAACACTAAATACCTAAACATAGAAAGTGCTACCGCTCTAACAAACACTTCTTCCTAATCGACTTAACAACCGTTACGATTAGAAGTTCTGATGTCGTTCTTAGAAATGGATTGGTCTGGTCCTCACCATACCAATTTCCTGTGCCACGTAAAGACTCTTCGCTTTAAACGACCGACTAACGAAACTTCCATCACTCATAACGACAAACTAGATACGAACCTCATAATCGTCTCTCGCTTCAAAACTCAGAAGTACCCATGCGAGGGGTACCACGCCTTCCTAGCTTATTCCGTAGACAAGAAACTTAAAGTGAAAAACACCGAGGATATTCTGGAAGTTCGTGACTTCCCGAAGTATTCCCAGCAGACCTTTTGGAAATACCACATATGCAACAAGTAAAGTTCAAGAACAGAGGCTAGGGAAAAATATGGTTAACCTATCACTGTTAAGTGTATACGCGAGAGTGGTATATAATTAAGATTCTATAGACCTAGGATGTGTGCTTCCTCCCTATCTCCTGTTTCTTGTCTGGTTGTGGACTTGGGGCAAAGTCACCCATCTGACCATCTTGTCAATCTTAATTATATACAACTTGTATACATGAGGCGATGATAGGTGAACCAGGTATGAGTCCTACCATGAACTTTAGGACAAAGCTGTTCAGGGCTACAAGTGAGGACCTACCATTCGGATGAACATAGACAAGTAAACCGAACCCATACACTTTCCACCGATCAGAACAACAGACTCAACAGTGAAGATCCGCTGGAACACCAAGCGAGGATCTAAATTCACTTGAGAACGAGAGAAGCAAATGAAACTGAAGTACCTACCTCTTTCCTAATTCCTAGTAGCCACTCAGAATTTGAATTTCGGGACGAAATTCCCTTTAACGGGGGGATAATGTGACAAACCGATATTTTCTACCTTGAAAAAGTCAAACATACCAGTTAAAAGTCAAAGTTATTGTTTTATTAATTTAATTAAGTTAAATTAATAATATTAGTGTGCATAAACCCTTTAGTAAAAGTGTTACAAAAATTAGAAGTGAATTGCACAAAATCCGAGAATTCTCGCTTAGACCGAAAACCCTCGGACTACCCTTCTGTTCGGGCCTCAAACGGCTTACGGCTGCAAACCACTCGGACTGCAAACATACGAGACTTCTTCTAGAAGCCTTATCTCCTCGGGGAAAGCTCTTACCTTCTCGGAAGGTGTTCTCAACCGAAAACCGAATCCTCAGTTTGAGTTCCCAACCGCAAACTTCGCCTCGGGTTGTGTTTACAGCCGAGAACTCGCATGTATATATATGAGAAGTCCAAATTCTTCCCTCTTTCTTACACATTTGGCTGAAAACTATCCATTTTCTCTCAAAGTTCAACCGAAAACTCCCTCCTCTCTCCTCAAGATCATGCGAAATCACTTCTCCCTCATGAATTCCATGCGAAAATCCTTTACATCTTCTTAGAATCTTGCAAGTATCCTTCCTTGATCTTGTAATCAGTTCACAAACACCTTCCAATCATCATATATTGGGCCTAAAACACATAAAAACGCTAGTTTTCACGAAGAACACGAAGAACGCGAAGAACACGAAAAACACACAAACGATATTCTAAGTATTATTGTAAGTCTTCTTACGATAATTAAGTGTTGTTTAACACTTTAAACATTATTATAACGTCTAATTTATACTTCATTTTGATATTTATATAAATTAGGATTCGAGTTTTGTCACTAGTGCTAACTTGTGGATTTAGCTCTACTGCACTGTATCATCAACCGGGAATTCACAAAATGTGAGTTCATACCCCCATATTTTCCAAACTTTTTCAATGTTTTTAGAGGGGGGGGGGAATACAAGTAAAACACAAGAAATCTTATGTTTAAAAATATAATTTACTTATTAAGTCTTCTTACCGTTAATATATATCAAATCGTGAAATTGGTTAAAAACATGAAAATAAACTTATAAACTATAATAGGCATAGTTTATGGAACATGCGAACTATTTTACAAAGTCCAGGTTAAAACATGGAAATAAACTTATAAACTATAATAGATATAGTTTATCAGACAAAAGGATCTTTTTACAAAACTACTTGTTATTTACAAAAAGATTTTTCTGCTTTATTACTAGTAAATTCGTTGAAGCAATTTGTGAGACGCCTTCATGTACTTATCTAAGTACCTATTAAAGTCCTGAATTATAACCAGATTCTCCTAGAAGGAGAGCATGATTTTGTGTATAGATCTATACGGGACTGACAATCTCGCACGAGAGCTGCTTGCAACAGCTAGGTCGACAGACCTGTGGTGATAAACGTCATAGCGATTCTGACGCATAAGAACGTCGTTTCAGGCCATCTTAGGTCATCAAGTATGGTTATAAGAACTCACAAGGAGAAAACAATGATATATTTACGTAGTAATTATACTTTCCTTAAACAGTCTTAAAGGATATTAACTATATGATTACTCAATATATACAATAGGGTTAGATAAAATTGAAGTCCGGTAGACAGTGGAATGTTAGATTTTCGCCTTACTTCCTGTTCCTTGGTTGGTTGTGGGCCTAGGGCAGATTCACCCATTCAACTATCTGTTCGATCTCGGTTATATACAACTCGTATGTACTAGGTAATCATAGGAGGGTAGTATCGTCGCATTGAGCTTTCAGGGTAAACACAATTTCAACTAGTTTTAATTATAAATAAAACTAGGTATCATTAAACTAAGTATGGTAATTATACTTGTACTTTTCGGTATTGGTTCATATTAGATCACAGTTCATTTCACAGTTCAGTTCACAGTTGAGTTCATAGTTCAGTTCACAGTTCAGTTCACAGTTCAGTTCATAGTTCAGTTCACAATTCAGTTCATAGTTCAGTTCGTAGTTTACAATTCAGTTTTATGGAAAAATATAGGATTTTTCTAGGATAAACTTCATTATTTTAAAAGTAAACAATTCATTATTTAACTTGCTGAAAACCAATACGATTAATTACTGAAAACAATGTTTTACAAAAGAGTAAGTGGAACTAGGAACATATTTGCCAAAGGTTCAACATTTACTTTCAAATTGGTATAACTTAAAGGACCCTTAATTGTTAATTCTATAGTTCCTTAGTTTATACATCAGAGTTATATATAAATAATATTCGGTAGGCAGTGGAATGTGTGATTTCTGCCTTACTTCCTGTTCCTTGTTTGGTTGTGGGCTTAGGGCAGATTCACACATTCAACTGTCCATTCAATATTAGTTTATATATAATTATTATAAACTAAGTAATCATAGAAGGAACGGGTATGGTCATATTACTCATTAAGAAATATAGGGTTTTCTTGAGGAATAGGCGAACTTTTCCAAAGAACAAAGAATATACTTTTTATAACAAAAACACTTATGAACTCACCAACTTTAATGTTGACACTTTTTCTAACCACTTGTATTCTCAGGAACGTTAGTAGACAGGTACCCTCTCAGGTGTTGTGAAGACGGAGCTTTACGTCTTATCTTTTGTTATAGCTTTAATGTAAATTATGAAATGTTTTGAACACAATGTAAACTTTATCTTAATAATACAATGATTTTTGTTACTTTGATTACTATTGTACAATTGTTGTGATACTATACATGACGTCCTTCGCCACCGAACGTTTCCGTCGTTCCGGTTTGGGGGTGTGATAGATATCCAACGGCTGCGTCTTGCCGTGAGATCTCTGGTGTTCGGCCTTGACCTTCCTGCAGGTCAAGCACCTCTCAACGTACCAGGCTACATCCCGCTTCATGCAGGGCCACCAATAATCAGGACGAAGATCTCTGTACATCTTCATCGCCCCGGGATGGATAGAAAACCTGGATTTGTGCGCCTCCTCCATCAAAACCTGGCGCACACCTCCATGATACGGAAGCCACACTCTACGATGGAGTGTCAACAACCCGCGACTATCATAGTCAAAGGAGGAAACCTGACCCACGATATGCTCATCCTTCCGATGTTCCTCCTTCATAGCCTCTCGATGGGCCTCCCGGATCTGCTCTAAAAGCGGAGTCACTACTGTCATCCTCAGGCAAATGTCTCTGATCGGGGCTGCGAATGCCTTGCGGCTAAGTGCATCGGCCACAACATTGGCCTTCCTCGGGTGGTAGAGGATCTCACAGTCGTAATGCTTCACCACGTCCAACCATAGCTGATGTCTCATGTTCAGATTTGGCTGATCCATCAGATACCTCAGGCTCTTGTGGTCCGTGTAAATGTTACAACGAACCCCATAGAGGTAATGTCACCAAATCTTGAGGGCGAAAACAACCGCCCCAACTCTAGTTCGTGCGTCGGGTAGTTCACCTCGTGAGGCTTTAGCTGCCTCGAAGCGTACACGATGATGTGCCCCCTCTACATCAACACTATGCCCAAACCCGGGATGGACGCATCACAGTATACCAAAAAGTCATCAACGCCCTCTGGCAGGGCTAAGATCGGCGTCTCGCACAACCTCTGCCTCAAAGTCTCGAACGCTGCCTGTTGCTCGGGCCTCTAGCGAAAAACAGTCGCCTTCTTCGTCAGTCGGGTCAATGGTACTACTATCTTGGAGAAATCCTGTATGAATCTCTGGAAATAGCCTGCTAACCCGAGGAAACTCCAAATCTCAGATGGAGACTTCGAGACCTCCCATCTCATCACGGCCTCCACCTTGGCCGGGTCGACCAGAATATCGTTCTGGTTGACAAGGTGCCCAAGAAACAGCACCTCACGCAACCAGAACTCGCACTTGGAGAACTTGGCGTACAATTTCTCCCTCCTCAGGGTATCCAACACCTCTCGCAAGTGCTCCTCATGTTGCTCCTGTGTCTTGGAGTAAACCAAGATGTCATCAATAAAGACTATCACAGACCGATCCAGCATCGGTCTGCATACGCGGTTCATGAGGTCTATGAACATGACAGGGGCATTCGTGAGCCCAAAGGGCATCACCACGAACTCATAGTTGCCATAGCGAGTCCGGAAAGCAGTCTTCGTCACATCCTCGTCTCTGAATCGCATCTGGTGGTAGCCTGAATGCAAATCTATCTTGGAAAACCAAGATGCCCCCTGTAGCTGGTCGAAGAGATCATCAATCCTCGGGAGTGGGTAACGGTTCTTCACCGTTACCTTGTTCAGCTCCTGGTAGTCTATGCATATCCGGTGGGACCCCATCCTTCTTCTTCACAAACAGAATCGTGGCTCCCCAAGGCGAACTGCTCGGCCTGATAAATCCCTTGTCTAACAGCTCCTGCAGCTGTGTAGACAACTCCTGCATCTTGGGAGGAGCCAACCGATCTGGTGCCTTGGCTATCGGCGCCGCACTAGGAACCATGTCAATCTGGAACTCCACCTGTCTCTCCGGAGGTATTCCAGGAAACTCCTCTGGAAACACATTCGAATACTCCCTCACAACTGGCACATCACTCACGGTCGCCTTACCTGCCTCTTGGGTGTCCATAACGTAGGAAACATAAGTTGTGCAACCCTGTTGAAGGTAGCGCCTAGCCCTCGTTGTTGAACACAAAGCTGGTCCACGCTGCGACCTCTCGCCCTGAATCACCAGCTCTCCCCCACTTGGGGTCCTGACACGTACCAACTGATACGCACAGTCGATCACCGCCCCATCAGGGCTCAGCCAATCATTTCCGATAACCTTGTTCCCACACAACAGTATGGGAACCAAATCTACGAGGTAACGCTCGCCATACATCCACAAAACACCATCTATGTAGACCTCCGATTCCCGTACAGATCAGTCGTCAGCAATCTCGACCTCTATAGGGCAATCCAACATGCCCGAAGACTCAGAAAACCTCTTGCTAAGTGCAAGAGAGACAAATGATCTGGTAGCTCCCGAGTCGAATAACACCTGAAATGGGATACCGTTCACATAGAACGATCCTAAGCATAACACATAAAACATAAAACATAAATATCATAACCGACATGTAATAAGAGTTAGGGAGAAGAATAAATACCTGTCACCACATCCGGTGCGGAACGCGCCTCCTCGGAGGTCAGTTGGAAGGCTCGGCTCCTCACCACTGGAGCATCTGTCTTGCCCTGTCGGCCATCTGTGATCCACAGGGTCGATGGAGTTGGCGCCGCCACTGGCGCTCCTGATGTCAATCTCGGGCAGTTGGCCTTTTTGTGGCCCTTCTAATTGCAATGAAAGCAAATCAGGTCTGATGTCTGAAAGGTGGGGGTAGGGGCAGTGTAATCCCTGCCAAAGTGCCCAAGCTTTCCGCACTTATAGCAGCCCGATGAACCTAATCTGCAAACCCTCTCATGCGTCTTGCCACATTTCCCACATCGGCTCCGGTCCTGCTGGCCCTTCGACCTAGTGTCGGATCCTTTGGGTTTCTTCCCCGAAACCCCAGTCACCTGCCCTGTCTCTGCCTTCCTCTTCCTGATGTGATCTATGTCAATCTCCCTCTCTCTCGCCTTGGCTAACATGTCCTCCAAATTCGGGCATGCCGAGTAGCTGACATGTTTCTGAATGTCAGCTCTCAACATGTCATGATATCGGGTCTTACACATCTCCTCATCCCCCGCGTACTGAGGCACCAACAATGCCCTCTCCATGAACTTGGCGGTAATCTCCTCCACCGACTCAGTCGTCAGCCTCATATCCAGAAACTACTTGGCCAGCTGCTGAAGGTCTACATCCGGTGCAAACTCAGCCCGTAAAACTGGTCACAAAGTCCGACCAGGTCATAGCCTCAACGGCTGGGGCTCCCAATGTGTCACTGACTGCCTCCCACCAGTCCCTAGCCCTGTCTCTCAAACATCCCACTGCATACCAGAACTTCGACCCCTCAGGGCAGAAGCTCATCAACTGTGCAGACTCAATGTCTGCAATCCATCTCCTGGCTACAATGGTGTCCTTCGCCCCGTGAAAGTCTAGCACACCACATCCCCAGAAATTCTTGAAGGAGAGTGTGTGAGTCCCTGATTGGCCAGATGCCATGTCACTCCCGAATGCCCTGAGGCGATCCTCCATTAGCTCCATGATCCCTTCCTTGATCGACCCGAAAATCACCGGGGTCGACTCAAGGATGCCTCTCGTAATCTCGAACGCGATGAACTCGCGTAATCCCTCATCGACTGGGTCGGAACCCGAGCCCGAACCTGATCCTGACCCAGACCCTGAACCTCCTGCTCCGTGACGTGTCACCACCAATCTGAAACAAAACACATAATCGTCAGGGTCATACATAACCTCGGGAGGTCTCACACACATAGTACAAGTTCCCTGGTTCTATCTCAACCTCCTTGACTTGAGTACGAATCCTATGCTTTCAGTAGTACGGGTCCATACTGTTGGATTAATGTCTAAGTCCATAAATATATTTGGTATGTACTTGAACCGACCCGGCATGGTCCATTTGGGTTGCACTTCACCGGCACAATTTATATGGATAGTCTTTTGAGAATAGTATATTTATGATTTATATTAATATATTATAAGTTCTAATATATTAATATGGAATCATATTATTTAATTAGTATTGATCAAGAATTAATTTAGAATTAATTAAGTGATCAAAAAGAACTAATTAAATATGGACTCTTATATATATGGAATGGGCCAAGTTCATTTAGGTTGGGCTAAGCTTTCATGGATGGTCCATGGAGCTTTTAACCCATGGATCCTATGTAAATGAAAGGTCATGGGTATTAGGGTTTACATGGATGTAACCCTAA
The DNA here is from genome assembly GCF_052849685.1 of Lactuca virosa. Taxonomy (NCBI): domain Eukaryota; kingdom Viridiplantae; phylum Streptophyta; class Magnoliopsida; order Asterales; family Asteraceae; genus Lactuca; species Lactuca virosa. The sequence goes on along the minus strand of NC_136433.1, from coordinate 2,265,566 downwards.
TCCTCCATAATATATAAAGGGGTCCTTGGCTCACAAAATTTGCACAAGTGTGTGAAAATAAGAGTGGACCGATTTTAGTGTGCATACATATTCTCTCAAGTTCTTCCAAGGTGTTTTGGTGATTTGTGATTCCATTTGAGGATTCCACACTATTGGGGCTAAGCTCTTAAAGCTTGAAGACATCAAGCTACATCAAAAGGTATGTCATCTAACTAGAACTTTGTAGTATAGGTGCTTCATAATATGCTAGTTAGGATGAAACCTTGGAATAGTTAATATTTGCATGTATAATAGAGAAAACATAGATCCAAGGTTTATAGGGTTGCATGTACACCATAGGAGTGTTAGAATGCTCAAAACCCAACACATACTACCTTCCACATCTATCCGTACTTTCCTCAAGGATTGCCTTGATTTCACCAAGTCCCTTCTACTACTATCGCTCTCCATGCTAATCTCATCCTAGGCTTACCCTAGGGTAATCTCCGACCTACTCTCCGCCATCAGCTGCATAAGAAGTCCCTGCTATCTCTCCCTAACTAGATCGCGCATACCATTACATATTACTAATACCAGATAATTCTTCGAATGAGAGGTCCTACCCTACAATGGTTAGACTCAAACGAGAGCTGTGAAATAGGGCTAGATCTAACCTTCTGAAATTATTTAGTCCTCGTAATATGTAACTTAACATATTCGTTTACTAGTTAGTTAGAGATAACTAGAACTCCTAAAAGCACAAAGCAAGAAGCATTCGGGCATTGAGTAACCAAGCATATCCTAATCAGGCCATCATATCACTGACTAATCAGTACTAGCATGTAATTCAATACGCACATATAGCAGGCACATAAGGCATCTTCCTAGATCCTTAGCCCTAATCTACCATGCAGTTCTCATACACATACAACAGGCGTATACGACATCCTTCCTAGATCCTCAGCCCTAATCTAGCATGCAGTTCTCATAATCATATCATATAGCATAACGAACATGTATGGGTATCTTGGGGAAAACTTACTTGAGCTCGGCTGATTGCACGCATCACACTCCTTGTTCTTTCTCAAAAACTTTAATTTTAAAGTTTGGAAAATTTAATTTTGGAAAAACTTTTCAAATCCTCGATTTCAGTCCAGACACCCCCGAAGGTGTGTCTGAATCCCTTAAACCAAGGCTCTGATACCAACTTGTAACATCCCAAAATTCAAGACCAAAAATTTCAATTTAAAATTAAAGATTCATAAAACACATTTACTGAAAATGCTACCAGTGTTATCTCATATCATAAAAACAATAAGTCAAATATCTCTCAAAACATATCATAAGAAAATAATGTCAGAGTACAAATCCCAAGAGTCTCATGTGCAAAAAATCGAGTGTGTGATGCGCTGCAGTCATGCCGGCTCCTTCCCCTTCGAAGAAGAGGTACCTGAAACCAAAACTGTAAACCATAAGCACGAAGCTTAGTGAGTTCCCCCACCATACCACATACCATTCAATACACATACTGCCTAGCATATCTGGGTGCTGGCCTAACCCCTTCGGTCTCTTTCAACCGGTAACCACCTAGCATATCAGGGTGTTGGCCTACCCCTTTCGGTCTCTTTCAACCGGTAACTGCCTAGCATATCAGGGTGCTGGCCTACTCCTTCGGCCCTTTTGACCGGTATCGGGGACTATTTCACCCCTACGACTACTGAATATCATGCTAATACATAAACACATAAATCACAAATTGCCTAGCATATCAGGGTGCTGGCCTACCCCTTCAGTCCTTTCGACCGGTAACGGGGTCTGACCTGACCCTCCTACCACTATCACATAATATCATAGCATACTAGCACATAAATCTTAACAGATAGTGGCATACCAGACAATTATCACAAAGACAATCATCTCTACTATATCTCCTACTAGTGGGCTGACATTGGTGCCTTAGACCCACTTCTACTGGAAGGTAACCCACCTCAATGACGTGAAGTAGCTGAACTGTCCTCAACTCAGAAATCAACTCCTCTCAAACTCCTACACATAAAAATCTCCTTTAATTACTCTTTCATACCCATAACCCTATTAAGGATCAACTCTGGTCAAAGGCAAAGTCAAGGTCAACATCCTGGTCAAAGTCAACATCCTGGTTGACTCGACTCGTCGAGTTGGTCCCTCAACTCGCCGAGTTCCATGATCCATAAAACCCTGGAAATCTCGATCCAAATCGTCGAGTCCTTTCACAACTCGTCGAGTTCCTCGTATCCATGATATCGGGACATTTCAACCTAACTTGTCGAGTTCCATTATGGACTCGACGAGTTCTTCAGTCTGTTGAGCCATCTTAATAAATTAAGCTCCTATCCTTCAGATCCAAACTCCATACTTCAACTACTTACTGGAAATGCCCTCTTAAGGGTAAAGTTTCCAACTTTACCCGTTAATAGTCCTTCTTAATGGGTTTAGCTCAAACCCTAGTTCTTTAAGACTTAGATTTTGGTCCAAAAGTCATAATACTCCAAACCAAAGCATGAAAACTGAGATCTAGGCCCTAGACACCAAATGAACACGTAAAGTCTCAAACTTTCCTTCCATGCATGGCCTTTTGGAGCTTAAAAGGCCAAAATGACACCTTAAAGCTTTCATGGGGCTTCCATGGTCATAAAGTTTGCACCTTGATGCCATGAAACCCCTTCTAGACCCCAAATCTGAAAGGTAAATCACTTGGGACGTCCATTTCCTAAGGACTAAGCTACTTGGACCAAAAACTCAACAAAAGTGGAAATTAAGAGATCTAAGCACACAATGGACAAGTTAGAAGCTTTTTACCTCTATTGAACCAGAAATGGAGCTCGACTTCTGGATCTACTCTCCTCCTTCAAGTCCTTGTTCTTTCTTCAAGGATCTTATTCTTCAACTTCACAAATAACACACAAAATGGCATAAAAACACTCAAAAGTGGTTTAGGGTTTCGTGGCTAGGGTTTGGGGTGATGGAGGCCGCAAATGAGGCGAGCCTTTGGAGATTAAGGTGTTTAAATAGGGTGCAAAACCCTGAAAATTAGGGTTTCACTCTGGCAGCCCTACTCGCCGAGTTGAGGCTCTCAACTCGTTTAGTAGACTTCAAGTCCAGCGTCCAAATTTCATTCCTACTCGACGATTTTGGGTCTCCAACTCGTCGAGTCCCCTTACAAAAATGAATAATTTGATTTAAATTACATACCAGGATCCGGGCGTCACGACTTTTGGTCAAACCCTTAGTTTTGGAAGGGAAGCTAAGGTTGTACTTTGTATGGCTGAATTGGTGGTTTGTAGCATCTTTTTTCACGGCAGTAGGAGTAGTAGCTGTTGATCATCGTTTGCTAGGTGAGTCTTTTCACTATACTCGTGGGTCAAAGGCACCAATGCCGGCCCACTGGATTATGTTTGTAGGATGATAGTTGTCTTTGTGACACTTACTGTTATGCATGTATGTGGTTGTTGTCTTTGTGACTCTTGTTGATATGATTGTATGCCTATTTGTAGGGGTGAAATAGACCCAATACCGGTTGAAAGAGACCGAAGGGGGTGAAATAGACCCAATACCGGTTGAAAGATACCGAATTGGGTGAAATAGACCCAGTACCGGTTGAAAGATACCGAATGGGGTGAAGTAGACCCGGTTTAGTTTTGAACTGTTATGTATGTTTGGTATGGAGTATATTTCGGTAAACTCACTAAGCTTTTTGTTTACAATTTTATGTTTATGGTTTCATGTACTTCCAGTTTGAAAGGGAAGAGTCTGACATGATCGCACCACATTCACCAAGTTTCTGCATTTTATGACATGATTTGTACTTTGACAACTATTTTATACATTATCTTATTTTGATGGTTTTTTGAAATGAATGAATGATGTTTCTGTTGGTTTTAAAATGAAAATTTTACTTAGTAATTTTTGGGGCGTTACATCAGCGTTGGGCAAAATTCCTAATTTCCATTTCAACTTCAAACAATCATAACTTCTTCGTTTCAACTCCATTTTTCGGTGATCTTTATATCCATGCGAATGTATTGACAAGCTCCATAGTTCTATCTAATTATTTTTTACTGAAGACATATTTGGAACTAAATTCATTAATTCATGCAAGGAGTCCGAAATATCACTTTTCCCATTTTACCCCTTTAGCTCTAAAGCACAATTCAAGGCTTAGATCACTTATCCAACACCATCAACATCCAATATGGTCTAAAATCTACTCCTTTGAAGCCCAAGACCTTTGCATGATCAGTTTATGGTCCAAAATACTGAAATAAGAAACATCCTGAAACTGGGTATTACAGTTACATTAATATACACATAGTGATAAGGGACCCCCGACGACTATACTTGAAGTAGCTGGGTCACATGATCTTTGGATTTGACATGCCTTATTTGGTGCTCCCAACTTAAGCGATTATCTCAATGTTTTGGGCATGTTATAAATATTCGACAACTTTTGTAACAGGTTCGTACTTGACTATTTGTTTCAAGCAAACAAAATGACATATACGTACGAGTATTATTTTGATAATGGTATCTATCATGAATTTGTTGTACTTGTGAAATTATTGCCATGTGTAGGGTTAGAAATAGTTAAGAGAAAGAGGTAACACGTGCTACCCCTCAAAATCGTCCAATAAATGTTTTTTTTGATGTTGCTGCTACTGCTAGATTGTTGGAGGCTACTCCCTGCATGTTATCAAGAAAGATGAAGACTCGGATGGGAGGAATCAATGGGTGGTTAATTTCAAAATCAGATTGATTGCTAGGGTTCGATTTAGGGGATTAAGGTTGTTTCTTCGCAACAAGCCACCAACAACACCACAGAGGCTACTGTTGAAATCATCGACAATAGAGTGAGAAGAAATCATCGCAATCGTCAAGGTGAGTTCATCGGTGTGGAATTGGGTCGGACTGGTACTCGTATGGTCTTTCTCATCGGTGCCTCAAGCACATCCACCGACCTCCGCCTATCCTAAGCCAACACTTTCAACCATGCTTTAGGTACTTGTACTTCACACACACACACACACACACACACATATATATATATATATATATATATATATATATATATATATTCTAAAATCAGATGAAATGATGGATAATACAAAACTCTTGGCATCATTATCAACTCGCCCTCTCTCCTTGATCTAGAAACCGTGGGCCTATAAGTCTTTTTTCATAATGTGTGCTGTTATCTCCCAAGGGATAAGAATATATTGTTATCAGACATGCTTATGTAACGTCCCAATAATAATGACATAAAATTTCGTTTTTAAATTAATAAATAGTTAATACATATCATCTCCATAAAACCAAGGTAATCAAGATATATCAAAACATCATCGAATCAGAGTAGATCACATAATGCGGAAACATGTGGTGTGTGCTTTGCAATCATCCCGAGCTCTTCCATTTGAAAACCAAAGTACCTGAAACATAAACTAAAACCCGTAAGCACAAAGCTTAGTGAGTTCCCCAAGATACCTCATACCACACATACATAAAATCACATAATGGGCCCCCCCCGACATCGGACCCCGTCCGGCATCGGGCCCCGCCCGACATCGAGCCCCGTGCAGTAAACAGATTTGTCAGTCATCAGGCCCCGCCCGGTATAAGCATATAAAGATATAAACATATAAACATATAAACACACAACACATGCCATAATCACAAAGATAAATAACATACAGACTAGCCTTCGGGTCCCGCCCGACATCGGGTCGTACCCGGTAATCATAAAACACATACAAATAACTAACATACAATATACTCATCATGCCCCGCCTGGCATCGGGCCCCGCCCGGTAAACATAAAACACATAACACATGCAAGAGTCACGCATACAATAAGCATACTAAGAATAGCAAATCATGGGCCGACATTGGTGCCTTCGACCCGCTAAACACAGTGAGGAGACTCGCCTTGCACTGTTGAATCACACTGATAATCCCTGACAGCTGGTCCGACAATCCCCCGAACTATCAATAACCAATAACACCCAATTAACAATTGGAATCAAATCTATATCCTTAATCCATACTTAGGGTAAAAGACCATTTTACCCCTTATCTAGCTTGGCCCAAGACTGAGGCCCAAACATACAATCCAAAAGGCCCAAAATATGCCATGGTCAACCTTGATCAAACTTCCGGTCAAAGTCAAAGTCAACAGTCCATGGTGACCAAACATGCCGTGTTGCCCCATGGACACGTCGTGTTCTGCCAACATCCAGTCAATCGGGAAAAATCCCGGCCACACGCCGTGTTACCCCTTGAACACGTCGAGTTCGCCCGAGATTCAACAGCTCAATACATAAAGTTGTTTTCTCCGATTCCAATATCTCCAAAGCTCAGGTCTAGTCCATAACATGGTCCAGAAGGATAAAGTTTCCAACTTTATCCATTGGGACTACCCAAAAAGGTTCAAAACTCAATCCATAAAGCTTAATAGTGCAAGGGCTTAACCAATAAGCACTTTATCCATAAAGACATAGCCCCAAAACATAGATCTGACTTCCCTGAGCTGGAAACCACGTAAAGTTGCCAACTTTATGTTCATGCATGTATAAATGAAGCTGTTAAGCTTAAAATGGACTTAATAATGGACTTAATGCATGCATGACACCAAAAATCTCATAAAGCTTGCACCTTTATGCTCAAAGAGGCCAAAACAAACTCAGATCTGTAATAACAAGCCCTTAAACTACTTCACTCTCTCATCAACCCAAAAAGCGACCAAAAGCACAACAAGGCACAATATGGAGAGATCTAAACATCTATAAGCCAAGATGCAAACTTGATACCTCATAAAGCTTTCCCACAAGATGATGATTCTGGATCCAAAGCCTTTCCACCAAGCAAGACAACTTCAAGATCTCCTCTTCCTTCACCAAGACCAAAAATGAGCACCAAGAACTTCTTACTAGCTCAAGAACACCACAAAGAGACTTAAAGATCAATTTTAGGGTTTTAATGGCAATGAAGGCTGGTAAGGAGGCCAACCATGAGGACTTAAGGCCTTTATATAGGGTGCAACATCCTAAAAAATTAATTAAGGTATTCCTCCACCGGCCGCCAACACGCCATGTAATGGCACAAATACGTTGTGTTGGCCTTAATGGAAGTCACGTTTCTTCAAATCTAGACACACTGTGTTGGTTCCTCAAACACGCCGTGTCCAACCCTCAAAAGAGAATTTACTCCCAACAATTATTCCTCAAGGTTCCGGGTGTTACAACTTATATGAGATGTGCAATTGAATCAGTGAGCAACCATCGTCCATTGTAGGTACATTGGCATTTGAATCTTCCAGAACAAGTATATTTCTGTTCAATGTTTTCTTTAGTTTTTGTTTTTGTTACTATGTGAGATTGTACGTTAATTACATTTTCTTTAATTTGTTATTTAAATATTCCAAGGATAATTCAATTATGGTTTACTTTGTTGATCTTTAGTTGTAATCCTAACTATAAATTCAGATTATAGGAACCTTGGTGTCGATGGTAGCAAAACTCATTTGGAGGTCATTGTTTTACCTGATGCATCAGTTGAGTTCCTAATACTTGTGTGCCTCTTTGTAAATGTAGTTGGTTTGTAGTTGTTTTCCTTGACGTTTTTCTTGATAAAGTAGTACATGATTATATTAGGTGTTGACAAGAATAGATGAGGATCGAGACAAGGATAATTTAATTATCAAGCTGTGTGTTTGTCGATTAAACTTAAGATTTGTTGTAGTTCTTATTAATGAGAAGATCAAAATTGTCATTGATGAATTGAAGGCTGGACATTTCGGGGGCGGGGGCGGGGACGGGGGAACGGGGAAATTTCGGGGGTTGGGGCGGGGACGGGGGAACGGGGAAATTTCGGGGGCGGGGGCGGGGGATGCACTCCCCGTCCCGTTTGCCCCCGTTGACATCCTTACGATTGACTCGAGGATTAATGTGTTGGAGTATCGTTCGCTAGGCAATTATAGCGGTCAAAATTCAAATAACTGTCAAATGTTAGAATTTTAAATAACAGTTATCGTGGTGGTATAACAATTTTTTTTTTATATTTTATGCTACCCCTTTAAGAAACTTTCTAGTTCCACACATGTCCAGGTGATGACAAACACATAAAGTATAAAACAACTCAATACATAACTATAAATGTAATACCCTATATTCCGGTATGTGAAATTGTCAATTTATTCATTTTAAAGGTTAAGGGAAAGTGGACTTTCAGCCTGAATACGACGTGCCACGTTAGATGCGTGTCGGGTACAATACATCTTTAGTTCGACACGGTACGTCGCTGTGATTAGTCCAAACCCTAATATCTGGCCTTGAGCCCTAATTAAAGGCACTAACTTCTAGGGTTTTTTTTTCATTTATGCAACCTCCATCCTCCAGAAACCATAGAGAGCAAACCCTCGCCCTATCTCCTTCCATCATTCTGTTTTGTTGGTGTTTCGGTGATTCTTGGTGAACAAGCAAGAAGTGTTGGTGCATAAGAAGCTAGATCTAGAGAAGTTCCAACCTTCTCATCATCTCCTACACCTTTGTTAGTGTTAAAGCTTCAATCTTTATGTTTCCTTGCTTATAGATCTAGCATTATGAGCGCATTTGGTCCATTTTAGTCATGCTTCTATTGAGTTTAGAAAACTCCATATCCAAATGTTGGTTAGTATTGTTTTTTTTGGACCTTTTGAGGTAAAAAATGAAACCACTGATTTCATCAGCGTTGTTTTTGTTTTCTTATATATGGATGTAGAAGATTGATAGATCATTGGTTTGATTTCATAAATTTCTTTAATTTCATATTTGTAGATTTGGACCAAGAACTTCCCTAACCCCATTCATTTTCATCGCAATAGCAATGGAGAAGAATTAAAAAGAGAGAGGGAGGTGGTGGCCGAAAAAAATTGGAAGATAGTTGTTGTAAGAGAGGGACAAACAATGTTGTTGGAGTGGGAAGATATATTGGGTTTCTAAGAATTTGTATTGATTATTAATTAATGTATAAAAGTAGAAAATAAAAGAATAAAATACAAATAAAATAAAAATATAATAAAAATGATGACGGTAAAAGTGTTTTTGTTGATGAAAATTTAAATATATTCTATTTTTTGTTTCTAATTATTTTCTTACTCTTATAAAATAATGACATATCTAATCCATTTATTCTCTCTTAATCTTCTTTCTTAATTATAACAATTGTCTCCAGGAAGAAAAAATAAGGGATATTTGATTTCTCGAAAAATAATGGTATTCACTTTAAGGACACTACAATGCAACATGCAAGATTTTCAAAAAGAACCATCAGTATAATAAAATTCTGATAGGGACCATCTGTGGTCTTTTTATAAAGAACAGGGACCATTTATATAATTTTGTCTTGATTTTATTAAAATTCATAAAACCCTTTATTGTGATTTCTATTGTTTGGTCAGAGTGTTCTACAATCGACGCGCCACTCTTCAAACACGACGCAGCACACTTTCTTCTCCCTTCTCTGTAAAAAATTATAGCAACCGCCGGCTCTGTACCCTTTTCCCATTGCATCAACGCCATGTCTCAAGGAGTCTATAGCGGCGGAGACGGTGACGGCGGCGGAAACACTCATGGGGCAATCTCTAAGTTATACTTTTGTTACCAGTGTGGACGCACGGTCTCTATTAGACCTTCACCTACCGACTCATCCGAACTCTTTTGCCCCGATTGTAGTGGTGGTTTCCTAGAAGAATACGAAAACCCTAACCCTAGCCCAACGACGCAAAATCCGTTTCTCGCCTTTGATGATGATGCCTCGCCTTTTGCTCCTTTCTCCACTGGTTTTCCCCTTGTATTCTCCACTACATCCCGTGGCTCCGGCGCGGCTACTGGCGATTTTCAGAATCCGACGGATCTCTCTGCTCTCTTTGGCGGTCCTCTTTCACGATCTGGAAGCTTCCAGAACCCTGGTGAGTTCAATCCTTTTGCATTCCTTCAGAATTATCTCAGCACTCTACGGGCAGGTGGCGCCAACATCCAGTTTGTTATTGAAAACAATAGTGATGGTGATCCGTCGGGGTTTCGTCTCCCTGCGAATCTAGGAGACTACTTTATTGGCCCGGGCTTAGAGCAACTGATCCAACAGCTTGCTGAAAACGATCCTAATCGATATGGCACCCCCCCTGCGTCAAAATCTGTGATTCAAAACCTACCTAACATCAAGATTACTAATGATCTGTTGGAATCAGATTATTCTGATTGTGCGGTGTGTAAAGACAGCTTTGAGCTTCATGAGCAGGCCAAGCAGTTGCCGTGTAAGCACGTTTATCATCAGGATTGCATCGTACCGTGGTTGGAGCTGCATAACTCGTGTCCTGTTTGTCGGTATGAGTTACCCACTGATGACCAGGAGTATGAGAACAGGTCTCGCGAAGGTTCTACTGGTGGTGGTACTGGTCGAACTTTGGGTGCTGCAGGGCCAGGGGTGGCCTCTGGCAGTGGTGATCCTCAGGAGAATCCCAATACCCCAAATAGTATGGAAAGGAGGTTTAGGATTAACTTGCCTTGGCCTTTTACTGGGTTTGGCACATCTGCTGAGTCAAGCAATAGTGGAGCAGGTAACAACAACTCAGGCAATTCCAACTCAGGAAGTGGTGGTCAGGCAAGAGAGGAAGATCTTGGCTGATGATCGGTTAGTATAAATCTGCATACTTTATATTGTCAAATAGTTTACTTACCCATTACATGTGCCTATATAATATGTTACAGATTAGCAAAAAAAAGAAAAAACTTTATTGGGGAATTGATTTTTGCTAATTGCTAACATCTAAGTAAAGAATTGGGTTCCTGTTCTTTTGAATTAGAAGGCATGTATGTCATATGTAGAAGCACTATTAAACCACAATTATGTGCACTGCACACACTCTGATGTTAATAATGGTCAGCACTATTCTATTGATTATATGATGCTCAAATAAAATGAATGGTAACATCGGAGGAAATAATCCTTAAATTAGTCAAGGTTTTTAAACTTAACATTGATAGAGCATTACACAATTCTTAACTAAAGGAAAGGTTCCTATGGTTTCCTACAGTCTCAGAGATGGGAATGCATCATGAATCTAATATAAGGAAATCTTGATTTTTCTATTGATATCAAACTTTTAAAATATGCAAATCTATAGTATAAAGAGTAATTTTCATCGTGGAAGGGTCTTGCACTTGCTCTTTTGATGATTCAGAAATGAACATTCGAAATTGTTTGTGTATACATAAAATCTACTTCTTGAGCTTGTTGTCTCATTAGAAATAATGCCAACAACATAGGTAGGCTGTAGGCATGCTATATTTGTGTCTGAAATTACCAAATTAGTTGCATATCATTAGCAGCAGATGAATTTGAAAAAAAATTGGGACCTTTCTTTTGGAGTGCTGAATAGACTTGGGGTATCTCTCAAAAGTCAAACCCAACACTAGAACCTATTTTTTACACTAATTTTGGTGTGAAGTTGCTCCAAGTCTCCAACCCACCAGGCCAACACCAAATTTGGTTAACGTTTCACTAGTACAAATTGGACTTTATTATTTGTATAATAATAATAATCTGTATTCACTGTTGTGCTATGCAATGCATGTTTTATAGAAAAGAAAAGGGTAATATGGGAGGGAAACAAAGAGCATCTTTGATAGTGAACTGGCAATTTGGGCATTTTAGGTTTTTTTTTTTTTTTTTTTTTTTTTTTTTTTTTTTTACAGGGGTTAGCCTATAAGATATTGGCCATTGGGAGAGTGGCTTATCGAACATGCCAAACTATCCTTTGTTCTTAATCATTTGAATACCATTTAATCTTTCAGTGTTTTGGTATGATTTTCATTAGTTCAAAGTGAGTTCATAGCATATTGTTACTTGTGATATTGAATTGATGATAATATGTTATGTAAACAGTATACTAAATTTGATTTTTATGTTTCAAACTTTAATAAAAATGTACTAGTACTTTTTTATTATTTAAAACACAAGTTTTCTGAAGTTTGTAAAAGCCTAGTGTTTTTTTTTTATAAAAAAAAAAATAAATAAATAAAGAAGCTATACCAGTTTTTAAGAATTTGTTTTGGTTTAAAAAATGGGGTTATGGGTTGGAGATGGTGTTCCTGTATTTTAGTATCTTGTTTTGAGAAGTGCATTCAGTATGTAGAATACAAATTTTTTTATAATCTTTACTTGATCAATGATCATCAGCAGTGAACATGCATGAGTTGCAGTGTTTGTAGTTTGAGGAGTAAATAAAGCTGACTTGTTGAGAATTGAGATATTATTATATTACTATATGATAACAAACATAGTTTTGAGTGTAAACTTTTCATGTTTAAGGGCTGGGCTATTTGGGGAAGATTAATTAATAGCACTGACTTGTGATGGAATGGCTGAAGCTGAATACCTAATGACTGTGTTAATTAATACAACTGTTTTGAAATAGCAGCTGCTGTCCCTTGTTTCTGTTCTATTATTGTATTTTAAATTTTAAATATAATATATGGTATCAAATTTGTTATATTAAATAACTTACTTTACTATACTATAATAAGTATATAAAGGTTTATGTATATTTGTATTGTAACAGTTGTGCATTATATTTGAATTTGATATTGTTTAGAACATTTGTTTTAATAAATGTTCAAGTGTTTTAATAGGGTTAAGTTGCATATTTTAGTTAGATTTAGAAAATAAATGGCACAATAAGCATGAGTCATTTTTTTGTTTGAGTAAGAATTTGGAGGTTGATGAGTTGTAGTGAAAAACAGATGTGTTTTTGAGCATTGATGATCGTATGTATATTAGTACGTACTGTGAGGGAAGGATGATGAGTTTGTTTGTTTGTTGGTATCTAAGTCTATGATATGAAAAGTGAAAACAACACACTTCTTCTTCTTATGATTATTATTATTATTATTTAGTTTTGAGACTTGAGTACTGACTGTACTGGTGAGTGGTGAATACGTATTAGGGTTGGCGACAGTTGAAAATAATAAGGATATCCCTCCCTGTGGCTGTACTGTACTATTGACTATTGGTATAAATAAATAATATAATACATAATACATAATGCATTGGTTGTGTGGTGGTTATGTTATGTGTCTAAATATGCAAATATGTTGGTTTTGTATGTTGAATAACTTTTATTTGATTTTTTTTACTGTCTTGTCTTGTGTTATTGATGATGTAAAGACTTTAATGTTTTTGTGTAGTGGAATGAAGGAAGAATGGACCACTGGAGTGGTTGGTTGAACATACAATACTACTGCGAATCTGCATCTTCTTCTTCTTCTTCTTCTTCTTCTTATAGGTTGGTTGGTTAGAGATAGATTATATTTTCAGATAATGCATGCTACTACAATATTATTACTACTATTATTTTGTTTTTCTAGACGCTTGTTGTGCATCTTCTCCTGTATAAAAACCATACATGTCATGATTTTTTTTCTTCTTTCTTTTTACATCCTCCTGCAGTTGTTTGATTTCATTTCAGTGATTGGTTGGATTTTTAAGCATATCTCTTCATATTCTTCTATAGTTGTGGGTGGGTGCACAATTAACTTACATTTTTTTCTTTTTTTTTGGGTAAGATTTCTATATTCCTTTTTTTTTTTTTTTACAATTGAAATATATTCATTCATTCATGGATTCATGCTTTGTGTTTAGTTAGCGGCTAATAGTTTTTCAACAAAAACTCGAAATGCATTTCATGTTTGTATGTTGTTGCTGCGTTGTGTACAAACAAAACATTAACTACATTATTACAGGATGGATGAAAACTCCACAACAAAACCTAAATAAAATACAATTCCTTGACCCTAATGTTTTTACTTGACAAAACCTAAAAGTCGATTTCAATCGGACCTACAGCCACAGATCGGCTTTGACATTTAATTTATTTACTGTCCAACCCAACATTTGCAACATTTGTAGGTGTAGGAGTATCCGCTTCTTTACTTCATACAAATCGATTGTGGAGATCTTACAACTTTTTTTATATAGAAAAAAAAAAACTTTCGTCAATTCATTCGATTTATAATAAACTTAAGGAAATTAATGACTACTCGGACAAGAGAACAACTTATGCAGAAATCTAATATCTCAAATTATTGATGATTATGTTTTTTTTTTTTTTTGAATGGCAGAAGTCTTTTCATTCTATACAAAATCAAAACAGAGAACAAGCAAATTTTGGGCTACAACACCAAGCAGCCCAATCCACACATTAAAATTTTGCTATATGTTTTAATCAAGTAAAAATACCAGCTTGAATTTTATCCGCTATTTTCATAGATGTTATTCTTGATTCATTGAACACTAATGCTTCATAGGTGTTGTTCTTGATTCATTGAACACCAATGCATTCGTAGCCTTCCAAATGTGAAAAATAATCAAGTAAAAATACTAGCTTGAATTTATCCGCTGCTTTCATAGGTGTTGTTCTTGATTCATTGAACACCAACGCATTCGTAGCCTTCAAAATGTGAAGAAAAAAACAAGTAAATCAAAGCTAGAAGCAACTTTTCCTCAAACAACTTTTGGAGCGATAGTGGAGAGACAAAACTTGCTTCGTACCGGAAACTTGTCCACTTCTAGATATGTACAACAAAAAGACATGTGAAAAATGTATGTTCCGATTTCTGATCTCTCATCATTTGAGTTACCCACAACACCATACGACCGAGGAAATGTAAGTATCCTATTAACAAGATTATTTGCTAAAGGAATGGTTGGGCTGTTATTTACCAAGTGACCATTCTTCACTGACTATCATATGACGAGAAATGGTTGGGTTGTTATTCAGGAGGAAAATTCTATGAAAGATGTTATTATCATAATCATCCATCATAGACATGTAATCCTTCCATGAAGAGAAGGAAAAAGAACATAGAGAGCGGGTCACATTGCCTAAAAAGATGGATGCTCGACCGAAAGAGAAATAACCATGGATCTAATTATGACGTTTTCTCCAAAATTTCATTTATTCTATCACCGAATCCCAAATTTCCTAATTAGTCAAGCCAAAGTCTTCATCAAAGTCAATTTAAAAAAAACATCATCTCCTTTTTATATTTTCTCTACCAAGTACAATCTCATTTACTCTAAGGGGTCTGCGAATAATATCGGCCATAGTATAGTTATAGGGTGATTGCTCGCACTAATAATCAAGACCAATTAGTCTTATTCTCTCACTAAAAACACCCTGATAGTCTCATTCTCTTTTTATATTTTCTCTCCCAAGAATGAGACTAAATTGTTACTTGGAGATACCTTATATGGAGGATGTATTTATAGTGTTTTAGGGTCGTCTTGATTGAATAGAATGCTCCAAGACCTATTGATGACAAAATTATATCTAGGGCCTGTCACAGTCTGAATAGGTGTCCCGAGATTACAATCCGACGCCTAAGCTAGTGAGAGCTAATCGAGAGAGTATCTATAGTGTGACTTAATTATTAGATGGAGATACCTCATATGGAGGAGGTATTTATAGTGTTTGAGGAAGGGGCCCAAGCATGTCACCCTTATACAATTTTTATCATGCCTTCTTACTACAAGTGATTGTGGGAAGCTTATAGTACTTCGTTTGGAATTAAATGGAATACTTTTTGAACCCTTATATTGCTTTGGGCCCAAGCATACGTTGGCTCTGTCCAACCTTGAACGTTATTGTGGAATTGCTTCTCGGCTTCGACTATGGTCATAAATTCAGTTGTGTTTCAGTTCGACCGTGGTCATATTAGGGCGATACACAAATAAGTCTCCCAATCTGATAAGTTTAGCGAGCTCTCGTGGCAAATATGCGATTGCCATACTTATCTTTCTCGATTTTAGAAATATTGTATGGTAAATTTTGCCTTGTCGACAATATGGTAAGCGCCAGAGAAGTTATGTCAATTATTGGAAAAAAGGTTGTGATTGTCTTTATATAGTTATCAATGTGAATATTACATGCATATTTTGTTTATATGATAGATTCACATATAATATAACTTTCATATGTTATATGGTATATTTAGTTTGTTACTAGTTGTATGACGATTATAATTATGGTATTGAATGGTTAGAATAAGTAAATAGTTATATGATATATTCATATGTGAATATTACATTGTATATTCAAATGGGAATATACGTATAACGTTAGTTCATACTAATAATGATTTATTCACACATGAATAATATGTGGTATATTCACATGTGAATATTACATGACTAGGTTAATACCTATGTACTGTACACGGGTTGATTAAAAGAAACATTAAATATGAATGTGTAAATGTTAAGGATTCCTAAAACAATGTTTTTTTAAAGAATCAGACTGATGTAAAGAATAAGTAAATCCAGTCAAATAACAAAACAATATTAATCAAAATAAACTTTTTGAGAGACTTCACTGATATCTTCGCATTGTTGCCGATATAAATTTTTTTTCATAGGAAAAACTTATATTCGTAATTGTCTATCTATTTGCTTTTGTTGAAATAGCAAAACCAAATTGCATATTAAAATATTTTTCCTTATATATAATGGACAAAATATATTTTATTAAAACATGTATACTTTCAAATATTATCAAAATAACTCAGATCAAATTGACAAAATAGATTCTATTAAACCATGTATATTTTCAATTACACAAATATTATCAAAATAACTCTGATTAGTTTCATTTACACAAATAATTTCTGATAGATAATTAATTTGTCTTTTTTTTTTTTTTTTTTTTTTTTTACTTCATTGTTGTGACAATTACACAAACAAATCTACATTAAATCCTAACAATGATGCAAAATTATCATATACAATTATACGAATTTCCTTGAAAATTTGCTCGATTTGTTACTTATATTTTAAATGTCATTGCATCAAATCTTCGTAATTATCAAACAACTTCATGTTATTCAAAATGCCAAGTAGGTTGCATTGAAGGATACGCGATCCTAAATAATATGGTTAGTTTGATAACGTTTGTATATTTCTTTGGATTAAACGGGTAAACAAAAGAAATAACATAATTCTATATAATTAAGTAATTTGATGTAATTGCTCAAAACAAATTTGGATTAATTATCGATGATATGGTTAGTTTGATAACATTTATATATTTCTTTGGATTAAATGGGTAAACAAAAGAATTAACATAATTCTATATAATTAAGTAATTTGATGTAATAGCTCAAAACAATGGTTTAGAATAACTTACTCCCAACATCCCACAGTTCTATATTGGAAAAATAAAAAAATTCCGTCTCACCATCTCTAGTGTTTATAAAATACCAATTATACCTTTCATTCGTTGAACTAATTTGACATCCAAAATAGACAAACTTCGTCACCTTTTTGACTGTGAATGCAACATTGTTAACGTTACCGCATGTGACCACGTTAAATCTGACGGAAAACACTGATGGGATGTTATCTCACCAAGGCCTTGGCCGGGTCTCAGTCTTAGCCCGGACAGGCCAACGCCAGGATGACAACTCACTTTCCCCCACGAGGAAGAATATTCCTCGTGATCCTCTCATTCTCTCATGACCAATCAGGTCATGACAAAGAGCCTGATGACGCACAGAACTGACGTCACCTGGCTGTTAGACGGCGTGAGCGTACTTCTGTGACATCCCCATTTTCACGGCCAGAAAAGACCGATTTTTGTTTATGCTTTATAAAAATCAGAGTACCTCTTTTAATAAAAATGTTGCGGAATTTGTTCCCGGAAAAACATGATAAATACGTTATCAAATCATTTCCGAAGAAATGTATTTCATTCATTTTCAAAACATTGGGATGTCATCGTCAATACAGAAACATAAGCATAAACAGAACTTACATTCATTTACACTAGTGATCTACATCTCTTTTAAATCTCTCAGTGTAAAGTAGCTTCATATCGACACCTGTGATACAAATAAACTTGAGTGGGTCAGGTTGGGAAACCTGGTGAGTACATAGGGTTTTCAACCCACAATAATATAATTATTATGTTTAATCAACAAACAATCAACCCCATTTACTCATCCCCATTATCTTTCTTACTCTCAAGGGTCTACCCTAAGAGTCATCTATTCGTTTATTCCGAAGTCCCTTGCTTCCAGGGTTATAAGACCGGCACTAAGTCCATAGCTGCCAATGCACTAATTCCATAGCTGCAAAAGTTCATTCATCGGGTACTAAATCCATAGCTACCAGTATAGGTACTAAGTCCATAGCTACCAACGTTTATCTAACAGGTACTAAGTCCATAGCTACCAGTTCCTAACAGGTACTAAGTCCATAGCTACCAGTATTTGTCCAATAGGCGCTAAGTCCATAGCTGCCGATGTTATTTATTAGACACTAAGTCTAAAGCTGCCAATGTTTACTCACATCATCTTTTATCTCTCATCATTTATCTACCCATGTTATACCCAACATATTTGTAGATATAAAATACGTATACAGTTTAAATTAGTTAAAAGATGTATAAAAACGTTCATCCAGCATAGATAGCAAGTATACAGATAATATGAACACATAGCACGTAATTTATATTAAATAGTTTATATATATGTGTAAGATGAAAGTAACTATGTACTCACTTGATAAGACAATGATCGAACATCACCTCGTCTCTTAAAATAAACTTTTCCGATAAAACCGGGATGTTTTTCTTGAAAACCGGGCTTCTCGCGGGCAGAGTTTCGGCTCGGAAACTTTACTTCTCGGGATCTTCGGGACTTCGGAACTTGCTTCGGGGCTCGGGAATTATACCGGGGCTTCGGGGTAAAAGTTGCACGCAAAACGATGCAAAACGGGAGAGAGAGAAGAGAATTTGAGCAAAAGGATCGGCTGCCCTCGCATGCCCTTTTATAGAGGCTGAAGCCTCGCATTACGCTGGGCGTAATGCTTCGGTACGCGGGGCGTAATGCTTCGGAAACGTCATCGCTTACGTCATCGGAGCACTCGAGTCCGAGGTGGTTCATGCACCGAAGTACGCTGGGCGTACTCAAAGGTTACGCGGGGCGTACCCTTCGGATAAGCTTTGGTATGCGTGCCACGATCTTCAAAAATTCATAACTTTCGCATACGAGCTCCATTTTCGACGTTATTTATATCCACGCGTAGGTGAGATTATGCTCTACAACTTTCATTTAGACTCCGTCGGCTAACTTTGACTTTATTTTTATTATATTATTTTTAGTAGGCCGGGACAGGAAAACTTCGTTATAAAATTATAACTTCTTCATCCGACGTCCGTTTTTGTCTGTCTTTTTACTGCTGGACTACTAACGATGAGATCTTCGATTCTCGTTTAGATTGTTTCGGCTAGAAACCACTCGATCTCATATTCGAACTTCGGGCTGCATACTGCTAAGCTGAAACTTCAGAAAATCATAACTTCCTCATACGAAGTCAGATTTGGGCATTCTTTTTATGCCCACTCTCGGTTTAACTAATTCTACGACTTTCGTTTAGATTGCTAAGGCTAAAAGTCGCTCTATCGTAAATTCACTATTTACGTCTCCCGATGCCGTGCCGGTTTTGCCGTAAAACTTCGACGGGTCATAACTTCTTCGTTATAACTCAGATTTCGGCGTTCTTTCTATGTACGGAAACCTTGAGACATATTCTACAACTTGGTTAAGATTATTTATTCTAAATAATATTTTTGTCGAAAAGTCATTTTCGACCCTATTATCTCTAAATTGACTAGTCCGGATCTACGGGCGTTACAACTTCTCCCAGTAGAAAAGTGCCACGTCTCACTCCCACATGGGGAGAGTGATACGTGTCTAACATGGTACTCAAGACCACCGCCATGGCCTGACACAACAACAATGAAGACCGATCCAGATGATAAGAGAAGCCTGCCCGTTATTTGGATTGAATCAACAATAGTCACGTGGAGAAATAAAGACTGGCTCATGCAACTGCCCATCAAAGTGGTTACATTTTCTTAGGAGTCCATGTTTAATGCTTCCTAGTTTGTAGTATCATTTCATACACTTTATCTATATATAATTGTAAGCTTCACGTTTGGAAAGTTAAGCAGAAAAGTTAATGAAATTGTTATTTGATTTTAGTATGTCTTCTTCCTCTTAATTCTTGGGAGATTAGCCATCTCGAATTGGCTTCTATCAATGGTGCTTTCATCGATTCGTCTCCCTCTCGCAATGCCCTCCCACCTCACCGAGTCTTTTACCACCATCAACTACCAATTGGCTCACCTCATTGATGTAACCATCCCCAACAACAACCGTCTTGACTCACTTATCATGCAACTTACCACCGTCAACACCCTCATCGGCATTCAAACCGGAACCATGGCCAAATGCATCCCGTCTCCCCCTCCGCTTCCACCACCGAATCAGCAAACAAGGTTGCCGCCGCCGCCGACATCACCGCCACCATCTCCGCCACCGCGATTGCCAACAACAACACTATCCACACCGCCACTACCGCCGCCACAAGAGTCGTTATTGCCACCTCCGCCTCCAAAACCATTGCACTCGCCCCGGTCACCACAGAAATCACTTCCACTATCGCCACAACCGCTACCATTTAAAACAATCTTCAGTCAAGTCTGACATCTCACGTTCGCTTTTCAACAGTTCAACCAACAGTTTTCCTCTCTAGCTGCTCTACAAACTAATTTCCAGGACCTTGAGGACAAGGTCCATGTTAAGGGGGAAGGAATTGATACGTGTCTAACGTGGTACTCAAGACCACTGCCATGGCCTGACCCAACAACAATAAAACCGACCCAGATGATAAGAGAAGCCTGCCCGTTATTTGGATTGAATCAACAATAGTCACGTGGAGAAGTAAAGACTGGGTCATGCAACTGCCCATCAAAGTGGTTACCTTTTCTTAGGAGTCCACGTTTAATGCTTCCTAGTTTGTAGTATCATTTCATGCACTTTATCTATATATAATTGTAAGCTTCACGTTTGGAAAGTTAAGCAGAAAAGTTAATGAAATTGTTATTTGATTTTAGTATGTCTTCTTCCTCTTAATTCTTAGGAGATTAGCCATCTCGAATTGGCTTCTATCAGAGAGTCACCCCATTCTGTTAGCAACAAGTATAAAAGGATACCTTCCTGCCCAAGGAAGGGGATCATCTTCTTCCCTATACAATTTTACCTAAATCTCTCTCAGAAAAAAGCTAACTTGATCGTCGGAGTGACGTCCTGGGAGAACCCCCGGTCGTCCTTTAACGACTCTTCTGTGTTGTGTTCTCAGGTAAACCTCCAAGACCAACTTGTCAACAAACGACCAATTCCCTGAAGAACCTGTCACAACATTTGGCGCCATCCAGACGTATCCTCAGAGTGATACAACCAATAGATGACGCTGTGTGACATCCTCATTTTCATGGTCAGAAAAGACCGATTTTGTTTATGCTTTGTTTAAAAATCAGAGTAACATTTTAAATAAAAGTGTTGCGGAATTTGTTCCCAAAATAAAATTATGATAAAGACTTATCAAAGCATTTCCGTAGAAATGTATTTCACTAAAAACATCGGGATGTCATGTTCGATACAGATCAAAAGCATAAACAGTACAATATAGCCTTACTACATTTATTCATAATCTCTCATCCCAAACATCATATCTATGCTCGTGCGCCACTACCTGTAATACAAGAAACTGAGTGGGTCAGGCTTGGGAGCCTGGTGAGCACATAGGGTTTTCAACCCACAATAAATAAGTTTATTAATTTCATCAATCAACAATAACCCGATTACCCGTTTCCGTTATCCTCACATTACGTCCCTAAAACACCTATCATAAGGGACCTAGACTAAGGATCAATATCGGGATGGACACTACTGCCAAGGGGTTTCCTCAGTAATAAATGTCCTAAAGGCAACCATGAGGGGGATGGAGTACACCGGTGAACACATCGTTCACAAACACCTACAGGTTGCGAGCCTGCTAGCGTTCCACTAGACTGTCTAGAAGAGTCCGTGGTCGTCATCCATACTCCGCTAGATGACAGAATCAATAACAACAACATCGAGGCCTCTCATCATTTTATCACACATTGTCTTATTACATCTACCCATGTTTTACCCCAACATTTTTGTAGATATAAAATACATATACAGTTTAAATTATTTAAAACATGTATAAAAATCTTTCATCAGCATAGGCAGCAAGTATTCAGATAATATGCACACATAGCACGTAATTAATATAAAATACTTCATATCTATGTGTAAGATGAAAGTAACTATGCACTCACCTGATTAGGTGGTGACTCGGTATTTGAACAGCACTTCGTTATCTCAAAACAATTTTTCCTTGACCAAAACCTAGTATTAATATCATTAGAGTTTAGTTTTAACGTTAACCGTGACTAATTAATAGTCTAGCTATTATTATTATTATATAAGCGTTAAATAACACTCAATATATAAATAATAATAGCCCAAATAATTATTTTAAGGACCTAATAACATTACTATAATTATTTAAAAGTTATATTAAAAATTTTGTAAGCGTACCTTACTTACAACGGGTTTTTCTCCAAACCGGGCTTCGCTGGAGCAGCGTTTCCGAGCCGAAAGGTTCTTTTCTCGGGACTCCGGGAGCCTCGGAACTTCCTTCAGGTGCTAGGGGGTTTACCTAGACTTTTAGGGGCTCAAGGGAGCTTAGAGAGAGAGTTTAGAGAGAGAAAGTGGAAGAGGAAAGGTGTAAGAAATGAGAGAACCCGGCACTTCTATTTATAGTGAGTTGGGGCATGTGGTGGCCTTCTGGTGGTGCCACTTGTCCAAATTCTGGTGGTGTCACATGTCCAATTTCTGGTGGTGCCATGTGTCCAATTTCTGGTGGTGCCACATGTCCAATTTCTGGTGGTGTCATGTCACCCAATATCGCGTATTGGCCTCCCGTCTTAGAAAAATCATAACTCTCGCATACGAGCTCCGTTTTTGACGTTATTTATATCCACGCGAAGGCGGGAACGTAATCTACAACTTTCGTTTAGACTCCGTTGGCTAATTTTGAATTTATTTTAAAAGTTATATTTTTAACAGGCCGGGACAGGATTGGTCCGTTAAAAATTCATAACTTCTTCATCCGACGTCCGTTTTCGTCTGTCTTTTTATTGTTACGCCAAAATTAAAGAGCTCTTCGATTCTCGTTTAGGTCGTGTCGGCTAAAAACTCGCTTTATCATAAATTCACTATTCACGCTTCCCGGTATCGTGCCGGTTCCGTCGTGAAACTTCGTCGGGTCATAACTTCTTCGTTATAACTCGGATTTCGGCGTTCTTTATATCTCCGGAATCGTTGTTTTGACCACTACAACTTTATGTAAAGATATCGGGCTTATCTCATATTTTAATTTTGACGCTTATTTTTATTCTTTATTAATTATACATTTATAATTAAATAATAAGCACATAAATTCACAAAATACTCAAATATTTCATTTTTATTACATCAAAAGAGTTACAATAGTTGACCTAGACTATTACATCGTCTAAAAATGCTTAGCCCCGAAACCCGGGCGTTACACGCTGGTTCTCTGCAAAAAGGGGGATCTAAACCCAACAGCAACCGGGACGGTAGAAGAAGATATGTTCAGAACACCGGTGATAGTAAACAAGGAACATCACCGCAAGTATAGAACACAATCCCCAATCCAGGTGCTAATGGCGCGGGTCCCGCCAATTACGACAGAAATAGCAGAGCCAGTACTCAAGAGCAGTTTCCGAAAACTATCGTCAGAAGGTTCGCTGCCTCAAATGGCGATAACACATCTCGATTTGTTGCAGGAACCTCTGTATGATGGCAACGAGGTACTCATTATCTCTAAATCCCGTAAGAGAAACGTAACTCACCAAACGGAGGATGATATAGAGGTACTCTCGAGAAATCTACTCAACATCACTTTTTCAAGTAGCGATCCCAGGCCGTCGAACTGGGATCCACGAGATCCACTCTTCATATATGGATTTATTCGCCATACACAAATCCATCGAATATACATCGAAAATGGTAGTAGCTCCGACATACTCTACGAGCATTGTTTCAGGCAACTACCGGAAACATGGAAGGAGGGGCTAAGGCCCCTAACTGGAGGACTATTGGTGGGGTTCACCGGTCACAGCTTGTGGCCATTGGGCACTATCCGAATGCATTTAACGTTGGTCAGTCATGACGAAAAGGACATAATCACAAGAACAATCGAATTTTCTGTGATTCAGTTTCCAGCAGAACACAATATTCTGCTTGGAGGATTAACAATCTCCCTACTACAGTTCGTGTCATCGACGATACATGTCATAGTTAAATTTAGCACACGCGAGGGATCAGCAACAATTATTGCCACAAAAACCAGGGCGCAACACTGCCATCAGATCATAGCTGCTCCTGAGTTGGTGCGAGCTCCAAAAAAGTCGAAGGAGGATTGTTCCACTGAACAACACCAGGTAAACGTAGAATACCCAGAGCAGCTTGTGCGAATCGGTGCTCACCTATCAGGCGAGACCAAGGCACGAATGGTAGCGCTCCTGAAGCAATATTCTGCTGTTTTCGCCTGGAAGCCAACAAATCGGACATGCGTAGACCGACAGGTTATAGAGCACAATCTCAACATCATGCCCGAAAGCAACCCTGTCATACAAAAGAAGAGGGGCCAGGCGGAAGATCGAAACAGGGCTATAAATGCAGAAGTAGCCGACCTAGTGAGTGTCGACATACTTAGGGAAATAATGTTCCCGACATGGATAGCAAATCCTGTTATGGTAAAGAAAGCCAGTGGGTCATAGCGAATGTGCATTGACTACTCAGACCTTAATAACGCTTATCCAAAGGATCATTACCCCCTTCCGGAAATAGATCAGAAAGTCCACTCGTTCAAAGGGTTTCAGTTCAAATGTTTCCTTGACGCATACAAAGGTTATCATCAAGTACAGATGAAATGAGAGGACGAGGCGAAAACAACTTTTCACACCGAGAATGGCACTTTCTGCTACCAGAAAATGCCGTTTGGACTAAAAAACACGGGTGCTACATATCAGAGACTAATGGACAAGATATTCGTTGATCAAATTGGTAGGAACATCGAGGTCTACGTTGATGACATGGTAATCAAGAGCCGTAACGAAGAAACATTACTCCATGATGTGGAAGAGACTCTTAAAACGCTAGCTAAAGCGTAGATGAGGTTAAACCCAACCAAGTGTACTTTCGGCATAGAAGAAGGTCAATTCCTTGGGTATCAGATATCCAAGGAAGGGATTCTGCCCAACCCCATCAAAATCCAAGAGTTCCTCGAATCGAAAACTCCCCACAACCTCAAAGGTGTACAAGAGATCAATGGTCGGCTAACGGCATTAGGAAGATTTATTGCCAAAAATCAGCAGAAAAGGCGCTTCCCCTGTACCAAACCCTCAACGGGTGCTTAGATAAAAAGCAATTCAAATGGAAAGATAGAGCAGACGAAGCATTACAACGACTGAAAGATGCCTTACACCAGCTACCGACCCTCGTTTTCCCGCTACTAGGAGAAACGCTACAGATGTACCTAGCAGCATCGAAAGAAGCTATCTCCTCTGTGTTAGCGGTGGAAAGGGAAGGCAAACAGGTCCCCATCCACTTTGTAAGTAGGGACTTGCAAGGGCCAGAGGTTAACTAGTCCCCGCCCTAGTATACACTGCCAAGCGGCTACGACGATATTTCCAAGCTCAGAAGGTGGATGTCCTAACCTGCTACCTGATAAAGCAAGTTCTGCTAAGGCCAGAAAATTCTGGATGCCTGGCCAAGTGGGCCATAGAATTAGGCGAACACGATATCAATTACCACCCCCAGACTAGCATCAAGGCCCAGGCCCTTGCAGATTTCCTAGTCGAAATCCCAGATACTATCAAAGGAACACCAACGAAAATCTCCATCGATCCATTGGAGCCTGAAGCCAGCAAAGAGCTTTAGAAATTATACACCGATAGCGCAACAAGTAAGGAAGGCTCAGGCGCAGGCCTAATCCTTCAAATCCCCAAAGGCGAAGAAATCACTTACGCACTGCGATTCGATTTCCAAGTATCTAATAACGAAGCAGAATATGAGGCACTCCTAGCAGGCCTGAGGTTAGCAAGGGAGGTTGGTGCAAAGCGATTAGCAGCTCTCAGTGATTCGTTACTCATCACGAACCAAATAAACGGAACATATGAAGCCAAAGATCCAAGGATGCAGAAGTACCTAGATGCAGTCCGCAGCTTAACAAGCACGTTTAAAAACTTTTCAATAAAGCAAATCTCCTATGGAAAAAATGTGAGGGCGGACGCTCTCAGCAAACTAGCCTCAACTTCCTTTGATCACCTAACACAGAAAGAGTTAGTCGAAGTGCTCCCAGAGAGAAGCATTGACAACCAAAAGGTTAATATAGTCTCGACTACCCCAGAATGGACCAAACCATACGTCGATTACTTGCGCCACGGTGTACTCCCAGACGACTCAGAAGAAGCGAGAAAAGTCAAGGTCAGGGCGTCACATTTCGCAATTAGAGAAAACCAACTATGTCGAAGAGGGTATTCAAGCCCATGGATAAAGTGCATCTCTAAGACAGAAGGACATGCGCTCCTAGAGGAAATTCATTCCGGAGACACGGCAGCGTATGAGGGGCTTGAGAACTCACGGGCAAAATACTCCGCCTCGGAGTATATTGGCCAGACATATACAATAAGACAGCAGCCCTAACCAAGAAATGTAAAGAATGCCAGACATTTTCTCCTTTCCAGAATCAACCGGCCATGCCGTTGACCAGCATCACCAACCCCTGACCCTTCCATCAGTGGGGGATGACATAGTGGGACCATTCCGAAAAGCTCAAAAGTCAACCTCAAAAGTCAAATTTAAAAAGTCAAACTCAAAAGTCAAACTTGAAAAGTCAAACTTAAAAGTCAAACCGAAAAGCTAAATTTGAAAATTTAAAAGTTAAACGAGAAAGTCAAAGTTTAAAGTCAAAGGTCAAATTTTAAAAGTCAAAGTCAAAATTTTAAGTAAAAAGTCAAAAATTAAACACTAAAATTTTTGGATGAAATTGGAATTTAAAATGAAAAGAAATTGAATTTTGGGCTGAATTTGTCAAAATTGCGAAACTTGGATCCGAAAAGGAGTATTTTTTGAATAAAGAATGCGAAGGAAAGGAACAAAGGTGATGCTAGAGGAGTTGGTTAAGGCGCTGAGTTGATGAACTAGAGGTCGCAGGTTCGATCCCCGCCACCCCCAAATTCGTTTCCTTTTTTAATGTGCGAAGGAAGATGCTGCTACTTGCGAGGACGAGGTGCAAGGCGCACTCCGGACCGTAAACTCAGACCGCAAACTCGGGACCGTAAACCTCGGAAACCCTAACTGCTGACCGTAAACGCCGCCACCCCCTCGCTGGTTACGACCAAAAACAACGTTTTTTCGACTTTGAAGCTCCAAAACTCGATCAAAAACTCGTTTTTATGAAAAACGTGAAGAACAAACCCCCCCTAATTTTCATAGATCTATCCAAAAACGCAGGAATTTTTCAAAAAAAGATCAAATAAGCTCCAGATCTGACAAAAATTGATTGATACAACCAAGCTCTGATACCAATTGTAAGGTCCTGAAAAGGATATTTACCAATGATCAAGCAGCAAACAATCACAATAGAAGTAGAAGAAGAAAAGAAATCAAGCTTGCACACGTTTATATCATAAAAACGTCTGGTACAACTCGATGGAATACACTGTAAACACTATGGCATCAACAACCAGACAAAGACCTACACCTCCACTATATATACCCGTCTGGGCCGCAAACTGGGTTTACGGCCGTAAACGTGTTTACGGCCGTAAACTCACTTCCTGACCGTAAACAGCTAAACAACCCACAAAAATGCATTAACGACTCATACTGAACTATTACAATTAAAGCCTAGACCAAACCATTAACTGGACCCTTCAGCACGGGAGAAACGCCATTCAGCCTTACCTATGGGACGAAAGCAGTCCTCCTAGTGGAAATAATAGCTGGCTCACTGCGAACAGAGAGTTTCGAGGAAACAACCAATGAAGCAGGGCGACACCAGGACTTAGACATGCTAGATGAAAAACGCGAGGCTGCACAGATGTGCCAAGCATTATACAAATCGCGTACCGAGAACTATTACAACCGCCCAGTCCGGGTCAAGAACTTCAAAATTGGAGAATGTGTGTTAAGGAAAAACGAGTCCAGCCACGCCGAACCATTAGGAAAACTCAGCGTCACTTGAGAGGGACCGTACAAAATTGTAGAAGCCCATAAGAATGGTACTTACGTACTAGAAGCCCAAGACGGGTGTGCAATACCAAGAACTTGGAACGTGCAGAGCCTGCGCCATTTCTACTCTTAAACCAGTGTCAAAGATAAATTAAATGTTAGAAAAGACATTGATTATCAGTCTTGGAATGTAAAATTAATCAGTAAGAATTAGTTTACTATTTCCAGTTTTGTGACACTCTAACAATAGATGAATTAGAAAGAAAAAAAAGAGAAAGAGCAATTCAGATGCTCCTTATTTTCAAGGTTGAAAAATAGAATAAAGAGGTTGTGTACATTTACCATGTGACAACAAGGATTGATCTGTTGGATATAGTGTCTAAGTCCATAACTTTATTTGGTATGTACTTGACCCGACCCGACATGGTCCATTTGGGTTGCATGGCATTGCAATACTTGGATAGACTAGATGAGAGAATAAGGCACTTATGATTATTAATATATTATAAGTTCTAATATATTAATAATAGTATTATTTAATTAGTATTGATCAAGTATTAATCTAGTATTAATTTGGTGATCAAAGTGAGACTAATTAAATATATAGGGTTGATTATGACAATCATCAATTCTTTTATGGTGGATTAATGATCCATGGTTTATGGGTTTGGTTATAACCATATGGAGCTCCATGGATAGTTCATGGGAGTTACAAACCCATGGGTCATGAGAAATCAAGAGTCATGACAATTAAGGGCATTCATGTGTAAACCCTAATTGTGACAACACTATAAAAGGAACCCTATGGCTAGCAAAATGGTGACCTAGTGTTACTAGAGAGGGCATAACCGATTTTGAGTGCTAGAAGTATTCTCTCAAGTTATTCCAAGTTTTGTGGTGTTGTGTGAAGCATTTGAGGCACAACATTTGGGGTGCTAGGCTCACAAAGTCTTGAAGGAATCCAAGCAACAACAAGGTATGTATTTCTACTAGTTTTATATTTTTATGTAATCCCCATGCCATGCTAGTTAGGAAATAACCTTGAAAAGGAAACATGCATGTATATAGAGAAAACATAGATTCAAGGTTATTAGGGTTGCATGTACACTTAGGAAGTGTTAGAATACTCAAAAACCCCATCAGTGGTATCAGAGCCTAGGATTGTTTTCTGTATACTTGTTGCAAAACTGCTTAAAAATCGAAAATTCTGCACTCTGACGACTGGACTCGCCGAGTCCATGGGGAGGACTCGCCGAGTCCATGAACAAATTCATCCTACTCGACGAGTAGAATAATGCACTCGGCGAGTAGGAGCGTGCTGGGCAGTTTTTTCGAGTTTTGTTGCTGGAAATGGATTAAGATCATTATCCCAATCTGTTTTGGACTTGTAAAATCTGTTTTTCAAAATGATAATGATTATGTTAACCCATTTTTGCATGACTTTTATCAATTTTCAAGTATTGTATATAGTTATATGATTTCTTGAAATTGCTTGACATGAATTTGTGTTCTTATGAGTTTTTAGAAGATCATAGGAATTATGTGTAACCTCCATGTGTGTTTAATTCATGATCTTAATGGCTATGATGGTGTCCATAACTTGTCCTCAAGTTATGGATAACCAAGAGTCACTTCTTTTAATTATGATTAAAGAACTAAAGAGGTTTCATAAAATGAAGAGTCTTCATTTTTATGAACCATTAAAACTCATAAGTTACAAATTGAAGAGACTTGGAATAGTTTCAAATCTTGCCCTCAAGTTTTGGAATTTGAAAAGTCTTACACTCTAATACTTTAATTCCAAATTAAACCTTAGATTTTTAAAAAGTTTAAAAATCAACACTTACACTATTATTATAATTTTATTATATAGATATGTATAAGAATATGTCATTCTTACCGTTAGTAGGCCTCATTCACGAAGCCGGTCTATAAGGGGGGTATAAGGTTGTTGCCTATAAAATGGTGACTTAATGGGTGTCCACTCTCACCCACCGCTTCCTTGATCGGTGGAGGGTCGTTAGCCGAACGGGTAGGATACGACTTTAAATTCTCATTAAAAGTATAATGAATTATAAAGTAACTATACATTATAAATTCCCAATCTTAGTTACTTTAGGAAAATGTGAAATTGGTGCTAGCCCATAAAATTACACTTTGTACCTTACCAAGTCGTTAGTGGAGCGTGTGTGGTTAACCGACACACTAACATGGACTAGTAAGAGTGGCAAAGGGTAACTTGACCTTATTATAGATCGGTGGAGCGTGTGTGGTTAACCGGCACATCGATTAGGTAATATTGTTGAGGGTACCAAGTCAATTTGTATGGTTATTCACACCTTGTTTGTGATCCTCGGCATCCCAGTCACAAACTTGAGAGGGCACAATCGAGATTCAAACATGCCATTGAAAGTTCAATGTATCTCAAAAGATCTAGGAGTTTCAAATCCAATTAAAACTTAATTATATTTCGTTTTTCATGGTGGAAATTGGTAAATCGTCATTTACCTACCTTTAACTATTTTATAATTTGGATTACGGCATCCCTCTTCCAGTTATAAATAGGTTATTGGGTCCTAGCCTTAATATTTCATATTGGGTGTTATATTAAGGACTTTAAATCAACTAACTTGAATTTCTCCCATTATAGATGTCTAGTTTAGACAGCTATGGTCTTCCCAAATCTTTAGGAACAAGCTTCCTAATGAAGATGATATCCCAAATGGCAACCAAGGTGAAAGATCAATCCCTTTGTTGTGCATTAGTGGGACTGGAAATCATACTTCACTTCCTCCACCTCCTCCAATAAATCTCCTTATCCCACAAGTTTCAAGACATGATAAGTTCTAAGTCACTCAATCCCTATTGGCAAACAAAGTCTATATGTGCTTAGGTCTTGGAGATTAAGTCACATATTGACAAGCCGGGAGAGTAGGGTGTCGAAGTCTCAAGGTAGCTGGCTGTTGACTTGGTCACTCCCTGATAACAGATCACGACATGACCCTTAATGATCTTACCTATTTGCTTGATGATGCTGAATCAGCAATTATTTGGAGCATTGGTAAAGCAAAATTTGATTGGAAGATCAACTTCCCACACTTCCATGGACATTGACAATGGTAACATTGGAAGTCCAGAAAAACTTTCTCTTCCCAATTGAAAGGGATTGGCCATAGTCAACTCGGTTGACCAAATGGTAAAGAGAAAGGCTAAGTCTGTGATAGTCCCGTGTACCGTTTCCAAAGAGTCCATATGTTTCTGTTGCCAAAGGAAGGGCATTGGTTGCGAAGCTGCCAAATTTACCTAAAAGTCCATAAGGATAGTAAAGTCAAATGTTTGACTCTACTTCAGGTAAAGTCCATTGTCTAACTCTATTAAGTTTCTATTCTGAGATTCTTATTGCATGATGTGACTGGGTCACATGTTGATGTTTTAAGAATCAAAGAAAAGTGAAGAAACTTAAAGGAAGTATATGCTGATTCTGATCGCGAAGAGGGATTTTGATCGCATGGTTCGGTGATCAGAATTTTGAGCTATTACTTAAGAGTTGAGACATATTGCTTAGGAATAGATAACAACAAGGTTTTCATATGGGTTGTAAGGATAAGTTTTCCGCAAAGTTTTAAAATAAAGAAAAGTTTTGATTTTATTTATTTTAAGTATCCTTACAATGGCATTTGTGAAAAATTGTTGATTATATGTTTCCATTAATAGCAATATTTGAAAATGGATTTGATTCTTTCATTTGTGGTAGTATCATAATTTACCAAATAAGGAAAGATTCTCATCGCCCAAGTTTCAGTTAGATAGAAACTTGGAATCATGCAACTTGTATTGTATGATGAATGAGAAGTTTTCGTCTTTGGGAAATTAAGACTAATTCCTTGTTCACATGTACATGTGAGTCAAGTGAAGGACTAAAAGATTGGGTACACTTGGTTGTGTGCTGGTCAGGTCCACCACAAAGGTAGATAAGATTATTCGTTATGATTTACTAAAGTTTAGTAAATATGGTTATGCTTACGAGTTTAAGTGTAATTCTGAAACATTGGAAAAGTTTCAATGTATGGCAGAATGAATAAGAAGAATCAAATAAGGCAGAAAGATAAAATTTTCTCCAATCTGAAGAGATGGGAAAGTACTTGTGTATTTTGTTTTATGATTATCTTAGTGATTATGGAACCATATCACAATTGATCCTCTAAGGACACCTTAGTGTGTTTGTTGCCTGAGGAGAGGAATCGTGAATTGTTGAAATGGTTAAATCAAAAGATAATTCATACTTCGTGCCAAAAACAAATCCTGGAGTTATACTCCACGATTGTAACTTGAGTGACATGGTCTTTAGAAAGTTCATAACACTTGTCAAATGTAGAGTAAGATGTTTCCTATTCTTGTACATTTGAGATTGGTAAGTTGTGATGTTTTGGATAAAACAAAGACCAGCTAAGACCAATAGTGAGAAGTGTTTAACTTGATAAGAATCCGCACTAGTTCTTGAATATTTGTATTGTCAAGGAATGGTTCTTGACAAAGAGAAGTCTTATATGTCAAGAGGATAGTGGGAGTCTAAATGATTCTGAAATAGTTTCAAGAACTAAATCAAGAGTTTTGTTAATCACTAGCCCACGACTTGAGGTTTGTAACCTATCGTGTTGACATATTCTTGTTTCTGTGTCTATTCCAGTTGAAAGTTGATTATGCTTGTGAGTTCTATGAGTTCTCAATTGTTTGCATAACAACCCGGAAGCAATGGTGGGCATTGTGCTACCAGGTGGCAAGAAATTAAGATTGCACAAGTTCAGTCCATATGAATTTGGAAGTGTCACTAACCTAGTCCTGTGATTATGGTTATGACAAATTCACATGGATAGGAACACATACACCATAAAATCTAAGTGTCATAAGGTTTCTCTTCGATTCATGAAAATGATGGTGAGGAAACGCTTCCACCAAGAAGATTTTAAGTAGATAGCGGTTGTGATATTTGCATTCTCATATAGTTAGTGGAGCGTGTGTGGTTAACCGGCACACTAACTAGTGAGAATTGCAAAAGGTCTAGACAAACATGTGAGTTATCTAAGGAAAGGTGTATGTTTTTTGATAAAGTCTTATCAAAGCAATCTAGTATCAAAAATATGAACTTTGGTAAGAAAGTCAACAAAGTATTGATTTCTAGACGTCCAGTTGATTTCTGAGTACATGTCAAAGCTAGTGGGAGCATAAAGTGTTATGCTGGTAATCATTATGCTAGTGGGAGCATGACGATTATGTTAAATATTGCAGGTTAGCAATTTTAATTATAGAAAACAAAAGTTTCAATTTGCTTTGAAAAGTTGTTTGCTATAATTAAGGGAGAGGATTTTATACTTCATTCCAATTCTACCATCTTAGATTGAGTTTTATCAACTTTAGTCAAGGATATATGTGAATGTTATGTTGGAATTGTTCAACATAAGGAATTTCTATATATGTTGCGTTCTCAAAATTCGATTATGATTACGGCATCCCTCTTCATAGTTCGAATTATGAAAACATGGCAAATAAAAAATTTTATAGCATAAATCATGTCCCATATGCTTTGGGTATAAGTTTGATTACATGTGCTATAATATTCATCCATTCTAAATTTTCCAAATGCCTAGGGCATTAAGATGGAAAAAAGGAATAGAACTGGAAATGACTAAAATGATTAAGCAAAATTATCGAGGACAGTTTGAGGTTTACCAAAGATTGGTTACTCATGGACAATTGGAAGTTACTCTTTGAATCTGTGTAAGATTAGAGAACTTAATGCAAGAAGGAATATGGAATTGTTTCCATAGGTGGAAGTTACTTTTTGAATCTGTGTAAGATTAGAGAACTTAATGCAAGAAGGATGTTCAAAGGAATGTACTTTGAATTTGAGACTTCATGGAATTGCTTTAGATTGAAATATCCTGTAATGTCTGTTGTCAAGTCTTTGTGACTTCTGTGCATAGTCATTACAAGGGGATCATTGCATATAAGTTTAGAATCTAACAGATTACAGTAAATGGCAAGAGTTTGGTATTCTTTCATTTACAACAAGGATTGGAATTGTGAAATGAGCATCATTGGAATATTGTCAATTGATCTATTTCACAAAGAGAGGACCATATGTAAACATAGTATGCATACTTGGAGTATGGCATAATTGTTGTTTGGAAAACCATAGTGTACATGCTTAGAGCATGGGACAACTAATGTTTTAATTCAAGCATAAAGTTGATTAATCGAAACATAAATAATGAGTAATCAATATGGTGCTTAAATAAAAGGTGTTTTATTTACACTTAAAGTGTTGGGGCCATATAAGATTAGTATTATTCTTCTGTTTCACTTTGCATGTTTTGACTTCCAGAATAATTATGTTATGGTATATATCATATTATTCAAACCATCCACAGTCAGTCATATGTTGGAAGTAGATATGAATCAAGACTGTCATGAATTTGGCTTGTATGATTTGTCTAAAGTGATTTAGACAATGCAATGGTTGCTACAACATTCATGAGTACTCATAAGGGCTGAGTATTGGACTCAACCCACGCTCACTTGCATCACTTCATGGAATTTATCTCGAGTGATCGTGAGACGGTAATATCATATAAATCTTCAAACCTAGAGATATGAGTTGTCGACTATGAGTTGGTTATTCATTGATTGTACGAAAACGCATTGGTAACTCGATGTTATAAAACGTGCCTTTGTGAATAATTCAACAAGTAGTTAGTACAAGCATATCAGTCGAAGTTTATCTGTTCCTTCTAGAAATAGAAGCGATATCTGGGCCCCTCGATGATTTGGTTTTGACTTATGTACCGGGCCCGGTCAGAACCTAATTGATGTGTTCAATTTAGTTCTATGTCGAAACAAATCAGATATCGAGAAACAAATGCTGAACAATAAGTAAGACCATGTTCCATGTGTTTGTCCGGCTGATATCATGAGAACAGAGGATTATATGATCACTTATCTTAAATGGCGTATCATCATCATCTCAGTTCCGAGAGACTTTGAAAGAGCTACGATTGCTAGTCGGATTTTGAAGTCATATTTGCAAATATAGTTATTAGACTTATCCAAGTGGGAGACTGTTGGATATTGTGTCTAAGTCCATAACTTTATTTGGTATGTACTTGACCCGACCCGGCATGGTCCATTTGGGTTGCATGGCATTGCAATACTTGGATAGACTAGATGAGAGAATAAGGCACTTATGATTATTAATATATTATAAGTTCTAATATATTAATAATAGTATTATTTAATTAGTATTGATCAAGTATTAATCTAGTATTAATTTGGTGATCAAAGTGAGACTAATTAAATATATAGGGTTGATTATGACAATCATCAATTCTTTTATGGTGGATTAATGATCCATGGTTTATGGGTTTGGTTATAACCATATGGAGCTCCATGGATAGTCCATGGGAGTTACAAACCCATGGGTCATGAGAAATCAAGAGTTATGACAATTAAGGGCATTCATGTGTAAACCCTAATTGTGACAACACTATAAAAGGAACCCTATGGCTAGCAAAATGGTGACCTAGTGTTACTAGAGAGGGCATAACCGATTTTGAGTGCTAGAAGTATTCTCTCAAGTTATTCCAAGTTTTGTGGTGTTGTGTGAAGCATTTGAGGCACAACATTTGGGGTGCTAGGCTCACAAAGTCTTGAAGGAATCCAAGCAACAACAAGGTATGTATTTCTACTAGTTTTATATTTTTATGTAATCCCCATGCCATGCTAGTTAGGAAATAACCTTGAAAAGGAAACATGCATGTATATAGAGAAAACATAGATTCAAGGTTATTAGGGTTGCATGTACACTTAGGAAGTGTTAGAATGCTCAAAAACCCATCATGATCATCCAACGTCACATGAGCGAAATCATTACAAGAAGGCAGGCAGGGGGTTAAAAAGGTTCATAACCTTTCCCCCAAAACATGTTCACCACACATATTATAACAAACGTTCCCAAAAACAAACGTACAAAAGAACATGTAACATAAGTGTAGAAGAGTTATAACCTTCCACTGATAAGAAAATCACAACCATGTGAGCCTCAAGATGATGATCTCAGCTACACCTAGGGTCTTTAAGCAGGAAATACGTGTTGGGTTTTAGTATACTACAACATCCTATGGTGCACATACAACCCTAAATACCTTGGATCTATGTTTTCTCTATTATACATGCAAATGGTTTCCAAGGCATTAAACCTATAACTAGCATGCATTTGACATAAACCATATAATATACTAGTTAGGGAAACATACATTTTATGTGGCTTGAAGTCTTGATGTATTTGGCCTTAAGAGCTTAGCACCAATAATATGAAATGCCTCAAATGGAATCACAACACACCTAGGACAAAGGTGGCTCTTGAGAGAGAATTCCATGCACCAAAACACCTCCATATTTCTCTAAGAAAAGAAGTGGTAATTTTGGCTATGGAGTAACCTATTTATATGTAGGATTCCAAGGGTCATGGGTATAACCCATAATCCATACCCATGGGTTTTATGATCCATGGTTCATGTGGCCCAACTCTTTATGTATCCATACATAAACTTGGTCCAACATGGATCATAAGCCCAACACATATAAATATAACTAATTATCATAATTAGTCCACATAGATTTAATTAGTCTCTTTTGATCACTAAATTAATTCCAAATTAATTCTTGATCGATACTAATTAAAACATATGATTTCATATTAATATATTATAACTTATAATATATTAAGAAACCATAAATAACCTTCTCTCAAAAGTCCATCCTAACAAATTGTCCTGATGATATGCAACCCAAATGGACCATGCTACTCTCGGGTCAAGTACATACCAATAATAGTTATGGGCTTAGACATCTAATCCAACAGTCTCCCACTTGGATAAGTCTAAAACTATTATTGCAAGCACGACTTCATAACCCGACTAGCAATCATAGCTCTTAAAGCCGCTGTCGAACTCTGAACAAATCAATGACGCGTCCATTAGATAAGGGATCATATATTCCTCCATTCTAGATATCATATGGACTGAGACATGGATTATAATCATTCTCTCTGTCAATTTGTTGTTTCCCGATTTTCGATTTATGATGACTGACTGATTGAACAAATCAAATCAGTCCTGGCTTGGCCAAGCACTCACATGTGTCATCGCTAAATCATCGAGGGGCCCACATATATCACTTTTATCCCGAAGGTAAAAGGAATGGATAAACTTCGACTCATATGGCTTGTTCTACTACTTGTTGAATCATACACAAAAGCACGTTTTATAACATCGAGTTACCAAATGCGTTTTCATGCAATCAATGTATAACCAACTCATAGTAACAACTCATATCTCTAGGTTTGAAGAATATAAGATATTATCGTCTCATGATCACTCGTGATAAAATCCATGAAGTGATTCAAATGAGCGCGGGTTGAATCCAATACTCAGAACTTATGAGCACTCATGAGTGTTGTAGCACCACTTTGTCCACCAACTTGGACCTCTACAAACCAACCCATGACAGTCTTGATTCATATTCATTGTTTCGGTTTTATCAACTTTATACTTGAATTAAAAACACTAGTTGTCCCATGCTCCAAGCATGTACACTATGTTTTTCTTAAACAATAGCTTTGCCATACACCAAGTATGCACTCTATGTTTGTCTATGATCCTTACTTTGTAAAATAAACCAATTGAACATAATTTCAATGATTCTAATTTCACACTCCCAAATCCTTATCGAAAAATGTGAGAATTTCAAATTCCTATCATTTATCGAAATCTGTTTAGATTTTAAACTTATATGCACTGACCCTCGTGTAATGAATATGTACAAAGTCACAAAGACTTGTCAACAGTCATTATAAGGTATTCCAATGGAGATCAACTCCATGGAAACTAAGTCTCATATTCAAAGTACATTGCTTTGGACATGCTTCTTGCATTAAGTTTTCTAATCTTACACAGATAACTTCCACCTATGGAGACAACTCCATATTCTCATTTTGACTATCACTTCTGAATAAAAGATGCCTCTTTTCAGAATATGTCAATATGGTCCTTCCAAAATTAGCACTATACTTCCAACTGTCCCTGAGCAAGCAATCTTTGGTAAACCTCAGATTGTCCTCGACAATTGCTTAATCATTTTAGTCATATCCAATTCTAGACCTTTTCCCTTCTTAATGCCTCTGGGCATTTGGAAAAATTTAGAAATGACAAATATTATAGCACATGCAATCGATCCTGTACCCAAAGCAAATGGTACACGATTCATGATGTCTCACATAAAGACATGATTCTAGACCAGCCTTTTGCTACAATATTTTTATTTTCCATGTTTTTAAAATTTGACTATGAAGAGGGATGCCGTAATCATAATCGAATTTTGAGAACGCAATATATAGAATTTCCTTAAGTTGAACCAATCCAACATGAAATTCATATATATATTCTTGACTAAAGATGATTAAGGTCTCAATCTAAGCCTTTAGAACTGAAATGAAGTATATCCTCTCCCTTAATTATAGCAAAACAACTTTTTTAATCCCTGCAGCCTCACGAATTGAAACTTTTGTTTTCTATAATTAACATTTCTAACTTGCAACACTAACAATAATTATCATGCTCCCACTAACATGATGATTATTAGCATAACACTTATGCTCCCACTAGCTTTGACACGTACTCAGAAATCAGCTGGACTTCTAGAAATCAATACTTTATTGACTTTCTTACCAAAGTTCAGATTTCTGATACGAGATGCTTTGATAAAACTTTATCAAAATCATACACCTTTCCTTAGATAGCATGCATGTGTGTCTAAACAATTTCAGAACTATGAAAAGGGATGCCGTAATCATAGTCTCAATTGTTTAGACCTTTTGCCATCTGCTTCAAATCTACTTGGTGGAAGTGTTTCCTCACCATCATTTTCATGAACCGGAGAGAAACCTTATGACCCTTAGATTTTATGGTGTATGTGTTCTTATCCATGTGAATCG
Source organism: Lactuca virosa (assembly GCF_052849685.1). NCBI lineage: Eukaryota > Viridiplantae > Streptophyta > Magnoliopsida > Asterales > Asteraceae > Lactuca > Lactuca virosa. The sequence goes on along the minus strand of NC_136433.1, from coordinate 2,226,275 downwards.
TCAAAACCATAGTCACAAGACAAGGATAATGACAAATCCAAACTCATATGGACTGAACTTATGCAATCTTAACTTCTTGCCACCTGGCAGTACAGGGCCTGCCATTGCTTCCAAGTTGTTATGCAACCAATTGAGAACTTTCAGAACTCCTATGCAAAGCCAACTTTAACTGGAATGGGCACAGAATATGTCAACACGATAGGTTATAAACCTCAAGTCGTGTGCTAGTGAAGAACCTCAGGTTTTATTCTTGATTAGTTCTTGAAATTCTTTTTAGGATCTTTAAGACTCCCACTATCCTCTTGACATATAAGACTATCTTGCCAAATATTCAAGAGATAGTGCGGATTCTTTATCAAGACAAACACTTCACACAATTGGCCTTAGTTGGTCTTTGTTTTATCCAAAACATCACAACTTACCAATTTCAAATGTACAAGAGTAGGACACTTTTACTCTTACATTTGACAAGTGTTTTAAACCTTTCTTTAAGATATGTCACTCAAGTTACAATCTTGGAGTATGACTCTAAGAATTGTTTTGGAACGAAGTATGACTCATCTTCCTGATCTAACCATTTCATCAATTCATGACTCCTCTTCTTAGTCATAAGAATGCACTAAGATGACCTTTAGAGGACTAATTGTGATATGATTTCTAAATCATTAAGATGATCACAAACATGATACTAAAGTACTCTCCCATCTTTTCAGATTTGAGAAACTTTTATCTTTCTGCCTAATTTGATTCTTCCCATTCGTTCTGCCATACATTGAGACTTTTCCAATGTTTCAGAATTATACTTAAACTTGTAAGTATAACCATATTTACTAAACTTTAGTAAATCAAATAGTCTTAACGAGCTTTGTGGTGGACATGACCAGTGCACAAGAATGTGTACTCGATCCCTTTAGTCCTTCACTTGACTCACACATCCATGTGAACAAGTAATTAGTCTTGATTTTCCAATGCTTGAAAGTTCTCATTCATCATACTATTCAACTTGCATGATTCCAAGTTTCGGTCCAATTGAAACTTGGGTGATGAGGAACTTTCCTGATTTGGTAAATTTAGACACTACCACAAATGAAAGAATCAAATCCATTTTCCAATATTGCTGTCAGTGGAATCATATAAGCAACAATTTTCCACAAATGCCATTGTAAGGATACTTCAAATAAATAAAATTAAACAATTTTCTTTTATTTTAAAACTTTGGGGAAAAACTTATCCTTACAATCCACATGGAAAATTGTTGTTATCTATTCCTTAGCAATATATCATAACTTCTTAAGCAACTGCTCAAAATTCTGATGCGATCGAAATCCACATTCGCGATCAGAATCAACATATACTTCCTTTAAGATTTCTCTCTATTCTTTGATTCTTAAAACATCAACATGTGACCCAGTCATACCATGTAATAAGGATCTCAGAATAGAACTTAACAGAGTTAGATAATGGACTCTACCTGATGTAGAGTCAAACTTATTGACTTTAACATCCTTAGGTAAATTTGGCAGCTTTGCAATCAACGCCCCTTCCTTTGGCAAAATAAACATATGGACCCTTTGGTAATGGGACTATCTCAGACTTAGCCTTTCTCTTTACCATTTGGTCAACCGGGTTGACTATGGCCAATCCCTTTCCATTGGGAAGAGAATGCTTTTTCTGGATTTCCAGTGTCACCATTGTCACTGTCCATAATTTTTTTTGGAAGTTGATCTTCTAATTAAATTTGCTTTACTATCGTTCCAAATCATTGCTGATTCAGTAGCACCAAGCAAATAGATATGATCATTAAGGTTCATGTCATAGTCTGTTTCATAGTAGTCCCAAAGGAACTCACTATGTGACTTAGAAAGTGATTGAACATCCAACTTTCTCAAGACTTTGACACCCAACTCTCCCGGCTTGTCAATATGTGACTTCATCTCTAAGATGTGATCACACATAGACCTTGCTTTCCATTAGGGCTTGAGTGACCTTGAACTTATGGGTTAGGGAGAATAATTGGAGGAGGTGGAGGAAGAGAAGTATGACTTCCATGAGCCAAACTCGGGAAGTCATATTCATTAGGAAAGCTTGGTTTGGGAAGATCATTGTTGTCTAAACCAGACATCAACAATGGGAGAAATTCACATAAAGTTGATTTAAGTCCTTAATATAACACCCAATATGATATATTAAGGCTAGGACCCAACAAACTATTTTATAACTTGGAAGAGGGATGCCGTAATCCAAGCTATAAAATATTTGAAGGTAGGTGAATGACGATTCACCAATTTCCACCAAGATAAACGAAATGTATTATTAGGTTTTAATTGGTTTTGAAAATCCTAGATTCTTTTGAGATTCATTGAACTTTTCAATGGCATGTTTCAATCTCGAGTGTGCCCTTCAGGTTTTGTGACTGGGATGCCGAGGATCACAAAACAAGGTGTGAAGTAACCATGCAAATATACTTGGTACCCTTAATATTTACCCCTCAATCGATGTGCCGGTTAACCACACACGCTCCAACGATACTATGATAAACATTAAGTTACCCTTTGCCTACCTTGTTAAGTCCAGGTTAGTGTGCCGGTTAACCACACACGCTCCACTAACAGCTTAAACAAAGTGCAAAGTGTAATTTCATGGATTAGCACCTTATTCACATTTTCCTAAGTAACTAAGATTGAGAATTTATAAGTGTTTAGTTACTTAGTATTTATCATTACACTTATAATGAAGGGAGAATTATAGTCCTTGTCCTACCTGTTCGGCTAACGACCCTCCACCGGTCAAGGAAGCGGTGGGTGAGAGTGGACACCCATTAAACTGCCATTTTATAGGCAGTAACCTTATACCCCCCTTATAGACCGGCTTCGTGAATGAGGCCTACTAATGGTAAGACGACTTTATCTTATACATATCTATATAATTAAAATTATAATAATAGTATAAGGGTTGAATTTTAAACTTTTAAAATTCTAAGGTCGAGTTTGGAATTAAAGTATACATGGGGGGTAACTTTACAAATTCCAAAAGTTGAGGACAAGTTTTGAAACCTTTCAAAACTCTTGGATTTTTCATAACTTATGAGTTTAATGAAAAAAAAAATTCAAGTTCCATAACTTGAGGACAAGTTATGGAAGACATTAAATCATTTAATGATGACATTAAAAATAGTGACTCTTCTATTTTCATAACCTGTGAGACTTAATGACACTTTAAAAGGAAAAACTCTTCACTTTCCATAACTTGAGGACAAGTTATGGAGTTCATAAAAACCATTAAGATCAAATATTCCAATTAACACAATAATCAAATAATTTTTCTATGATCTAGATTAAACTCATAAGTAAAGATAATTCACATCAACAATTTTCAAGAAATTAGATAATCATATAAACTAATACAAATCTTGAAACTTTGACAATTATCCTTTGAAGACTCTTGGAATACATAACCTAAAGAGTTAATAAATGAGACATTTCACATCCATAACTTATGGAAGTTTCAAAACTCTTAAGATCATAACTTTAAAAAAAACTTTTGAGTTCCAAAATTTTATGACAAAATTTGTAACTCCTTAAAACCATTTAGATCAAACTTTTAAAACAAATAAAATAATCATATCATTCTATATTTTAATAAATTGACCTAATTCAACTCTTGTAGTAAAGTGACTCAAATTTTATAAATAATTAGTTTTTCATAAAATCAAGTAATTATCATAAAATTTGACAAACTTCATGTTTTTTTTCTTTTTTTTTTCCTTCAACTTGAAAAAAAAAATACATTTGCATCAAATATAATAGAAAACAACCCATGGCTCTGACACCACTGTTGGGTTTTAGTATACTACAACATCCTATGGTGCACATACAACCCTAAATACCTTGGATCTATGTTTTCTCTATTATACATGCAAATGGTTTCCAAGGCATTAAACCTATAACTAGCATGCATTTGACATAAACCATATAATATACTAGTTAGGGAAACATACATTTTATGTGGCTTGAAGTCTTGATGTATTTGGCCTTAAGAGCTTAGCACCAATAGTATGAAATGCCTCAAATGGAATCACAACACACCTAGGACAAAGGTGGCTCTTGAGAGAGAATTCCATGCACCAAAACACATCCATATTTCTCTAAGAAAAGAAGTGGTGATTTTGGCTATGGAGTAACCTATTTATATGTAGGATTCCAAGGGTCATGGGTATAACCCATAATCCATACCCATGGGTTTTATGATCCATGGTTCATGTGGCCCAACTCTTTATGTATCCATACATAAACTTGGTCCAACATGGATCATAAGCCCAACACATATAAATATAACTAATTATCATAATTAGTCCCCATAGATTTAATTAGTCTCTTTTGATCACTAAATTAATTCCAAATTAATTCTTGATCGATACTAATTAAAACATATGATTTCATATTAATATATTATAACTTATAATATATTAATAAACCATAAATAACCTTCTCTGAAAAGTCCATCCTAACAAATTGTCCTGATGATATGCAACCCAAATGGACCATGCTACTCTCGGGTCAAGTACATACCAATAATAGTTATGGGCTTAGACATCTAATCCAACAATACGAACATATTTCTCAAAGAACAGCATGAGCAAAGCTCAAAGAGTTCACAAGTAAAAGGACTCAGACCAGGGATTTACGCAAGCCCTGCACAAATACTACGTGATGGCCAACATAAGTCATTTACGAAACAATAAAAAAAATATGATAACAAGAAACATTCATATTCATAAAATAAAAACAAACATCGTCAGTTGCCGGACTCCCGGACTTTTAAGCTGCCACGAAGGGCAGAAAAAACAAAAAAAAACATTGTTCACAAAAGCTGCATAAACTAAATCAAGCAAATGACACTACTCGTGAGCAGGGGCAGTACCATCACTAGGTGGAGAACTTGGGCCAGGACCCGACTCATAACTTTGAGTACCCTGGCAGAGAACAATTAGCCCAGCCAAATCTATGTCGCCAAGACGAATATAGCCAACAAAATCTGTCTCCGTGAACGTAGCAATGTCGTCCTCCATCTCCCGAGTCTTGGTGGCCACATCAACCTCCACTTCTGGGTCGAACTTCCCAACAACCACCAGTTCTCTCAAAGCTCCCTTCCCCTGCTCCATACCCGCTGCCACGCAAGCAGTCTAAATGTGCACCAAGCCCTTGAGGAAGTGGGGATTTCGATCACCTTGTCCATAATCCGGCAGAGCCCATCACGAAGGATCCACACAATGTCCTTCTCCAACACACCCCTCACAGTGCTTTCCCTAACCAGGTCTATCTCCAGCTCTGCTGTTCGTTCGCTCATGCCAGTGCTCTCCAAGGTCAGGGCCCCTACACGATCAGTTAAGCGCTTCACCTCCCTGTCCAGCCTTGCCACATGTTCTCCCAGGCTCTCCTTCTCTCACAACACAAGCTCTTACTGGGCCTCCCAGTTGCACTTATCAGCCTCCATCTTCGCCACTTGATCCTTCAACTCCGCACATTCAATGTGTTGGTTTTAAGCACTATAACACTCCTATGGTGCACATGCAGCCCTAGATGCTTTGGATCTATGTTTTCTCTAATTATACATGCAATTTCAACTTTCCAAAGCATACATCCTAACTAGAATACAATATAGGATATACAATATAAAACTCATAGTTAGATGAATACCTCTTGATGTAGTTGTAGTTCTTGGCCTTAGAAAGCTTTAGCACCTTAAGTGTGATGTCTCTCATGTGTTACAAACATCAAATGCAAGAGGAGACTTGAGAGAATAGGCTAGTTAGCACAAAATCGATTATCACTCTCTTAGAATGAATGGGGCAACCGATTTTGGCTCTAGGGGTTTTCTTTTATAGTGTTACAAAGGCTAGGGTTTCATCCATGCAAACCCTAATGCACCATGACCCTTCATATTACTTAGGCTCCATGGGTTAAACCTCAATGGACTATCCATGGACTATCATATTGGTTTTGCCCATCCTAATTAACCATGGATCATTGGCCCACACTATAAGAATCATTGATTTACTTAATCAGTCCCCGTATATTTAATTAGTCTCTTTTGATCACTAAGTTAATTCCAAATTAGTTCTTGATCAATACTAATTAAATAATATGATTTCTCAATTAATATATTATACTTATAATATATTAATAAATCACAAATAACCTTATTCTCAAAAGTCCATCCTATCAAATTGCACTGGTGAAGGCAACCCAAAAGGACCATGCTACAATCGGGTCAAGTACATCCCGATTATAGTTATGGGCTTAGACACCTAATCCAACAGTCTCCCACTTGGATAAGTCTAATAACTATAACTGCCAATGCAACTTCAGGATCCGATTAGCAATCGTAGCCTTCCAAAGCCGCAGTCGAACTCTGGCCCAGTCAGTGACGCGTCCTTTAGATAAGGGATCATATACTCCTCTGTTCTTCAAGATATCATGCGGACAAATACATGGAACATAGTTATACTTATTGTCCTGCAGTTTGTTTCCCGATTTCCGATTTGTCTGACATAGAACATAATTGAACACATTAATTTAAGTCTGACCGGGCCCGACACATAAGTCAAAACAAAATCATCGAGGGGCCCAAGATATTGTTTTTAATCCTCTTAGGATAAAAGGAACAGATAAACTTCGACATTATATGCTTGTACTAACTACTCATTAAACCATGTACAACGATACGTTTTATAACATCAAGTTACTGATGCGTTTTCGTATCATCAATGCACAACCAACTCGTAGTCAACAAATCGTATATCTTGGCCAAGAAATGTCGTTCTCGTTCAACTATTTTAGGTCAGGCCTTTTGGTCAAAGATTCGACCTTCAAGGTTCTCGTTCAACAGGGTGTTGACTATTGGTGTTTTCGGTCAAAGAGAATTTATTTTTGGTTTTAGGTCAAGAGCAAATTGCACAATCAGATTTTTTCTGTTAGTCAATAATGAGCTCTTACAACAGTTCAATCACCACTTTTAGTACCAAGGAGGTAAGTGAAACCTCATGCTATCAGTCCTGTGAAGATAAAATAAATTAATAAATATCGTGAGCAAAATGAGTTATTGGTTAGAGAAGTTTTTGATCTAAAAAATGAAATCTATGAAATTAAGAAAGTAAACAAGCCTCTTACAGAAAAATTAGATGCTCAAAATAAAGATCTAATTAGGATTAAGGAGGAATGTAGCATTAAAAGTGTTCACCATCGTTATGCTAAAGAGGAAATTGCCACATTAACTGCCAAACTTGATGCTTTAAAAGCTAAATTTAAAGATGCTGAATTTAACTTTAAGAAATTCTATGTGTCAAGTGAGATAGTTGAGTCTATGATTGAAAAAAAGTTAAAGTGGAATGGTAACCAGAAAGAGGATCTAGGGTATCATAATGTACCACCTCCTTTCAATGATAACTATACTCTGGCTTCTGAAACCATAGTGATAGAAAAATATGTTCAACATGGTCAGCCCACTGTAACTGTTTTAGTTAAGACTGAACAATCCGACAAAACTGAGAATATTGAGGTGAACGATACTAATGTTTCTACTTCATGTGCAGAGAAAGTAACAGTGCAAGACGGGTGCGAGAAAAACAAAGATAATTCTAGTTTTGTGGAAAATTCTTCAAAAACCAATATTTTGTTTTCTGGTGTTTCTAATAATTGTGTGAACCAAGACACTAAGTCTGTTGATTTTGTTTCTTCAAAAATTTGTGGTGATGTTAATTTAAATTTAAATTCTAGTAATCCAACTACTAGTAAATATGAGCCACCAAAACAAGTTAAACAGTCTTCTTGCTGTAAATGTGCATGTGGAAACAATCTGAGACAAGGCATGGGCACGCAACCAGGGACGGACAACAACAACTTCCACGTGAAGAAACAAACGTGTTTCCAATGTGGAACACCCGATATCATTGCTATAAATTGTCCACATCGTTCATATGTTCCCTATTATGAACAAGGTTGGCCGAACGTGTCAAGGGGGAGATTTTCTAAAAGAAATCCTTTGAGGTCACGTTCACGCAATGGTGATTGGAATGCTAAAAAGGCCAAGAATAGACTCCCAAGGACAAAGAGGGCATGTCGGACAAGAAGCTTAATTCGAGAGATGGTTCAGCCAAACCGAAATCGGTGAGGTCGAATTCATCTCAAGGATTGTCCTCTAGCTCACACTTGCGATTCAAGCCAAAATCAAAAGGTAGTTCCATTTCAAAATCAAGTGTTGAAGCACCCATTAGGTTAAACATTAAAAATGCTTAAACCTAATTACCAATGGGTTCCCAAAGGCCACATTTTAAAATCATCCAAAAGTCCTGTAACTTCTTTATGTTCTTTATATGATAAACATCATATGTCATGGGAAAGAGTATCACGTGTAGATAGTAATGGTAAACCCAGTTTCAAAAATGGACTGGGTTTCCAAAACCAATTAATCCCGCATATTGTGCAGGAACAGCTATGGAGGAAAATCATCAGACCTTGGTATGTTGATAGTGGTTGTTCCAGGCACATGACAAGAGATATCTCTCAACTGCACGACATTCAGAACTTTAATTGAGGGTATGTGTCCTTTGCGGGAAGGGAGAAAGAAAAGATCACACAAATGGGAACCGTATTTAACAGCGTGATGAATTTTGAATATGTTAACTTCGTTCCGGAATTGAAACACAGTTGAGGCTGAATACGTTGCTGCTTCTGCTTGCTGTTCTCAGGTCATCTAGATGCATCTTCAATTGCTGAATTACAATTTGAATTTTCTTGATACTCCTAGGTTTTCTTAAAATGATTCGTTTTGAAGACTGACAATTTTTTTTTGTACATTTTGTATTTTATTTTTGTTTTCGTTAAATTTGTTCTTATTTGTTCTTTCTCCTCTATGCACAAATTTAGGGGGAGAATTAAAACCAAACAAAAAATCATAAAATTCAAAATTTTGAAAAATATTTTTATTTCTGTTTTTAATTTTTTTTCAGAAAAATCAAAAATCCAAAAATATTGTATTTGAGCGTATTTTAATTTTAATTTTATTCTTAGTTATTTTAATTTTTTTTGTGTGTGCTAAGTTTATTTTATTTTTATTTTTATTTTTATTTTTATTTCTAAAATTTCTTTGTCTTGAAACGTGGATGAGCAAGGAGAAGAGACCTGGAAAGAAATTGACGGTCATTACATTTCACACTACTTTAAAGGAATTGAAGGCATGAAACTGTACAAGCTGTCAGTTAGGCAGTATCTCTCTAAGAACTGTCGTATTTAAGGAATTGAAGGAATGAAACTTTACAAACTGTCAGTTAGACAGTTTCTTGTCAGTTATCTTTACCTAAGCACTGTCGTGGCACCAGGGCGATACACCCCACTGGGAAACAGATATCGATGAACATCCCGCCCAGGGTCATGACATTCTCATTGTCATACAAAAATGCGGAGATTCAAATGTATTCTCGGATACATTCTCCGCAGGTAACGAATTAACGGTTATTGGCACTAGGGCGATGCACCTCCCAAGACACGATTATCGTTGAATGTCCCGCCAAAGGGCCTTCACCTCGTGTCATGCTAAACTGTGGAAATATGTCCTCGGATACTTTTTTCACATGATGGTTTTGTGAGTTATTCCTAATTAACTCTCATTGGCACTAGAATGGTACACTCAGCTGAGATTCAGAAACCATTGAACGTCTCGTCAAGGGCCAAGTTAACTTGTTAACTTGAAAAACTATGTTGAGATCTTTGATCGAGGATATGAAAGGGATAACATCAAAAATAGCCACGATTAGTTCTCCGATACTCAAGAAATTGCAGTGCGTTCCTCCGTGTTCACACAAATATAGTGAGTAGTCTCCATCTAAGTCAAGGCTGGGTCACTGTGGTGAGAAGGGTCTTTATGACTCTGTGATCCACAATGAATTTTAGTCATGGTTACTTTTCAAGACGCATCTGTGATCGATGAAGAATATTCATTAGAAGGAACAAGAAGTGAAGATTATTTTTCAAAACACAACCTTTCAACCCCAGAAGCAAGGTGAAGCTGTATTTGAAGTTATGTGACGAATTGCATTGAAGCCTCCTCAATCAATTTGCTACTATCTATGAACCTGCTGAAGTGATCCAGAAGAATCAGTTTCTCTGTAATTATCTCTAAAGTATTTCAAAGCTGAAAGTGCTGATTTTCAAGAACCTATACAAGAAGCCTCTACGCCCAGTGTGTATTAAAAGTCAAATTTTGAAGGAAGTCCAATTACTAAAGATGAAGTTATTCATGTAGAAATTCATATATTCATCTTGAAGTCGTGAAGAAATCAAAGATAAAGGCTGAAAGTCAAGAACAAAGAGAAGATTGAAAAGAAAAGAAAGCTATAAACCAAGGGGGAGATTGTTAGGACATAAATTTGTGGTTTATACTTTGCTTCTCAAGGCTTTTAGAGTTCTTAGTTTAGGATCGAAATCTCTATGATCTCGGTGGCACTTGGACCGAAATCACCACGTGATTTCGGTGGGCTTAATGATGTTTTTGGTTGGGCTTTGGGTTGGGCCTTTGTAATTAGGTCTAGGTATATATATTGTATTGATTCAACCGTGTTTAGAGTTAGTCATTCTAGTTGTTGATTTCTAGATTTGAGAGAGACAGAGAGAACCGAGAGACATAGAGTGTCTTATGTACTAGACTATTGATTAATATAGAGTGCATTGAAGATTCAACATTGTGTTCTTATTTCATATTTACGATATGTGTCATTCACTTGATTGGGATTCCACGCCAATCTAGTGATTTGGATTGATACCTAGATCGGGGTTTTACAACCGTTAGTAATCCTCAGAGTGGTTGGAGCTGGTGTCGGCACCGCTCCTCCTGTCAATCCTGGAAAGTCGGCCTTCTTGTGGCCTACTTGGTTGCAGTGGAAACATAACAAACATGATCCCTGGGGATAATCTTTGCTGACATGACCAATCCTGCCACAATTGTAGCAACCCATACCCCTAGATCGACATACCCCATCGTGCTACTTTCCACATGTAACATAATGACCTCAGCCCTGCTGGCTCCTCACTCATTGGTCAGAAGTCTTGGGTATCTTCACAAGACCCCCAACTGTCTGCACCTGCTCTGTCTTCCTCTTATCGAGGTGCTCCAAGTCAATCTCCCTCTCTCGGGAACTAGCTATCACGTCATTCAATTTCCGATAAGCTGAAAAGCTAACAAACTCCCTGATATATGCCCTCAGCATGTCGTGGTACAGATTCTTCTTCATCTCCTCATGTGCAACATACTGTGGAACCAATAAAGCTCTCTCCCTAAAATTGGCGGTGATCTCCGCCACAATCTCAGTGGTCTGGGCAGGTCCTGAAACTCCCTCGCCAACTGCCGTGCCTCGATATCTGGTACAAACTCCGCCCTAAACCTGGTCACAAACTCATCCCAAGTCATCGTCTCGATAACCTCGCCTCCCAAAGCAAAATCGACGTCCTCCCACCAGTCACGAGATTTGTGTTTCAGAAGACAGGATGAAAATCTAACCTTCGACCCCTCGGTGCAGAAGCTCGTTCGAAAATCTCCATAATCCCCTCTTTGACCGTACCGAAGATCACAAGAGTCTTCTCCAAAATACCGCGAGTGATCTTCGAAGAGATGAACTGTCATATCTACTCATCAATCGACTCAACACCAACACCTGAGCCTGAACCAGAAACTTAACTCTCCACATGTGCTCATCACCATACTGAAAAGTAACCATGCAATAATCAGAGCATACCCAAAGAATCCTCTTTCCATAGGCTTCCTAGATTCTCAGTGATTTTCCTTTATTCAAGTACGGATGTTGTGCTTTCAGTAGTACAGGCCCAATATGTCACACCCCCAAACCAGAACGGCGGAATCGTTCGAGGGCGGATGACTTCATGTAGTATCGTAACAGTTGAATACATAGTAAAGAAAGTAAAACAATCATCATATATATAATTTAAAAGTTACATTGTTGAATGATACTTGTTGCAAAAACAAATTACAATATGATGACAAAATGAGTTTTAAAACTGACGCCTTAGCGTCACTTCTCCAAAAGCTGAAGTTTACCTGTATTACTGAATCCCTGAGAAATACAAGTAGATTTGAAAGAGTAGATCAACATTTAAGCTGGTGAGTTCATAAGTATTTAATGTCAATGTTTGTATAAATTTGAATGAAATTGTTTATAGATGTTTGAAAACTCCTAGAAAATCCCATATTTCCTACTAGTATAAAAGTAGTCTTATACCAAGACCCGACTGTTTTGAATGTTTGCTTCTAGAAATCCAATATTTTTCCATAAGTGTGTGGTAGTTTAAAAGTTCCAAAACTGTAATGCAGTAGTGTTTTTCATGCCTAGAATAGTAGATTTATATGTTGGGTTTTGGTATAATACAACATCCTATGGTGCACATACAGCCCTAAATACCTTGGACCTATGTTTTCACTAATTATACATGCAAATGGTTTCCAAGGTATTGAACCTATAGCTAGCATGCAATTGTCATACAAACTACATAAAATACTAGATAGAGTAACATACCTTTTATGTGGCTGGAAGTCTTGATGTATTTAGCCTTAAGAACTTAGCCCCAATAGTGTGGAAGCCTCAAATGAAGTCACAACACATCAAGGACAAAGGTAGGACTTGAGAGAGAATCTCCATGCACTCTAAAACCTTCATGAACTCCAAGAACATGCACACACACTAGGGTGTGACTAGGGGTGGCGGTTTTAGGTCATAACATATGTATTTATATGTGTTGAATTCTAAGAGTCATGGGTATAACCCAAACCCATATCCATGGATTTTATGATCCATGGTTCATGTGGCCCAACTCTTTATGTATCCATACATAAACTTGGTCCAACATGGATCATAAGCCCAACACATATAAATATAACTAATTACCATAATTAGTCCCCATAGTTCTAATTAGTCTCTTTTGATCACTAAATTAATTCCAAATTAGTTCTTGATCAAGACTAATTAAAACATATGATTTCATATTAATATATTATAACTTATAATATATTAATAAACCATAAATAACCTTCTCTCAAAAGTCCATCCTAACAAATTGTCCTGATGATATGCAACCCAAATGGACCATGCTACTCTCGGGTCGAATACATACCAATAATAGTTATGGGCTTAGACACCTAATCCGACAGTCTCCCACTTGGATAAGTCTAAAACTATTATTGCGTATGACTCCAAGACCCGACTAGCAATCGTATCTCTTAAAGCCGCTGTCGAAATCTGAACAAATCAATGACACGTCCATTAGATAAGGGATCATATATTCCTCCATTCTAGATATCATATGGACTGAGACATGGATTATAATCATTCTCTCTGTCCATTTGTTGTTTCCCTATTTCCGATTTATGACGACTGACTAATTGAACAAATCAAATTAGTCTAGGCCCGGCCGAGCACTTACGTTTGTCATCACCAAATCATCGAGGGGCCCACAAATATCGCTTTTATCCATCCAAGGGTAAAATGAATGGATAAACTTCGACTTATATGCTTGTTCTACTACTTGTGGAATCATACACAAAGGCACGTTTTATAACATCGAGTTACCAAATGCGTTTACGTGCAATCAATGTATGACCAACTCATAGGCAACAAGTCATATCTCTAGGTTTGAAGAATATAAGATATTATCGTCTCATGATCACTCGTGATAAAATCCATGAAGTGATTCAAATGAGCGTGGGTTGAATCCAATACTCGAATCCCTTATTCCAGGATTACTCATGAATGTTGCAGTAACTCTTACTATGTCCACTACCTTGGACATCTACAAACCCGATTCATGACAGTCTTGCCTTAATACCTACTTCCAACGTATTATCGACTATGGATGGTTTGAATAACTTAATCATTCGGAAAGAATAACCCATTTATTCTGGAAGTCAAAACATGCAAAGTGAAACACAAGAATAATACTAATCCTCTATGGTCCTAAGCACCTTTGAGAGTAAATAAAACACCTTTTATTTAAACACCATATTGATTACTCATTATTCATTGTATAATGTTTCAAATAATCAACTTTATACTTGAATCAAAACAATAGTTGTCCCATGCTCCAAGCATGTAAACTATGTTTTCTAAACACTAGTCATGCCATACACCAAGTATGCACACTATGTTTATCTATGATCTTCACTTTGTGAAATAGATCAATTGAACATGATTCCAATGATGCTCATTTCACAATCCCAAATCTTTATCGTAAATGTAAGAATTCCAAATTCCTACCATTTAACGAAATCTGTTAAATTCTAAACTTATATGCATTGATCCTCTCGTAATGACTATGCACAAAGTCACAAAGACTTGTCAACAGACATTACAGAGTATTCCAATGGAGATCAATTCCATGGAAATGAAGTCTCACATTCAAAGTACATTCCTTTGAACATCCTTCTTGCATTAAGTTTTCTAATCTTACACAGATTTGAAGAACAACTTCCACCTATGGAAACCTTTCCAGATTCCCATTTTGACTATCACTTCTGAACAAGAGTTACCTCTTTTCAGAATATGTTAATATGGTCCTACCAGAATTAACAATATACTTCCAATTGTCCGTGAGCAACCAATCTTTGGTAAACCTTAGATTGTCCTCGACAATTGCTTAATCATTTTAGTCATATCCAATTCTAGACTTTTCCCTTCTTAATGCCCTGAGCATTTGGAAAATTTAGAAAGGATGAATATTACAGCACATGAAATCGATCCTATATCTGAAGCATATGGGACACGATTCATGATGTCTCACATAAAGACGTGATCATAGACCAGTCTTTTGCTACAATATTTTTTATTTGTCATGTTTTCAAAATTTGACTATAAAGAGGGATGCCGTAATCATAATCGAATTTTGAAAACGCAATATATATAGAATTTCATTAAGTCGAACCATTCCAACATAAAATTCATATATATATATATATATATATATATATATATATATATATATATATATATATATATATTTGACTAAAGATGATTAAAATCTCAATCTAAGCTTTTAGAATTGAAATGAAGTATAATTTCCTCTCCCTTAATTATAGCAAAACAACTTTTCAACCCCTGCAACTTCACGAATTGAAACTTTTTGTTTTCTATAATTAACATTGCTAACTTGCAATACTGAACATAATAATCATGCTCCCACTAACATGATAATTATCAGCACAACACTTATGCTACCACTAGCTTTGACATGTACTCAGAAATCAGCTAGACTTCTAGAAATCAATACTTTATTGACTTTCTTAACAAAGTTCAGTTTTCTGATACGAGATGCTTTGATAAGAATTTATCAAATTCATACACCTTTCCTTAGATAGCTCATATGTGTGTCTCAACAATTTTAGAACTATGAAAAGGGATGCTGTAATCATAGTCTCAATTGTTTAGACCCTTGCCACTTCTCACAAGTCCATGTTAGTGTACCGGTTAACCACACACGCTCCACTAATGACTTTGAGAATGCAAATAACACAATTGTTATCTACTTAAAATCTACTTAGTGAAAGCGTTTCCTCACTATCATTTTCATGAATCGGAGAGAAACCTTATGACACTTAGATTTTATGGTGTATGTGTTCCTATCCATGTGAATTTGTCAAACCATAATCACAAGACAAGGTTAGTGACAAATCCAAACTCATATGGACCGAACTTGTGCAATCTTAATTTCTTGCCAACTGGCAGCACAAGGGTCTGCCATTGCTTTCAAGTTGTTATGCAACCAATTGAGAACTCTCAGAACTCCTATGCAAAGCCAACTTTAACTGGAATAGGCACAGAAATGTCAACACGATAGGTTATAAACCTCAAGTCGTGTGCTAGTGAAGAACTTCAGGTTTTTATTCTTGATTAGTTCTTGGAACTTTCAAGAGCTTTAAGACTCCCACTGTCCTCTTGACATATAAGACTCTCTTGTCAAGAACCATTTCTTATCAAGGGTCAGTGCGGATTCTTATCAAGACTAACACTTCACATAATTGGCCTTAGTTGGTCTCTGTTTAACCCAAAACATCACAACTTACCAATCTCAAATGTACAAGAGTAGAAACACATTTTACTCTTACACTTGACAAGTGTTACAAACCTTCCTTAAGATATGTCACTCGAGTTACAATCTTGGAGTATGACTCTAAGACTTGTTATGGAACGAAGTATGATTCATCTTTTTGATTTTAACCATTTCAACAATCCACGATTTCTCTTCTTAGCCAAACAAATGCACTAAGATGTCCTTAGAGAATCAATTGTGATATGGTTTCATAATCACTAAGATAATCATAAAACAAGATACTCAAGTACTCTCCCATCTTTTCAGATTGGAGAAACTTTTATCTTCCTGCCTTATTTGATTCTTCTTATTCGTTCTGCCTAACATTGATACTTTTCCAATGTTTCAGAATTATACTTAAACATGTAAGTATAACCATATTTACTAAGCTTTAGTAAATCATGACGAATAAGCTTATCGATCTTTGTGGTGGACTTGACCAGTGCACAAGAATGTGTACTCGATTCCTTAGTCCTTCACTTCACTCACATATACATGTAAACAAGGAATTAGTCTTAATTTTCCAAAGATGAAAATTCTCATTCTTCATACAACTTGCATGATTCCAAGTTTCTACCCTACTGAAACGTGGGTGATGAGAATCTTTCCTTATTTGGTAAATTATGACACTACCACAGTCGAAAGAATCAAATCCATTTTCCAATATTGCTATCAATGGAAACATATAAACAAAAATTTCTCACAAATGCCACTGTAAGGATATTTTAAAATAAAAAACTTTTCTTTTATTTTAGAACTTTGCGGAAAAACTTATCCTTACAATGCAAATGCATGTGAAAAACTATGTTGTTATGTATTCCTAAGCAATCTATCACAACTCTTTAAGTAACAACTCAAAATTCTTCCTTTAAGCTTCCTCTTCACTTTGATTCTTAAAACATCAAAATGTGATCTAGTCACATCATGTAATAATAATCTCCAAATAGGAACTTAATAGAGTTAGATAATGGACTTTACCTGAAGTAGATTCAAAACTTTTGACTTTACCGTCCTTACAGACTATCAGGTAAATTTGGCCAGCTTCGCAACCAATGCCCCTTCCTTTGGCAATAGAAGGTTTGGGAAGTCGATCTTCTAATCAAATTTGCTTTTACCAGTGCTCAAAATCATTGCTGACTCAGCAGCACCAAGAAAATAGGTAAGATCATTAAGGGTCAAGTCATGGTCTGTCATATAGTAGTCCCAAAGGAACTCACTATGTGACTTAGAAAGTGATTGAACATCCAACTTTCTCAAGACTTTGACACCCAACTCTCCCGGCTTGTCAATACGTGACTTCATCTCCAAGATATGATCACACATAGACCTTGCTTGCCAATAGGGCTTGAGTGACCTTGAACTTGTGGGTTAGGGAGAATAATTGGAGGGGGTGGAGGAAGTGAAATTCCAAGAGATTTGGGAAGATCATAGATGTCTAAACTAGACATCTACAATGGGAGATATTCAAGTTAGTTGATTTAAGTCCTTAATATAACACCCAATATGAAATATTAAGGCTAGGACCCAACACAATATTTTACAACTTGGAAGAGGGATGTCGTAATCCAAGCTATGAAATATTTGAAGGTAGGCGAATGGCAATTCACCAATTTCCACCATGAAAAACGAAATAATTTATTATGTTTTAATTGGTTTTGAAACTCCTACATCTTTTGAGATTCATTGAACTTTTCAATGGCATGTTTCAATCTCGATTGTGCCCTCTCAAATTTTGTGACTGAGATGCCGAGGATCACAAAACAAGGTGTGAATAACCATGCAAATTCACTTGGTACCCTTAATATTATCACCTAATCGATGTGCCGGTTAACCACACACGCTCCACCGATCTATGATAAACATTAAGTTACCCTTCGCCACTCTTACTAGTCCATGTTAGTGTGCCAGTTAACCACACACGCTCCACTAACGACTTGGTAAGGTACAAAGTGTAAATTTCGTGGGTTAGCACCAAATTCACATTTTCCTAAGTAACTAAGATTGGAAATTTATAAGTGTTTAGTTACTTAGTATTTATCATTAATACTTTTAATGAAGGGAGAATTATAGTCCTGTCAAACCCGTTCGGCTAACGACCCTCCACCAGTCAAGGAAGCGGTGGGTGAGAGTGGACACCCATTAAACTGCCATTTTATAGGCAGTAACCTTATACCCCCCTTATAGACCGACTTCGTGAATGAGGCCTACTAACGGTAAGACTGACTTTTACTCTTATACATATATATAAATATTAAACCTATAATATTATAATAGTATAAATGTTGAATTTTAAACTATTAAAATTCTAAGGGTTTAACTTGGAATTAAAGTATTCATGGGGGGAAACTTTACAAATTCCAAAACTTGAAGGCAAGTTTTGAACAATTCAAACACTTTTCAATTCCATAACTTATGAATTTAAAGTAGTTTTAATAAAAACTCTTCAAGTTCCATAACTTGAGGACAAGTTATGGAAGACTTTAAAAAACATTTAAGGAAAAAAACTCTTCATTTTCATAACCTATGAGTTTAAAGTAGTTTAATGACTAAACTCTTCAAGTTCCATAACTTGAGGACAAGTTATGGAAGACCTTAAAATCATTCAAGAAAATAAGACTCTTCATTTTTCCTAACTTATGGAAATCTTATGAGTTTTAAAGAATCATAAATGTGACTTTTCATATAACTTGAGGACAAGTTACAAAAAAACACATTTTATGAGCAACTTTAAGATTAATATGGATTGAAAACAAATTGTCACATAACTTTTCTATTAATCTAGACTAACTCATAAGAACAAGACAATTCAAATCAAACTTTTTCATGAAATTAGCCTAACCATTAAACTAATACAAAACATGAATCTATTGACAATTATCTTTGAAATTGGTTTAGCATGAACATTACCACATCAAAAACAGGTTTACAAGACCAAAAACAGCTTAGGGTAATGTTTCTAGTCCAATTCCAGCCTTAAAAGTTGAAAATATGCTGTCAAGGGGTCCTACTCGTCGAGTGCACGAACCAACTCGACGAGTTGGATGAATTTCTTCATGGACTCGGCGAGTCCAGTGCCCAGACAGCCAAAATTTTCGATTTTTCAGCCATTTCAGCAAGTATAACATGAAAACAAGCCTTGGCTCTGATACCACTGTTGGGTTTTGGTATAATACAACATCCTATGGTACACATACAACCCTAAATACCTTGGACCTATGTTTTCACTAATTATACATGCAAATGGTTTCCAAGGTA
Source organism: Lactuca virosa (assembly GCF_052849685.1). Classification (NCBI taxonomy): domain Eukaryota; kingdom Viridiplantae; phylum Streptophyta; class Magnoliopsida; order Asterales; family Asteraceae; genus Lactuca; species Lactuca virosa. The sequence goes on along the minus strand of NC_136433.1, from coordinate 2,206,878 downwards.
TTGAACCTATAGCTAGCATGCAATTGTCATACAAACTATATAAAATACTAGATAGAGTAACATACCTTTTGTGTGGCTGGAAGTCTTGATATATTTAGCCTTAAGAACTTAGCCCCAATAGTGTGGAAGCCTCAAATGAAGTCACAACACATCAAGGACAAAGGTAGGACTTGAGAGAGAATCTCCATGCACTCTAAAACCTTCATGAACTCCAAGAACATGCACACACACTAGGGTGTGACTAGGGGTGGCGGTTTTAGGTCATAACATATGTATTTATATGTGTTGAATTCTAAGAATCATGGGTATAACCCAAACCCATATCCATGGATTTTATGATCCATGGTTCATGTGGCCCAACTCTTTATGTATCCATACATAAACTTGGTCCAACATGGATCATAAGCCCAACACATATAAATATAACTAATTACCATAATTAGTCCCCATAGTTCTAATTAGTCTCTTTTGATCACTAAATTAATTCCAAATTAGTTCTTGATCAAGACTAATTAAAACATATGATTTCATATTAATATATTATAACTTATAATATATTAATAAACCATAAATAACCTTATCTCAAAAGTCCATCCTAACAAATTGTCCTGATGATACGCAACCCAAATGGACCATGCTACTCTCGGGTCGAATACATACCAATAATAGTTATGGGCTTAGACACCTAATCCAACATTATATACGTATAAAATCACTAAGGCATTTGATAACCCCGTAAATCAACGTGTTTTTAATACTCCATGTGAGTTTTATAACCATGCTATTGACCCAGACTGCCTGTAACAACGTTCTTCAGGCGTTGGAATGTTATGACGTTTGTCACCCCAGACCTGCCGGTCTAACTGTAGCTAACAGTTTAGGTGCGGGATTGTCAATCCCGTATAGATCTATACACAAGAATCACGCTCTCCCTACAAGAGATTATGGTATATAATACAGGACTTTAACTGCATACTTGAAAGTACGTGAAGTTGAATGTCTCACAAAACTTAGTATCAAATAGATTTACGTATGAAAAGTCCATTTGTTCTTGTATATGAAAGTATTTCCTTGATATAGTATTTATAGTATGTAAAATCTCATGAATATCTAGTAAACTATACCTATTATAGTTTTTCCAAAAGTGTGATTCGTTTGTATGATAAACCCTAGTGTAGTGTCGACTTTGTATGTAAAGTATAACATTTGTAATAACATTATCGAACATTTATACTCAAAATATAAATAAAGTGTTTGATATTTACATAACAACATGTTTCATTCCAAAAAGACAAGTGTTATCGTGATATGTTGTATGAGAACGTTTTCGTACGATAGTTATAAATCACATATGATTGATTTCATAATAAAAAGCATAGCAAAAGATTGATGTTTTTCACACGAGAATAATCGTGTGTTTACTTGTATTTCCCCCCTTAAAAATGTATAAAAGCATCTGCAAAGCATTTGAAAACTTAGTTGTAGGGGTATGAACTCACTTGATAGATTGAAGAAGGTGAGACAAAACTGAGCAGAACTTCGACTTGATAAAGTTGATTTCTCGGGATTCTCGGGAATCTCGGGAGTGTAAAACCTTCCTTCGGAAACTTGGATGTGAAGACCGGGGCTTTGGGATGGCTTCGAGGGTTTAAACGCAGAGCTTCGGTACGAGAAAGAAGAGAATTGAGCAATGAAACCTGGAACCCTTTGAGCTCTATTTATAGCCTAATTTTTGGGTCCCACGTCGTGGCAAAAGGGTTGCCCACATCGTGGAGTCAATCCTATCCTCTTCAATGGACGAGACGTCTGCTGCCAAGCCTGAAAACCCATCAGTCATGGTCCCACGTCGTGACCATCTGTGCCACGTCGTGGCCAACCTGACAGCCTCAGATTTTGTGTCTCGAACTTGTAAAATCCGTAACTTCTGCGTACGAGCTCCATTTTCGACGTTATATATATGCACGCGTAGGTGAGAATATGCTCTACAACTCTCGTTTAGATTTTGTCGGCAAATTTTGAATTTATTTTTAATTAATTATTTTTAACAGGCCGGGACTCGAAAACTCCGTCATAAATCCATAACTTCTTCATCCGACGTCCGTTTTTGTCAGACTTTTTACCGTTGCATTACTATTGTTGAGATCTTAGATTCTCATTTAGGTTGTTTCGGCCAAAAGTCTCTCGATCTCTATTTCGAGTTTTTAGCTGTCTACTGCTATATCCGGAACTTGGAAAAATCATAACTTCCCCATACGAAGTCAGATTTGGACGTTCTTTTCACGTACGTTTACGGTTTAATGAAATCTATAACTTTCATTTAGATACCTAAGGCTAAAAATTATTGTATTGAAACTTCGCGTTTTACGTTTAACAGTATTGACGGTTTTGCTGTGAATCTTAGGTTGGTCATAACTTCTTCGTTATAACTCGGATTTTAGTGTTCTTTATATTTCTGAAACCCTTGACACGATATCTATCATTTATGAAATCCAGTAGAGACTTTTGAACATTTTATTTTTGACGATAATTTCATTATATCAAAAGAGATTACAATTCTTGACTTTTTAGGTCATTACATTGATTCGAAATATCGGGTTGTCACACAATACTACCTTCCACACCTATCCATACTTTCCTCAAGAATAATCCTGAATCCTCCAAGTCACCTTCTCAAATTGGTACTCCAAGTACCCGCTAAATAGCGCATCCAAACCCACTAAACACTTCTTAGGCTCTCCTAGGTTCCTCACCCCACCCTACCATCAGCTACTGAAGATCCCCTACTAATTTCAGCTAACTACTTCATGAATACAATTGCATGCAGCAAAGCTTAGATAATCCTTCGATAAAGACTCAACCCTACAACGGTTAGACTCAGACAAGAGTTGTGCAATAGGGCCAAATCAATCACTCTGAGATTATTTAACCTCTGCAGCATGTAACTTAACATATTCATAAAATAATTAACTCACATCAATATGAGTCCCACAAAGCATAAAGCAAACATCATTCGGGCATTAAGAAATCTAAACCAATGCATCACCTAATCAGGCCATTCTATCCAACCAACAGACATCCATACTAGCATGCAATTCTAAAAGCTCAACCAACAGGCATACAAAGACATCTCTCCTATCATTCTATCATGCAGTCATGAGCAGATCCTTAGCCCTAATATAGCATGCATATCTCATAACATATAACATAACATTATGTATGGGCATTCTGGGAATCAGTTACTTGATCTCGGCTGATTGCACGCATCACACCCCTTTTCTTTATCAAAATCTTTTTATAAAATTCATTTTCTTTCAAAAAGATTACCAATTCCTCAGTTTGAGTTCAGGCACACCTGAGAGTGTGCCCGAATCCCTCAAACCAAGGCTCTGATACCAACTTGTAACGTCCCAAAAATTCATAGTAAAATTTTCATTTTTAAAACAGCAAACCATACAAATGAGTTGTTCCATAATCATTCAAAATGATTACATCAAATAAACATCAGAGTAAAATCTTAAATAATCGATGTGGAAAACTATAGGGGATGTTGTGCAGTCACGCCGGGCCCTTCCTTTTGGAACTGGAAGTACCTGAAACCATAAATGTAAAAACCGTAAGCACAAAGCTTAGTGAGTTCCCCAAAATATGCCATACCATACATACATATTAACTCGAATCTAAACCAAATCTATTTTACCCCCGAGTCTATTTCAACTTCTTTAGTATCTTTCAACCAATACAGGTCTATTTCACCCCAAAGTCTATTTCAACTCCTTCGGTATCTTTCAATCGGTACTGGTCTATTTCACCCCTGATTCTATTTCAAATCCTTCGATATCTTTCAACTGGTACGTGTCTATTTCACCCCCGAGTTCATTTCAACTCCTTTGGTATCTTTCAACCGGTACGAGTCTATTTCACCCATACATCTAAGCATACCGGCACTACTAGAAAACAACCCTTTAATGACATGCAAACAACGACACACACTGATTTACGATACGTATTTTATATGTGTCGTAAAATTATTGTCAGCTTTCCAAAAGTTGAAGGATAGAAGACACGCATTTGTAAATGCCCTAAAGTTAGTGTCAAAACAAAAATAAAATAAAATGGAGGGCTCTATTCATAAAACACGTATCGTGGAAGCATGTCGCTTTATAATTTTTCAAATGCGTGTTCCTAGCCTATAATTAATTAAATCCTGAACAGAGCTAGGGCTTTTTGTCAAGACCTTGCCCCGCCTTCCTCTACTGCACGTTCTCTCTTCTACATCTCCACCTGCCGATGAAATCCGATCACCGGTGACACTATAATAATTCTTTCTCATGCTCGAACCCTAGATCTCGCCTCCTACCTTCCTACATCTCTATTGCGACAGCGGATCAACATAAACTCCACCACCTCTAACGGCGGCTCGAACCCATTGATTATCTCACTTTCCTCCTCTTTTTGGGGATGACAACTAATGACGAATCAACAACTTCATTTTGTGATTCAAATACTTGATTTTGTCGATTCACATATGATTGCATCAACAGCTGATTCAGTCTCGCACCAAAATCACTTTGAAGAAGATTAGAGACTGTTCTTCTGCAATCGCGAATGACATCTACACCCTCGTCCAAAATCACTTGATTTATCTACCTGTTTGTAAGTTGTGCGAGTTCAAATCTGTTGACGTTATTATTATCATCATCAGACTAATAGAATGCGTTGCTCCTACTTCCAAGGGTTTCAATCCACTCTTGTGAATCGCTTCTTACTGGTGAATTGACATCTACATCCTCGTCCGAGTTTGTACGAGTTAAATGATGCCATTCATTGTCGTCGTCGTAATCTTCTGTAACTGATTCATCCCACTCTTCTTCTTTGTTTGAATTTTCTTGCCAATTTAAAATATCTGTACTTGTCTGTAAAATAAGTAATCACAGTCTTCTTCTGTAACATGTGATAACTTGTCTTTGGCATTGCAACCGCTTTCCACCCACAGGTATTTTCTGTTACAACAACTTTTTTTCTTTTTCAATTTTTGACATGTGTGAATTTACATTACAAGAGCCATTGCTGAATGGAATTGCCCCTGGAGCACAAGTAGTTTCATGTAAAATTGGAGACTCACGATAAGGTTCAATGGACTCTTGGTGGGGCCGTGGCCACTGTACCTACGTGTTGGAGTTAGACGCCAAGCTCGCCAACAAAGCTCCATGCACTCTTTAGTAATTTCGCATGCATATTGGAGTGGTTGCAACCGCATCACATGTTGTATCAATTCAAACCCGGTTTGAAGTTTACTACAAGCCAAGGTATGTTAATTGTTAAAACTTAAAAGAAAGTGAATCTTGATTGCGATTGTAGCTACAAAGAAGTTATTTTTTATAATATAGTGAAAATTATTCAGGACAAGTCCGTTCATCATAGGGTTAAACAAGTATATACAAGCTGTAAACAATGGGTTTACTGTTGGCATGAGATTCAATATGAGGTTTGAGGGCGAGGATTCTCCGGAAAGAAGGTAACCCATAAATTTATAAATTATTTTCAATCTCGGTATTTAATCTTTTTTACATTTGTATGCACAAAAATTAAAATTTTCCTTCATTTGATCAGGTTTACAGGCACAATAGTTGGAGTTGAAGACATATCTATTCAATGTAACTGTTCTAAGTGTCGCTCTTTAAAGGTTAATAATTTCTCTCACTTAGGAAAAGAAGTCAAGGTTCAAAAAAATAAACATGGTCAAACATTTTTGTTGACTATTTCAGGTTCAATGGGATGAACCTGCATCTCTCACGAGACCTGAAAGAGTTTCTCCATGGGAGATAGAAACTTTTGTTGCTCCTGTTCCCACAAGTATACCTCAACCAGTTGCACCAAAAACCAAGAGGCCTAGACCTCCAATGGAGATCCCTAATCTTGGTGAGGAAACTTTTTTTTAGCTTATAAAAACACTTTTTCCATATAATATATTAACTTGTAGTTTATTATGTTGTGTTGTAGAGCCTACATGTTCAACAGTATCAATTGTTTGGAACCCTTCACATGATTCATCCCAGTTAAGCTGTACCCCTAAAGGGCAAAGAGTTGATAAAAACAGATGTCTTTTAAGGACTCAAATGGAGGTTGGTTGGCTATCATGATCTTCTCTAGTAAAAGCTTGTAGAAACATGTATGGAGATGAATCTAAAGATAGAAAAGGTCAAGGTTAAGGTCTGTCAGCTTGGTCAACTTACTCACCTCGCGAATCCATCAAACAAACAAACGATTCACATTCACTTGAAAAAAAGAAACCAGAAAAAGTTTCAAGTTGTAGAATATTTGGTTTCGACTTAAAGATCCCTAATATTGAGAAACCACAAGCACCACAGTCCTCCATTGAAGGAGGACAGGTGGCAAGGACATTATCAACTGTAATATCAGACAAAGAACAAGAAAAGTTGCATGTGTCCCCAAAAGAAGTTCAAAGAAAACAAACCACTTGTACTACACGTAGTCGTACCAAGGTACACACTTACACGTCAATTTTTTTCTATAAAATTTGTGACATTTATGATTTATGTAATCAAATTGATGAATATAATATATATGTATCTAATAATAATAGTGACAATATACGAAAATTAAAGCTTTAAATGCAAGGGATAGCAGTGGGGCGTGCTGTGGATTTAATGGTGTTAAAAGCTAAGTAGCAAAGATGAACCGAAATTGTTGCGAGCATCTGATGTACGAGTCTCCTCTGTTTACCGTGAGACTGACCAACCTAGCAAGCTACAGGTGAGTAGGGGTCCTTTGTGTGTGTGTGTGTATTTCTTTCATTATGCAGTTTTTATCTATTTATTATAGTGATACATTCCTTACATATTGTTTATCTGGTAGATCCGTGATGAAGTCACAAAATGGTCATTTCCTGTTCAAATTGAGAAGGAAGACACCATATTTCTTGTTTCGAAGAAGGAAGATGGCACTCATGAAATTTTAAGGACTGAAATTCGAGGTTATGAAGAGGGATCACGTTTCATTGTTGTAATCTGTCGTGGACCAAGATATGGCCCCATTAGGTATACACACATCATATAACTTTGTATATTTATCAACATGAAGAATAATTCAAGAAGCCCACTTGTATTTATTTTCATGCTTCTGCCTTACTTTTGAAAAAATTGTGTTTGACAGGATTGAAAACAGAACAGCTAGCAAAGTTGTTAGAATTCGGTTGTCTGGTTTGAATAATTCAAGAAGCCTGGCCTATGGTAAATTTACATGAAGATCGCTTACGAGTTCTTGGTGTTGAGTTTATCAGTTCCTTGCCCTTTAAAGAATATACACATCCTCATGAGGTACCTTAATCTTGGAGTGAAGTTGCCTAAAGAATCGTTGAAGCCAAATATGGCTCCTAAAATCTATATAGATTATGCTATTAATGCTCAAGAATTGGAACGTGGAGACTCTGTAACTAAACTTCATTGCGAGAAGTCTGATGTGGTATGCTGTTTTCATTTTGAATATGCAAAATTCTTCTGCTTGAAATCTTAGGCAGACATTAAGATCATTCGTGTTGGATTTCATCTAGTATCATTGGAACTGAGTCTTGGCATCATTAAGAAGACTTTTGTTGATATATATTATGGTGACATGCAGGTGAATGTATTGGTTGATTTTCCAACTGTGACCTCCAACCGTAAAAGGATATATGAATCGAAAAAGAAGCAGAAGGCTCAGGATCAGAAGGAACTTGATATGGATAACACCAAAGATTCTATTTCCGAGAAAGTTGGCTTGAAGAAACAAAAAGAGACACTAGGTAACATTCATTTTTACTTTAATGTTGAAAGAAACTTGTTTGGTTTTAATGTTGAAGAAAGAAATGACTCTGTAAGTGTGCCTTAGGTGTGGGGTACAAATGACACAATATAAGTTTTTTGCAAATATGTTCATGTGGAGCAATTCTAATACTTTTTGAAATTAAAGTTCAAACTTCTAACATGCTCAACATTCCTAAATTTCACATTGTTGGAAATAATGATATTTTAGGTATTTATGTAGATGTATCTGATCTGGGAGAGGAAGGTGTTGTATGGGACATATTTAGGAGGGATGATACTCCTAAACTGCATGAATATCTCAAAAAACACTTCAAAGAGTTTAAAGATGACTTTGGTCGTCCACTACAACAGGTAATTCTTATTTTTGGTTAATGTTTACTACTAGGAGTTATGTGTTTAGTTCTCCAGATTTAGAAAAAATTCAAGCTTTCATGGTTGGTTATTGTTGCAAAGTTAAATATTTTTTCTTATATTGTATACGACAATAAACAAGTTGTGAATCAAATATTTTTGAAGTCGAAATGATAGTCTTTTATTTGAAATTCTTTTATGTGTAGCGTCAGAATCCTAAATGGTAATTTTCTAAATTGTTTCATTCTATGGTGAAAAGTTTATACATACTGATGTGCACAACATTAATGAGGTTCTACCATTCAGTATTTCCTTATTCTCCTTTAACATTTTTTTGCTTTGTATCTCTAAACATATAGTTGTAAAAGAACTAACTTTAACAAGGAAAGAAATTAATTGTTGAAGTTTTTGATTGGTTAGGTGTCTTGATTGAACTGCAAGGGTAGTAAGGCGGATAATTAGGAGGAATTGATGGCAAATCAAGCATTTAAAGGGATCCAACCGGTTATATATGTTTTGTTTTTCTATAATAAATATTATGTAATATTAACAATGTATTAAATTTCCTTGCTATTGGAATGATTATTTGTATTTGACATATTAATGAAATGAATTATCTTTCTTATTTATTGTATCTTATTTTGTATTATGAGACTTCTAATGTGTTATTTAATTTGAAAATTATTAAACCTATCAAAATATATAATTTTTAAACATTTGAAGTTATGGCACGCAAAAATGTGTGTCGTCTTTCTTTATGACATGGGCTTTAATGATACGCAATGCGAGTCGTAAATGTGCGTCGTAAGGTTATGACACGCAAATGCATGTCGTCTTCTTTATGACAGGGCCTTCCTTGACACACATTGCATGTCGTAAGAGCGCGTCGTAACCTTACGACACACAAATACGTGTCGTCTTCCTTTATGACAGGGCCTTCCTTGACACGCATTTGCGTGTCATCTGTACCCTTTTATGACACGCAATGCGTGTCATTAAAGGGTATTTTTCTAGTGTTGCCGCCATATTAGCAAGTGTCACAAAGACCACTATCATCCTACAGACATAATCTGGTAGGTCGGCATTGGTGCCTTCGACCCACAAGTACAATGAAGAGACTCACGTGAATCACACAACTAACTAAAACCTATATCAATGTCGCACCGAACACAACTAACAACTCTCACCGCCAAAAGATGGGTGCTAGACACCTCCTAAGAATCCACACAAGGTAAACCCTAAGTCTATCTTCTAAAAAGAGAAATTTAACCAAAAGTCAATGGTCAAAGTCAAAGTTAACATCCTAAAATGTCAAACATCAAGCCTCACGTCGTGACCAGCCCTTGGTCACGTCGTGAGAGTCCACTGGGTCTGATTCCAACTCGTCTCGACCCAACTCAGCTAACTCGGTCATGGAAAAACATTTGAGCTGATCTCACAACGTGAACAACCTTTTGTCACGTTGTGAGCCCAAATAAGCTCAACATAAGACGGGGTCTTTCAGTCTCACGTCGTGAGACCGCATGTCTCACATCGTGACTACAGTATAAAGCCAAATCTAAAGATTTAAGTCCTTAATCCATTAAGCCTTTCACTCTAACTTTTCCAGAGGGTCTTATAACTCCAAAATCCACTTCAAAATCAATGTTTTATGGACATGTATGTCCAATACATGTCTAGATCTCATTTGGATAAAAAATGTAGAAAAGGTCACCAAACTCTCATGCAAAGATTCAAAACCCAACCATTGACTTGATCTGAACCTCATGACATTCTAAGGATCCTTATAACCCATAAAGTTGCCAACTTTATGGTTTACTTTCATTCAAACTAGCTAAACAAGGAGAAAAGTGGGACAAAACTTATATTTAGCCATATACAACAATAAAGGTGGAAGCTTTGATACTTATAGGGGTTCAAAAAGAATATGAGATGATGTTTCCTTGCAAGCTTCACCAATAAAACGCCTTTTATTTTCTTTTTCAAGCTAATAAATTTTTCAAAAAGGCTAAGAATCTTCAAAGGGATTAGGGTTAGGGTTTGTTTTGAGGTGGGGGGGGGGGCGAAGGCTGATAATGAACCCTAAAATTGGTTTAAAGGGGTTTAATGTGACATCCCCATTTTCACGGCCTGAAAAGACTGATTTTGTTTATGCTTTATAAAAATCAGAGTACCTCTTTTAATAAAAATGTTGCGGAATTTGTTCCCGGAAAAACATGATAAATACGTTATCAAATCATTTCCGAAGAAATGTATTTCATTCATTTTCAAAACATTGGGATGTCATCGTCAATACAGAAACATAAGCATAAACAGAACTTACATTCATTTACACTAGTGATCTACATCTCTTTTAAATCTCTCAGTGTAAAGTAGCTTCATATCGACACCTGTGATACAAATAAGCTTGAGTGGGTCAGGTTGGGAAACCTGGTGAGTACATAGGGTTTTCAACCCACAATAATATAATTATTATGTTTAAACAATCAAACAATCAACCCAATTACCCATCCCCAATTTCTTCATTTAATATTCCCTAAAGAATTATCTTAAGGGTCATCTCCTATGTCGTATTTACCTCTCATCTCTTTACATCACATTTCCTTATATGTTCGTTCCTAAGGCATGAATACGTAGTTACAACATCGCCTGAACTCGTAATTCATAGTAAGGGTTAGAGTATCATCACATGAATACGCAGTCATAACATCGCCTGAACTCGTAATTCATCACCTACAGGTTATAAGTCTGCTGGTGTTTCCACGGGTTGTCTAGAATAGTCTGTGGTCGCCATCTATACTCTAGTAGATGACTACATCTCCAAATTGTCGGACAAGGTTATAGTATCTTTCATCCTACATCACCGATTCATCATCACCTATCCATCACCTAATTATCATCACCTATCTCTCATCATTTTATTTCATCACACACCAACTATTTCATCTACCCATGTTTTATCCCAACATATTTGTAGATATAAAATAAATATATATTTAAATCATTTAAAACATGTATAAAATCATTCATCCATCATAGACAACAAGTATTCAGATAATATGCACACATAGCACATAATTTATATAAAATACTTCATATCTATGTGTAAGATGAAAGGGACCATGCACTCACTTGAAAAGGTGGTGATTCCGAACTCAAACAGCGCTTCGCTTCTTAAAAAAAATAATTTCCTTCGACGAAACCTAGTATTATTACCATTAGAGTTTAGTCTATTATTCGTCGAGACTAATTAATAGTCTAGCTATTATTACTATTATATAAGCGTTAAAAAAATACTTATATAACCCATAATAATAGCCCAAGTACTTATTATAAGTTCCTAATAACGCTACTATAATTAAATAAACGATATATTAAAAATAGCGTAGGCGTAGCTCACTTACAACGGGTTTTATAGAAAACCGGGCTTTGCTTGGAGCAGCGTTCCCGAGCCGAAAAGCTCTTCTTCTCGGAGCCGTCGAGCACTCCGGGGCTTCCGCCTCGTGCTAGGGAGGTTCCCTAGGCTTTTCGGGGGGTTTGGGGGGTTAGAGAGAGAAACTAGTGAGAGAAAGAAGGAATGGGAAATGTGTGAAGAAAATGAGGGTGGGAGAGGTTCTATTTATAGGGTGAAAAATGGCTAAACTTGGTGCCACATGTCACCATCTAGTGGCAAGACTTGGGGAGAAAGCAATGGCCAAGATTGTGCCACATCACCCATTTCCGCACAACATACTTCCGACTTCTAAAATCCGTAACTTTCACATACGACCTCCGTTTTTGACGTTCTTTATATCCACGCGTAGGTAAAAATAAGATCTACAACTTTCATTTTGACTCTGTCGGCTAATTCTCGACCGATCTTAAATTTAACAGTACGAGGAGATTATACTGTTAAATGTCCGCGTAAAATTCATAACTTCTACATACGGACTCTGTTTTCGTCTGTCTTATTACCCTTGAGTTCCTATTAATGAGATATTCAATTCTCATTTAAGTCGCGTAGGCCAAAAACCGCTCGATCTAAAATTCGAGTTTCGGGTCGTGCACTGCTATGCCAAATCTTAGAAAATTCGTAACTTCCTCATACGAAGTCATATTTGGGCGTTCTTTTTTTGTATGTTCTCAGTTTAACGTATACTAAAACTTTTGTTTAGATTTCTAAGGCTAAAAAGTCCTTTATCAAAAATTCACTATTTACATCTCCCGGTGTCGTGCCAGTTTTGCCGTAAAACTTCGACGGGCCATAACTTCTTCGTTATAACTCGGATTTCGGCGTTCTTCATATGTATGGAACCCTTGAGACATATTCTAAAACTTGGTTAAGATTATTTATTATAAATAATCTTTTGTCGAAAAGTCGTTTTCGACCCCTATTATCTCTAAATTGACTAGCCCGGATTTGCGGGCGTTACATTTAAATACGAAGGAAACCCTAGAAGATCATGGGGTTGGGTTGCTGCTGACCTCACGTCGTGAAAACTTATCTCTCACGTCATGAGAATGGTTCCAACGCACTTCTTCATACTTTCCTTGTCACGTATTAACACTCAATTTTCTCCAAAAACAATCCTTTTAACTCCTTTAAACCCTAATTCGATCTATCCTGGAAAACGGGTGTTACAACTGCATATTACTCAACTCATGAGAGCCTGTTTGTCACATCGTGACAACTCTTACATCGTGACAACATGCTTGTAATGTCGTGAGGACAAGTTTTCACCCAATTCTACTCCAACTTCAAACAATCAAAATTTCTTCGTTTCAACTTCGTTTTAGGCGATCTTTATATGCATGAAAATGTATTGGCGAGCCCCAATACTCTATATAATTACTTTTGACTTAATATATGTCGAGCTAAAACCATAATTCGTGCAAGAAACCTGGATATTACTTTTCCCATTTTACCCCTTTGCGCCAAAGTACAAATCAAGGGCTTAAATCACTTGGTATAGACTCTATTCCCTTGAAGCCTAGGACCTTTACTCGATCCATTTACGGCCTGCTATCCTTGGTATTAGAAACATCCTAAAACTAGGTGTTATATTAGTTTCAAAAAAAAGACAATATAGTATCTTAAAACGATAGTGCGGAAACTCAAGTGGATGCGGTGCAATCACGTTGTGATCTTCCATGTTTTGATAAAATACCTACAACATTTAAATTTAAATTCATAAGCAAAAATATTAGTGAGTTCTCCAAGATACCCCATACCAATACGGGCCCCTTCCAATGCATATAACCTCCCATACATAACGGGCCCCGCCCAACATGCATAACAGACCCTGCCCAACTTGCGTAACGTGCCCCACCCAACATACATAACGGGACCCGCCAACATACATGCATGAGTCACAAAGACAATCTAGCATTCTACATAGGATAGTGAGAAGACTTAACTTGCTAATCAGAGTAAACCACACCACTGCTCACAAGGTCGGGAGGTTGGTACTACACAACACCTAATGAGTCACAGAAGGCCAAGCCTTAGTCTACTAACTAAAACTAACAAAGTGCCCAAAAATCAACCTGGTCAAAAAGTCAACAGTCAACGGTCAGCCACTACATCGCGGCCAACCATTGACCATTCTGTGACAGCCACACGACAAAACAGACGCAAATGAAACCCACCACCACGTCATGGGAACTAACCAAAACAACTTAATGGATTAAGCTCCTAATCCATTAAGCTCAACACTCATACTTTCCAGAAAGCTTCCTAGCACCCAAAAGCTTTACAAAAATCCTTGCTTTAAAGACATGTATGTCCAATGAATGTATCATACCAAATTAGGTCACACATGTGAGAAAGAGGGTCAAAACCCCATGCATGGCATCAATATAAATTTGACGATCAGATCTGAGATATAATGCATTTGGGACCTCATCCATAAAGTTGCAAACTTTAATGGAACCAACCATTTAGACTCTACCAAAAGGGCCAAATAAGCTTAGATCTTAATTTTTACAAGAAACCAACCAACAAGATTTGGTTAAGAGATCTTAAAATGGTCCAAAAGTTGCTCAAATGAAACCCTTGAACTTGCTAAAAGGTTCCTTGCACCAAGATGCTCTCCTTGTGATGAACCAAAAATACAAGTAAAATTTTTCATTTTCAAACCATCAAAACCATACAATCATTTGTTCCAAAACCAATCACAGTAAAATGTATCTCTCACACATTAGAGTAACATGATAATAATCAATGCAGAAAAAGCTATCAGGGGGTGTTGTGAAGTCAAGCTGGGCCCTTCCTTTTGGAACTTGAAGTACCTGAAAATATGTAAACCACAAACCGTAAGCACAAAGCTTAGTGAGTTCCCCAAAATACCACATACCATACATAACATCGGGGCCCACCCACATATTTGTCCCTGCCCATCATATCGATCCCTACCCATCATAACGAGCCCTACCCAACGTACAAACGAGCCCTGCCCAACATACAATGCAAGAGTCACAAAGACAGCTAGCATCCTACATAGTATAGTGAGAAGACTCACCTTACAACCGCAGACAACAACTAACAGCTCTCACAGTCTAAGAACGGGTGTTATACACCACCTAATAAACCATACATGATGAACCCTTGGTCCACCTACTAAAACTAGCAATTGAAAAAAAGTCAACCAAGTAAAAAAAGTCAAGCCTTAAAGTCAACGGTCAAAGTCAATGTCAGTTGACCTCCACGTCGTCGCCAACCCATGCCCACGCCATGGCCACCTAGCATAATCGCGATCAACACAAGCACCACCCCGTGGTAAACTATCACCACGTTGTGACATCTGCCAAATAGTTCAGTTGTGGATTTTCCCTTTGCCACGTCGTGACTTTTTACCAGCCAAGTCGTGGCTATCGCACTTGGACAAATCTTAATGGGTTAAGTCCTTAATCCAAAAAGCTTCTTGCCTATACTTTCCAATAAGAGTGTTGGGACCTAAAAGGTCCATAAAAACTCCAACTTTATGGACATGCATAACCCATTCATGTCATTCTCCAAACTAGGTCAAAAGGGATAAAAGTGACCTAAAACTCAAGCATGGATACCAAAACTACACCAACTTCTAGATCCAGAATATATAATGACCAAGGGACCAAGGGGAGTCATAAAGTTGCAAACTTTATCTCTTCCAACCAACCAAAATTCAACTATGGACCAAAATATCACAAATAACCTAGATCTATAAGGAAGATATCATCAATATGGGAGCTTTGGAACTCACAATTATTTCAGAAGATGCACACAAGGAGTAGAGATGAGTAACTTGCTTGATCTTTAATGCACGAAACCCTAACCATCAAGTCCTTTAAATAGGCCCAAGGCCCGATATTTAAGGTTTGCCAATAAATAACATCTACTTCGTGTTAACCATTAATTGATACGCGCATACTGTAGAATGCCATGTCGTGGTGATCTCTTCACCATGTCGTGGCCAACCAAAATTACACAAAAAACATAGATTAAGTTCTTACCAGAAACTGGGCGTTACACTCTTTCTTCCTTCAAAGATCACAAAAGCACCAAAATGAGTTCAAGAATGGAAACAATGGATCATGGTTTGCTCTCTGGACTTGGGAGGGTGATGGAGGTTGAAACCTAGCCATCACATCCTTTAAATAGGCCCAAGTCCCGAGATCTAGGGTTTTGAGCCTCGTCTGCCACCATGATGTGGCAAGGTTCTTACCACACCGTGGTAATTAATAACCACCAACCCATGGTACAAGCCTTACCACGCCGTGATGATGGAAAAAATCCCAAAACCACAATATCACAATGCCTATAACTCATATATGAAAAAACAGGTGTTACACCACGTCTGACAATAAGACTTAGTTATAAGGCATTTGATTTGAAAATGATTTGACTTGAGCACACTTAGATTAGTTTTTTTTTTAATTTGAGAATTTAAGCAGTATAAGGCATTATCCGATTTATTGATTATTAAGTGGAGATTTTAATATATGATAAAGATTAGTCATTTCATTAGCTTATCACCGTGTTCTCCTTTTGCATGTTTAGAATCTAGTTCCTGAGTATTAAGTTAGTCAAACCTCCACAATCAGTCATACTCTTCGGAGAAAGTAGTGATTTAATACTATCATGCAATACTAGTAGATTGTCCATGGTGATTAGACATAAAATAGAGATTGCAACTAACAATTATGAGTAATTAATGGAGATTTAAGTATTGGAAAACCTGTACTTAGAGATTACTTCATGGATTTAATCATGAGTAATTCTAAGATGATAATATCTTTTATTTTTCAAGTGGAGATGCATAAGTTATAATTTACAATTATGTTATGCATTGATATTACATAAACGCAACTGTAAATGGATGTTATAAAATGTATGTCTATGTATGACATGATGAGCCAATTATGATTATGCAGTCAAAGTTTATTTGTTCCTTTTGCATTAATAGGAAAAACAATATCTTTTGGCCCCTCGGTAATTTGATGTTGACATTATAGTGTTGGGCCCATCCTGGACTAGATTGATGTGTTCAATGCATTAGTCTAATAAGGTCATCATAAATCGGAAATCGAGAAAACGTAATCTTGGACCATGAGATTGATTCATATCCACATCCCAAGTTCATACGATATCTTGTAGAACGAAAGAATAGCTGATCACTTATCTAAGGGCCGTCTCTAAGAATAAGATTTAGAGTTCAGCAGTTGCTAAGTAAGCACACTTTGCTGATTGAGTGGAAGCCTTGTGACCAGATGTAGTTGATGACTTGGGTTGCCATCATTGATCAAAATAGTAATAGGATGTTATAAGAGAGAGATAAAAATACTTTATTAATTGATCATGTGATGATATATTAATTAGAAACTAGTTTGGAATTAACTGGAATTAATTAGAATTAATTTGTTCTAATTAAAAGGTGTATGGACAAATTGTTAATTATTTAATAGTTGAATAATGGAAGGTTCTAGACCCTGAAGAGGGTGAACGAAATTTCTAAGGGATAAACCCTTGAATTTTCGTCCAAGGCTTGGATAAGGAAATGATTTGAAATCAGGATTAAATTGGATTATTTGATTATTCAAAACTTCTTTCTTTCCAAGCAACCATAAACTATAAATACCCCTCCGTGGCACCATATGATTTCATCTCACTCTACACATCTAGAGTCTCTCTTCTACCTTGATTAATTCCTTAGTCAATCTCTTTTGTTCTAAGGGTTAATATTCCAACACCGATAATTTGGAATTGTTGGGTGTGAACTATTAGAGACAATCTACTTTGGTTGCTATCTTCCTTGTCTTGTTGGAATTCGATCTACATTAAAGGATCTTCAAGAAAATTGGTTTTGCTAAAGGTTAATAATTCTTAATCCATCTTGTAGTTTGTTCATATCAATTGGATTAAAGATTCTTGTAGGTTTTAGATGTTTGTTTTCCTTCGATTAAAATTATTTGTTTCCGTTGCTACATGATAATCTATGAAGTACATAGAAAACCTATCGATATATGCATATGAACATGAAATATATATATATATATATATATATATATATATATATATAAACCTCTTCCAACGATTCTCTTAGAGGAGACTATTAATGGTATTTTTTTTTTGAAAAATGCATATGCATATTTGTATATGTTTATTCATATGTGCATATGCTCATACATTATACACATATGATCCCTTTTTAACATTTTAGACGCAACATAACATGATTTTCGGTTTGTTTTTTTTTTAAAATATTGTGTAGAAAAAAATTTCTCGCCAACTGGGGCTAGCCTGGTTGGTAAATGATTAATCCTCTTGTAGAAGCCCCATGTTCAAACTTGGGCAATGTGATTTGACTTTGATGTTTACTAAGGCCGTGTTTGAGAATCGTCTGACCGAGTCGAGTCAGACCTTTTTGGCTGACTCGGTCAGCTATAAGTGTTTGATAATCAACTTTTGTGCATCTGACTCGCAAAGGAATATCTGAATGAGAAAGAAGTGAAAAATGGGCTGACTGAGAAAGGTTCCAATAGTACCCTTCCCTAACGTGTCTCTTCCAACGCCTCCTTTCTTCATCCTCTTTCAGCGACTCCTTTCTTCTCCCCAACCAGCAAACATCGTCGACCTCATTCTTCCTCTTCCAACCACCGATCGAAGCACCTTCCTCATCTCATCAGGTACGCTTGAATGTTCCGATTTTTGGGAAAGTTCCGATTATTTTGTTGCTGAATGTTCCGATTTATGCTCTTGATTTTTCAAAATCTGAATGGGAAAGTTCCAATTTTTGCTGTTTTCTCTTGAATGTTCTTTTGCTCTTGAATGTTTGTTTTGCTATTGAGAGAAATAAAAGTTTCGATTTTTCAAGTGATTTTGCTGTTGTTGGTTATTTCATACCTTTATTTTTGGAGATTATGAATTCCATGGCGTTGAATTTTTTATCAATAAATTTTTGAAGTTGGTGAATTTAGATGTTATCAATGTTTTGGTCAATAACGAAGATGTAATGGGTTCTATTGATCACCTGATTGAAGCCTTGAAGTTCTAATCTTGAAATACAAAAGTCAAATAAAAAGTCAAAATTGACATGCCGAATTGGATTATGTGATTATGAAATCAATTCATGTGCTTTGTATTGGATATGGTAAATGACGAAGGGGTATTTTTATACCTACCCCACATTTTTTAATCCTACCCCTGTAATTATTATTTTTTAGGTAGATAACAAAAACTTAGACATAGTATTCTGCGCCACAAAAACCTAGGCATAGTATTTCGTGCTTGTGAGCTGGAAAGCTTCAAAAATCCGAGTGCACATAGGGAGATTCGAACTCCGAACCTTCGGGCAACAACACACATTAGCTTTAAGCACTTTACCACTAAGCTGGAACCCTTTTTTGTTTAATTAAATCAAATCGTTCTATATAACCTATAAAGAATAATAATAATAAACATAATAAAAATAAAAATAAAAATAAAAATAATAATAATAATAATTATTATTATTATTATTGTCGCCGTCTTATTATTATTATGGTTTGTATTGTATGAATACGCATAAATACATATCGTATACATATAAATATGAAATAAATATATATGTGTACTTAATAATATGTACAAATACACATAGTTATGTCTTTTATAAATATAAACTAATAAAACATTAAAAATATATTCAAACGTCAAACATTTTTTTGTTTAAATCTTTTGTTCAATTAAAATTAAAGATTTTTTAACTATATAAAAAAGGATAAAAGTTTAAAGATTTTTTGGTTATAGACATAAACAAAACGTCATATTTTTTTAAAAACAAAAAGTCATATTTTTTTTTAAATTCGTCGTTTGAAACAGGAATACAAAAACATAATAATTACGTCAACAATGTTTTTTTATGTTAAATAATGTCTTCAAACAAAATGTCAAAAAAAATATATTTTTAAATCATAAAAACAAAGGTAAATAAATAAAATAAAAAAACAAGACTAATAAAAGAAAAAATAAATAAACTAGTATATATTAAAAGAAAATAAAAAAAAAACATAATCATTACATAATTATTAGTTATTTAAGGAAAAAAAAGTAAAATGTAATTATTAGGGGTAGGGTTAAGTGGAAATGCATTATGCATACCATGTGTTTGATTATTCCTTATAAATTTCAATAAAAAACTATTGCTTTATTCTTGATTTCAATATGCACGTACATGTTCACATTTAATTGATTTATTATACATGTATTTCTTTTATCTTTAATCATCTTAATCTATTATTTGTTGAAATGCATTATGCATACCATGTATTTGATTGATTGCTCAATGAAAACCAATTGTATGTCTACATACCATATAGACTTCTATTCTTTTTACTGTACTTAAAAGTCCATTTCTCCTTTTAAAATACATATCATATAACTTTATAAAAACAATGATTCCTTTTATACTTTTTATTTGGATTTTTAACGGATTTGTGCGTAATTTACATTTTGTATGTTTTTTCAACTTCATCCATCGTTGTATAGAGTAAAAGGGTAAAATGATAATTTTTCATTAGTCAGCACCAAGGTTCTAAATAACGTAAGGCGTGACTTGGCGGCAATCTCAAGCCTCAAGCTTTTCTGAGCCTTGGCGAGCCACGTCGTTTGTAAGGCGTGACTTAAGGCGGCAAATTTGTATATAATTCATATTTTTATATGTATTTTCTACTATTATTCATTTTTATACACATATATGAGTCAAGACGGCGTTTTGGTAAAGCTTGGCGGCACATACAAGCCTTGGAGCCATGACGAGCTTTTTAGAACCTTGGTCAACACATTAAGTCAGATGTACAATCAAACAACATGATTTCTTATTCATTCATGATTTCTTACCCAGACAGACATTTCCCAGTCAGCTCTTTCTCAGTAAGCAACTATCAAACGGGACCTAAGTCTCTAACCAATTGATCTGCAGTTCAAAAAAGCAAAAGAAAGTTCTTAAGTTTCTAGTGTTTAGTTTGCTCTTACTATAACTCAACTTTATATATATATATATATATATATATATATATATATATATATATATATATAATGGAATTCTTGTTGACATTATTTGTGAAATAGACTATATATTTGACGACGCAAGAAAGCATAGTTTATATATACTTTTGGTTTTATTGGATATTTGGAGTATACAATTTTTTTTAGCATTAAGATAGTGTTTGGATAAATTAGCTTATAACTTATTAACTTATAGCGGTGAGAGAAAACAACTTTTGTAAAAATGTTTGGATTAAAAATAAACAATAAACTATAAGCAAATGAGAAATGTTTATTAGAATTACCTTATTTAGCTTATCCCCATCACAATAAACTGATTTTTAGTGTTTTCTATCCAAACACTTAAACTTAGCTTATAGCGGTAGGGATAAGCAATAAACACCATTTTTTTTCTCTATCCAAACACCCTCTAGATTGAAGTGCTTGAATCCGTTATCTATATTTGAATATTGTTTCAAGTTAGCATATTTCATATATAAAGGTAAAAATTCTAATAGTTAATTTAGTTTATATTTAATTTTACATTTTGAAAGATTCCATATATAAAGGTAAGATTACCGCCATAAAAATTACTACAAGTACAAAGGTAAAATTTTTTGTCTAAAATGTATTAGGAGAAGCATCGAAGTCGGTGTATTTTAATATAATTTTATAATCACATTTAACATATTTTATATAACATAAAAAAGGTATTTAAAAGTTTTTAAATAAAAATCCATAAGAAATGTGGAAGCTGAAAACTCTGATTTGATAAGGGAATGGAGCATGTGAAGTTGAATTGGATTTGAGATATTATTGAAATAAATGCAACCCACCAACATCTACCTGTCCCTCATAAATGCCCCTACCAAAAAACCAAGCTGCAATTGAAGAGGTAGACGGTGGTGGTGGTAGTAGTGGTGGTGTTGATGGGTGAGTATTAATGAGTTTCCTCAATTAAAGACCTATAAAAAGTTTTTCACTTTGACAATTAGACACTTCGCTAAATGACAATTAACCCTAGTTTAGTAGTATTATATTTCGACTCTTGCATACTATCCAAATATTTGTTAATTACGTATCTGTGTTATTGATATCATTTAAATTTGTTTAATTTTTCTCAATTAGTTGATATATATATATATATATATATATATATATATATATATATATATATATATATATAGAGAGAGAGAGAGAGAGAGAGAGAGAGAGAGAGAGTACCAAAATATAAAAGATCAACTAGAAGATTACAATAGTAAAGATTGGTAATTAGGGTTATATACGTGTGTATGTTCATGATGGCAAAGATCTTAATTGTGATAAATATAAACATGATATATTGAAGACGAGATTTTTATCGAATTGACGTGTGAAGCAGATATGAGTCATGATGAGTATGTATATATATGGATAGAGCGACGATAAGGTTGAACCTATGACTCAAGCATGGATATCAACTCTCTTTCTACTTTTTATTATTAAGTACCAAAATTATGAAAATTTAAATTAGTATTGTTAGAAATGTCATATATTTTAATGAGTGAGTTTGTAAAATGATGATATTTTGAGGTCCAGGGTTTGTTTTGTGTTTGTATTCCCATCATGCTTACATCCCCTTATTTATTTGGGAGTTAGTTATAATATGAAAATGAGTTGTGATGATGTTTATGGTGACCAAACTTGATTGGCGGAAGGAAAGGTTGACGGGGCCAAAATACATTGAACAGCAAATTAACAATGGCTGAAATCCAGTTGGTTTGGAAAGTTGAATTAAAGCATGCTATGAATATGCCTATCCATATCCAGGAGCAGTGCACGCATATTCAATGTTATTTTGGGCTTTCTAAACGATTTATTCTTTTTTTCCAAAAATATTCAACATTGTATGTTACAAAATCTTAGTCTTAAACTTTAATTAAATATACAAGGCTAAATGAACAATAATATGCTTTGTAAAGAAAGTCGTACCCCGAAGTTATTGCTTTAGTTATCCGTCTAAATTGTAAAGAATTATAACCTACTAATGCTATAGATAAATATGAAAAAAATAATGAAAATGTTAGGTGTTGCTTTAATGAGCAGAATTAAAAAAAAAAAAACAAAGAACAAGGGTGGTTTTTACAAAATTTTCCCAATGAATTTCATTGGTAGTTGTTCCAAAGGGATTAAATGGGCCCCATCTCATCTATGCCCTTCAGTCTTCATAAGCAAAATTTACTTGAATAGGAGTATAAATAAAATGGGCTTACGCGACACCTAGACGTCCGAATTTATTGGTTTCACAATCGACAGATATAAATTAAAAATAATATAAATTATTGATGTATGTATTTTTTTATACATAAGTAAGTCATTATTAAGTATAAAATATTCGTTTTTATGCTTAAGTAAACAATTGACTAACTTAAGTCATTGTTTCCTGATATGTTTTGATATTTCCAAACACTATCCTAAACGACTAGACACCTAACATACTTGCAATAAAAAAAATTCTTATGATATAAATATATTAACCAAGATCATTATGAGAACACAAGTTTATATATTATATATGATATGATATTTCATTTATTTACTGAAAACACATTGAAACTACATATATACTTAGCTAAAATGTATGGAAACATTTATGAACCAAACTCTACTAAATTCAATATCATATTTGAGTTAACTAATTACATGCCATCAATCTTATATTATACTCCCTCCGTCCCAAAATTATAGTCCATCTTTCATTTTTAGTTTGTCCCAAAATAATAGTCTACTTCTAAAAATAAATAATATTTTTACCAAAATACCTCATCATTATTACTTAACAAACTAAGCATTTAATGGAACATTAAATGCAAAGTAAAAACAAAACTGTCATTTTATCAAATAAAGTTAGTGGTAATTAATGCTTTTTTTTAATATGTGTGTTTTTTGTCTGTGGACGATAATATTGGGACAGAGGGAGTATATAAGTATCAACTAAGTGAGTGGTCTAATATATTTTATATTTTTACGAGTTACACGAGACAAAACTATATTACCATAAAAATAACATCATATAAAAAAAAGATATTGAGTTGTAATAGGTAAAATTATAAAAAAAAAAGAAAAAGTTAAATACAATTAAAATTAACCATCTCCACTAAGTGCAAAGCCAAAAATTTTAAAATAGATTTATTGGAATCATGTCAATCAATGGTCTTTACACTCGATTTGATTGTAACATAACATAATATAATTTATAATTAATCCATGGTCTTTACACTCGATTTGTTTGTAATATAGCATAATATAATTTATAATTTTATGTTAGCTTTATTTGTTATTCTTAATTAATTTGTAACCCATTTTGAAAAATTTATAATTATTATAAATTTGCCATATTCGATTTAAGTTTTACATTTAATATATTTAAATCTTTTCAACTATTTTGAAAAATAATCCTTGAATATTGTTTAGTTTATTTGATATCTTAATTTATGTTTTGTATTTAATACCAAATTTGAATTACAAATTGAATATATTATATTAATAATTTAAAAAATCAAACCCTTAAATAAAATAAAATTTTATACTGTATTTAACAAATTGAAAAAGAAAAAAGTTAGAATGTTTAAAATAAATATGATAACAAAATAATCTCAGTATATATAAATATAGATAATACTCGATAAGTCAACAAAAACCTTTTATGATTATTCACAATAATACGAGTCAACAATGTTAGAATAACTTAATTTTGATAATTTTTGAAGGTATAAAATTACATATGTTGATGGGTTTAATTAAGTTAAATGCTAACATTAAAAAGGTAAATTATATTATAGTGTTCTTAGTATAAAAAAATAATGTATATATAAGATCTAATTTGTAAGTTTTTAATATCTTTTTCTGTTAGGACAAATATGTAAAAAGACAAATTATGTTGTTATATATCATCTAAAAGTATTTATGAATTTTGGAATTTGTTGTAGTGATAATATTGATATGTCCCCTCTTGTTTCAAAGTATGCTTTTGCTCAACCAGTCAAACAAAACCATATTCACAACAATTCTTCCTTCACCTTCTGACCTTCACACACAACACATTTCTTCCGCTTTCAGTTCCTCACAAGATCCTCCCCTGTTTCTCTTCCGCCCATAACGAATGGGCATCTTTCTTGAATCATATATATATCCTGCAACTTGAAAACCGATTGAAATATTATAACAATCATCGATCGATCGATCTGTTGTGTTGAGTTGAGCTGTTATTAAATTTATAAAGACGAATTAAGATGACAAACAAAGGATCTTCGAATAGTGAAGTAGTGATGATGGAGATAGAAGCGAACAAACCGACGGGGAACGGGATGGTGGTTGGAGGGCTGAGTCCGTTAAGCGAGACGATTTGGAAAGAGAAAACGAGCGTAGAGATGGTGGGAGATGTGTCGGCAAGGCTGGCGTGGAAGGATCTGACTGTGATGGTGACGCTGAGCAACGGAGAGACTCAGAATGTGTTGGAAGGACTGACGGGATATGCGGAGCCCGGAACGTTTACTGCGCTTATGGGTCCTTCTGGTTCCGGGAAGTCGACGCTGCTTGATGCTCTTTCCAGTCGACTTGCAACTAATGCTTTCCTTTCAGGGAATGTGTTCCTTAATGGCCGTAAAACCAAGCTCTCCTTTGGCACTGCTGTAAGTCTATTATTAAATAAATCTCTCACCAGCTAATTACTTTTTTAATTAATTAATGACGATAAATTAACTTGTTTTCAAAGTGTGTGTGTGTGTGTGTTTTTGTAGTTAGTATTTGTTATTAGCGATTGATTGATTTACATACATATATATAGGCGTATGTAACACAAGACGACAACCTAATCGGAACACTTACGGTTCGTGAGACAATCTCATACTCGGCAAGACTACGGCTCCCGGATAAGATGCCGTGGTCGGAGAAACGGGCATTGGTGGAGAGCACCATCGTAGAAATGGGGCTCCAAGACTGCGCGGATACAGTAATCGGGAACTGGCACTTGCGTGGTATTAGCGGCGGCGAAAAACGTCGAGTTAGCATTGCCCTGGAAATCTTGATGAGACCGAGATTGCTTTTCCTCGACGAACCAACCAGTGGCCTTGATAGGTACGTATTAATTAATTAATTAATTAAAGAAGCAATTTGCTTAATTTCGTTCGTGATTTCTTTTCCGCAGTGCTTCGGCGTTCTTTGTTACTCAGACGTTAAGAGGCCTGTCTAGAGATGGCAGGACAGTAATCGCTTCAATTCATCAACCAAGCAGTGAAGTTTTCGAGCTGTTTGACCGTTTGTACCTGCTGTCCGGAGGAAAAACCGTTTACTTCGGTCTTGCTTCCGAAGCTTACGAGGCAAGACTTGACCTTTTGTTTTTTCTAAAGGAAAAAGATGTAGAGGATTAATTATATCATTAATTAATTTGCAGTTTTTCTCGCAAGCTGGTTTTCCATGCCCGGCTCTTCGAAACCCTTCAGATCATTTTCTTAGGTGCATCAATTCCGATTTCGACAAAGTGAAGGCCACCCTGAAAGGGTCCATGAAACTAAGGGTATGGTATTTGGTTAATTATCTTTTTTTTTTTTTTTTTTTTTTTTTTCTCTAGACCAATTAACTATTATTGAAGCCAGTTGATAAGAATTCGATTTTGAATGATATGGATCAGTTTGAAGCGAGCGATGACCCTTTGGAGAAAGTAACAACAGCCGAAGCTATTCGAGCGCTTACCGACTACTATCGTACTTCTCAGTATTGTTACTCAGCAAATGAGAAAGTAGAGAACATGTCAAAAGTCGTAAGTACTAGTTTGTAATTATGAAAACAAACATGTGTAGCTATTAATTAATGGGAAATTTAATTTACTGATGGATGCAGAAAGGAACGGTTTTGGATTCGGGAGGCAGTCAGGCTAGTTTCTTGATGCAGTCGTTTATGTTGACGAAACGTTCATTTGTTAACATGTCAAGGGACTTTGGTTACTACTGGTTGAGGCTGGTGATATACGTTTTGGTCACTGTCTGCATCGGAACCATCTATTTCAACGTTGGAACAGGCTACAATTCAATTCTAGCAAGAGGAGCATGTGCCTCCTTTGTCTTTGGTTTTGTCACATTCATGTCAATCGGAGGCTTTCCTTCCTTTGTCGAAGATATGAAGGTCAATTCCATAATTAATTATATATGTTAAAAAATCAAAATTAATTAACATGCATAAACGATGTATGAATATTAATTATTATTGCAGGTTTTTCAAAGAGAACGACTGAACGGTCATTATGGTGTGACTGCGTTTGTGATCAGCAACACCATATCTGCGATGCCATTTTTGATACTAATCACGTTTATCTCTGGAACAATATGCTATTACATGGTTCGTCTTCACCCTGGATTTGTGCACTATCTCTTCTTCGTATTGTGTCTGTATTCAAGTGTCACCGTTGTTGAAAGTCTCATGATGGCCATCGCTAGCGTCGTTCCCAACTTCCTCATGGGCATCATCATTGGGGCCGGAATTCAGGTTAATTTCTCAACTCTCAACATAATTAATTTTAGCTAACAGATTCATAAATTTTATTTTATCTTAATTCATATTAAAACACGATCGATGAATGCATGCAGGGTATATTCATGTTGGTATCCGGTTACTTCCGACTCCCTAATGACATCCCTAAACCTGTCTGGCGTTACCCTATGTCGTACATCAGTTTCCACTTCTGGGCTCTTCAGGTACGTACGTGTATATATGAGTACTCTTTCAAGCCATGTTCTGTTGTGAAATGCCGTATATACCCCGCCTCAGATTCATCAGTTATATATAATCTTAATCTTATTTTTATTATTGTTCAGGGGCAATACCAGAACGATCTTGTTGGGTTGATGTTTGACAACCAAACACCCGACCTACCAAAGATTCCAGGGGAATATATTTTGGAATATGTTTTCCAAATCACAGTGTCGAGATCAAAATGGATTGACCTTGGGGTTATTTTTAGTATGATTATCGTCTATCGCATTATTTTTTTCTTAATGATAAAGATCAATGAAGACTTGACACCTTGGGTTAGAGGCTACTTGGCAAGGAAAAGGATGAAGCAAAAGAATGGAGGCCAGATCAATACAACAGTGGCCCCATATGGTCTTACTCAATCACCTTCCTTGAGGACTTATGTGGCCGATCATAGGAAGAGGTAGATGAACGATCATCAGTGAGTTTGTAGTTGTATTTCGTGTTTGCAATATTAAGCGAACAATTAAATTGATTATACTCCTTATATTTACTTACCATGAATTTAAGCATTTGGTACTCTTACTATATTTACCTGCAATCAACCCTAGGATATGTCCATCTGATTGCATTCCTATTCGGTCTTGGGCCCGATCGAGCTAAAGTACATACTGTAATTGTGTGCTAAATGGTCGAATTAAAGAGCTGTTGTTTTTATTATTGGTGTGTTGGCATTGAGTTTATGAGAGCTTTTCTTTTAAAAAAAAACTCCAAATAAAGAAAAAGTTTCCTACAATATAGTCTAAGTTTTTGTTTTTTATTTTAAACAAAAAAAATCTTGATACAAAAGTTATTTCAAATAATTTTATCAACTTATAGTTTTTAAAAAATTTAAGGTTGCATTTAGTTGCGAAAGAATCGGTCGTTTTCCGGAAAAAATTTCCAAGAAAAATAAGAATTTTGAAAACGCATTTAGTTCGTCTATTTTTCAAAAATTTTCACGGAAGATACAAAGAAGAAAGAAAAATAAAACGCATTGTTTTCTATATTTTTCTAATCCCAAATTTTTGACGGAAAAAATTTCCAAGAAAAATAAAAATTTTGAAAACGCATTGTTTTCCATATTTTTCTAATCCTAATTTTTTTTTAAAATATAAACACACACCCGCTCCCATCTCTACCTACCCCCACCTTAACACCTAGAACCCACCACACCTTTACTTACCCACACCTACCCACTCCCAAGTCCACCCGCACAAACACACATACCTACCCCTACCCACACCCACACTCCCCACAAACACACACCCATCCCCATACCTACAAACACACACACACACACACATCCACACAAACACACACACACACCCAACACCACTACCACAATCACTGACCTGCCATCACAATCACCACCACCACTACCCCATCACCAGCATCACCACCGCCGCCGCCATCACCACCTCTGCCACAATTGCCGCCGACACCATTATTAAATAACATGTTATAATTATATCAAATAAATACATAAAACTATTAATCCTAAACATTCGTATTAGTTTTGTTTAGATATATGAGATTTAAGTTTAAGACTTTCTTAAAAAATGTTAACATCATGTATGAATACATAAAACTATATTTTGGGAATGAAACCATTTGAGCATAAGTTGAAAATCCAAATAACAAGAATGATATCGCACACTTAAATATCAAAATACGATGGTTGACATTATTAACAATGGTTGGAATGTGGTGAATGAGCAAAACTGAAAAAACTATGAAATTTTGTTGTAGAGAAAAGAAAATTGAATAGTTGGCCTACTATTTCATTTTATTAATCTATCTTATGTACACATGGTGTTTAGATCAATACATGATGTTTGTATATCACTGTTATTGATTCTTAAGGATAATCATAATAATTACTAAAATAAAATTTAGGATTTCATTTTAATTTGAAAGGATATAATCACGTGTTTATGCATGAACGAAGTTAAGCTTCATTAAATCGGTGTAGTTAAGTACCTTATACAACTAGTGTTAAATGTTGTAACAAATTTTAAAGTTGAGTTTATTTTGAAATAAAAAAACATTTTAGATCTAAACTGGAAAAAAGTACAAAATGTAGGGTTTTTTATGAAATGAAAATACTTAATTTCCCTTTTGGTAACCTGCTAGGGTCTAAAATAACAAGTAATAGGTAAAAATTGGGTCTTTTTCGGAAAAGAAAAAAATTTTAGGTCTAAAAAGAAAAAAAATCAAAATATAAGGTCTTTTATGAAAATAACCCTTTATTTCCATTTTTCGACACTTCAGCCGCCATTATTATATATATATTAAAGTTATGAAGAAAAGGAATAGTAAACTTGTCATTTTTTTGGCAGAATTGGTCCCTGTATTATTATTGGGCTTCAAAGTTAGGAATAATAAATTTGGATGTTTTTTGGCAACTTTGCTCCTCATTCTTTAACCATTTTGACACTTTTGGTCCTTGCAACCAATATTTTTATACTTTTTAGGAACCTTTTAATATTTAAAGTTTGGCCACAAAACTTTAACGGTTTGACAACTTTGATCCCTTTTCTAAACAGTTGCAAATTCCTACCCCTTTAATTCTTTAGCCATTTTGACACTTCTGGTCCTTGCAGTCAAAACTTTTACATTTTTTCATAAAAATTGGATGTTTTTTGGCAACTTTGCTCCTCATTCTTTAACCATTTTGACACTTTTGGTCCTTACAATCAATATTTTTACACTTTTTAGGAACCTTTTAATATTTAAAGTTTGGCCACAAAACTTTAACGGTTTGACAACTTTGATCCCTTTTCTAAAAAGTTGCTAATTCCTACCCCTTTAATTCTTTAGCCATTTTGACACTTCTGGTATTTGCAGTCAAAACTTTTACATTTTTTCATAAAAACATGAAAAAAACGGTCCGGGGCAAAGTCCGGGCTTTTCATCCTTGCACTTTCTACGTCTGTCATATTTATCGATTCACAAACAACATTGAAAGCTTTTGGCCCCGCGTAGCGGATAACCTTTCTAGTGTCCTATTATTACTGTACGCAAAATTGACCAACACATATGACCGAATACGGAATATAAAAACAAACTTGGGCTTATGCATGAATTTGTTAGGAGCATTGTGGGCCTAGTTAGCATTCCATCGTATTCAGATGTTACACGGTGTCTTTATCAAGCCGAGCCTAGAAAGGAAATAAAAAGCATACAGTTATTCCATTCAACATCCCTTCAATTTTGGTCTGGAAGACATCGATTAAATTTAGTTTTAAGCATAAAGAATGTTGCAGCCCAAAGGATAAGGACTTGACAAAATATGTCTGCAACTCAACAATTTTAAACACACCATGGAAATCTTTTCACAATGCAATTCAAAAGGAGTTATTCCAATGATATTTAAATCATTTAATATATTTAGAAGCCACAAAATTTCATTTAGTCGTAGTGGCTATGGAAGACCTAAATATTTTTAAGTCATAGTTGGCTATGGACTATCTAAATAGGATACGAGTGTTTTTTTTTTTTGTTCGTGAGATCAAGTGAATGACACAATATATTAAATAGAGAGAAACTTTTAGAGGGTCTCTTTGAAGATAATTTTTCCCCAATCAAAATCAACAGAGGACTATAAACAACAAATACATTGTTATGAAATATTAGTTTGTGAATGATATTCCTCATTTATCCTATAACTCCCCATCATTATTTAGCATTAGTAACAACAATTTTAATGTGTTTTATGAGTATAATACCATCATAATGTGCATTCATATTATGACTCATATTTCATCTTATTTTGATAGTATAAATAGCAAACCATATGTATTAGAAAGTTGATGATTTCATCACAAATATTAGAATAAAAGTTCTTTACACTCTCATGTCTTTTTTTACTCTATAATACACGTTATCAACACGACTCTACCATAAAGCTCTAACTTCTTGTTGTTCTTGTCGTTGTCAGGTGTGTGTGTGTATATATATATATATATATATATATATATATATATATATATATATATAAGTTCACATGTATAATGCTCACAAGTAATTTTAGGAAACTTCTTAACTAACAATCCCCTAACATACGACTCTTTATTTTGATTAGTACTTTCACTATGGAAAATCTTACCAAACTTGAGTTTATGGCTTTTGACATTAGTGGAAAAAATTGTTTATCATGGATCCTTGATGTTGAAATCCACTTTGATGCTATGGGTCTTGGAAACACCATAAAAGATGTAAATCCTTCAAATGAAGCATCAAGCCAAGAGAAGGCTACGTCGATGATTTTCCTTCGCCGCCATATCGATGAAGGAGTAAAAGTTGAATACCTCATTGTCAATGATACAACTGATCTTTGGAATCATTGACAGATCTTTATAAGGGCGAGGGAGGGTTGTGCCTCCACCCCCCCCCCCACCCCACCCCTGTTTTTTTAGAACAAGTCCATTACTATTAAAAACTTTACATATTAGACCCAAAACAAAAAAATTTGACTATGCCCCCCTGTTCTTCAACATTTATATATATATTTTTTACTTTCGGCCCCCAACTCATTTGCTCAAGCTCCGTCACTGTTTGGAATAATCTGAAAGAGAGGTATAATCATCAAAAACGATGATACTTCTTAGAGTTTGTTTTGATTGGTTACACCTTCGGCTCCAAGATTTTAAATCTGTGAGTGAGTATAATTTAGTCATGTTCAAAATTACTTCCCAACTAAAACTATGTGGTGAGACTATAATTGATGAAGACATGCTAGAGAAAACATTCTCTACTTTTCATGCCACTAACATGCTCCTACAATAGCAATATTGGGAGAAAGGTTTTAAAAAAAAATTGTAAATTAATCTCATGTCTTCTTGTGGCTAAACAAAATAATGAGCTCTCAATGAAAATTCACAAATCACTTCTGACTGATTTTAGTCTATTACCTGAAGTGAATGCAACATCATATAATTATAATGGTCACGAGTCTAACCCTGGTTGTGGCCGAGGTCGTGGACATGGTGGAGGTCGTTATAATTATCGTCCCAACAATAATAAGAATAAAAGCAACCACCAGAAGTGAGAAAATAACAAAAACCCACATCCTAATGATAAAAGTGGTTTAAGGCAAAAAGAAAGTTGAAAATTTTTGTCACCAATGTGGAATGACCGATCATTGGTCTCGTACATGTCACACTCCAAAGCATTTTTTTGATCTTTATCAAGCTTCTCTAAAATCTAAAGAAGGAAAATACACGAAAACAAATTTTGTTCAAAATTATTTTTCCAAAGATTAACTAGAAATGAGACATTTGGATGTTGCCGATTATCTTGCCTACACGGAAGGGACAAACGGTGCTATGGATGGTGATGAAAGTATCCAATTTTTCCCATAAAAGGAGATGGATATGCCGTCGTATCATGAAATTGTTGGTTTTCTAGTATCGTTTGATTTTTGCATTATGTTCATTTAGAGTCATCGCCATGGTCAAGAATAATATGTAGTTTTATTTAATGTCTTTTATGATTTTTATGTCATAGTCGTGTCATGTGTAACATCTTGATTTCCAGGTTTTCTATTTTTGACCTTTGATTTGAATATGGTTTTCAAATTTTGTCCCAATGAGCATTTTCGTAATTCTGGGAAAGGCTTGCGTACGTGGACATGGTGCAAACCCCAAATTTTAGGGTTTAGACCCTATTTAAACATCATTATAGCCACATACCCTTCCTTAACTCCAACCTCCATCCCTATTTTGAAACCCTAAAGTGTGTGAGTGTGTTTTGAAGCTTGGAGATTTACTTTAGTGCCATTTTGGTGATCTTGGTGGTAAAGTAGGAACCTTGAAGTTATGGTGCTTCACTCAAGACTTTAGATCCAACAACTAATCTCTCTTGTACATCTTCTAGAGGTGATTGGTATAGTTGACTTCGGAGCAGCGTGTTGTTTCAGCTTCTCATCTATCTGTGAGGTGAGTCTTCTCACTGTATCTATGGGTCGAATGCATCAATATCGGCCCATTGTTGTGTTATTTAGGATGATAGCTGTTATGTGGCTTATATGTGTTTATATGATGGGTTGAAATAGACCCCAGGGCGGGGCCCATTATCATATGTTCGGGTTGAAAGATACCCCAGGGCGGGCCTATATGTTCTGAACGGGTTGAAATACACCCCAAGGCAGGACCCATATGTGTATATCGGGTTGGATTATACCCCAGGGTTAAGCCCAGTTGTATGTTTTTGTAACACCCCGTTTCCAAGTCAAACCCTAAAATCTGAAGACGTGTTTTAAGTATTATTTTATTCCAAAATATGAATATATTAGAAAAAAAAGGGTTAGTGAAAAAGTGAGTAACTGGCATTATAATTGGTTTTAAAGGTCTAAAGAGGGCCTTTGGGATTCGTAGTGGAAAGAATATGTGAATATATGGCTAAAGGATAACCAATTGGGCTCGTTTTGTAGTTTGTGGACTTATATTGAAAATATTTTGTAGAGGAGTGGCTAATTGGGTAATTTTGGATTTAATTTGAAAGGAAAAGAGAAGGAAGGGATGAATATGACATAATTGAGATTTCGGGGTTAAAAGGTAATTTCAGGATTAGTTTTGCAAAAGATTCTCAAAGCGGAGGGGTGGTTTGTAACTATTGGACTTAAATTGAAAAGGTTTTGAAATGATGAGGGCTGAATGGTAATATATGGATTTGATTTGAAAAGAATAACAGGAGGAGGGACTGGAAGTGTAAATCCGTGGGAAGTGTAAATGATCGGGACTTATAACTAGGGGTGAGCAAACCCAAACCAAGAAACCGAGAAACCGACGAAGCCAAAACCGAAACCGAAAAAACTGAAACCGAAGCAAAACCGACGGTTAGGGTTTGAATTTTTTAAAAACCGAAAAATCGGGTTCGGTTTCGTTTTTTACCCAGAAACCGACCCATCCAACCCGAGAAACCGACCCATGCTTAAAACCAACAAACCGCCCCAAGAAACCGACCCATCCAACCCGAGAAACCGACTCATACTTGATTGTTTTTTTGGTTTTAATAGACTATTTCGGGCTTTGGTTGTAACTTGTAATAGACTATTTGTTGTAAGACTCATGTTTTTTGAAGTATTTAACTTAAATTTGGTGTTTTTTGAAGTATTTAACTTGTTGCATCATTTATGGAAAATGGGTTAAAACCCAAAACCCATGGGTTTAAACCCAGAACCCGTGAATGTATGGGCTGAACCCAAGAAACCAAAAAACCGCCCAAACCGACCTCAGAATCCGAGAAACCGAACCGACCAGAAACCGATCCTATTGAGTTCTGAAAACCAGAAACCGACCATTTATGGGTTGGGTTGGGTTTGGGTCCAAAACCGACCCAAACCGACCCATGCACAACCCTACTTATAACTCGTCATTGCCATGCCAACCCTAACCCTAGACAATGGAACAACCGCCATCTTCATTACTCTCGTTCCAGCCGCCGCCGCTGGTTTGCCAATGGAAGCCGCCGCCACTGTGCCACTACGGGAGATGTTGAGTGCAGCTCGTATGACCGCTGGAGGCCGACGAACGAAACCTGTCCGCTGCTGGGTGGTCGTGAGCGACCGGGAATCTCCGGGTAAGGCCATCTACCATCGTTTCTTTCCTCTCCTTCGCTCTTCTCGGAGGATAGAAGTCGGGAGCGTTGATTGCTACCACCAGTGGCCCTATGGCCGCCATTTCTGCTTGTTCCAGCCTCCTCAACCACCTAGTCGGTGGTTGGGAGCTGTTGTCTCTTCTGCCGCCATCAGCCACCATGCGGAGGTGGTTGTGTGCGTGATTTACAGTGTGTATGACTGTATTTCGGAAAGATAACGCTGTGTAAATCTTTGCTTAGCCAGGAAACGAAAGGAACTCATCACCACCACCTGCTGCCGCCGTTCCACCACCTGTTGTCGCCGCTCCGCCATTGTTAACCACCATCTTGGGTGGTTGTGGACTTTCGGGTGCGTTTGGATGGATATTTGGAGTGCCTTTGGTGTTGTATTGGCCGAAGATCATAACCGCCACCACCGTGAGGTGGTGGCTGCCTCCATCTACCACCGTCGGCCACCACAAGGGTGGCTGTGTGTGTGTTTATCTATTAGTGTGTGTTTATTTTTGGGTTAAAGCATTGTAAATTATAATTAGTGAATAGTGTAATAAAGAAAACTCATAACCACCACCGTGAGGTGGTGGCTGCCGCCACCAGCCGTCGTGTTGGGTGGCGGTGTGCTTTTGCTTATGCTTAATTGCTTTTGGGATGCTTGGACAAAAATGGACTAGAACCATAACCACCACCGTGAGGTGGCCGCCGCCGCCGTGAGCCGCCATTGACCACCACTACCCGAGGTGGTAGTGCGTGGTGCCCGACTAATGAAACCCTAGTGGGTCTAATGAAACCCTAATGGGCCCAATGAAGCCCTAATTGACCTAAAAGCCCAATCATGTTACTAATGGTCTAGTAATGGGTTGGAAACCCTAATTAGGGTTTGGAAAACCCTAATGTCATGAAACCCTAATTTTGGGGATTTATCGGGACCCGCATTTGAATTAATTACTAAATTGAAAATGTTAAGTAATCATTTGCAAATTAAGCTAAGGCAATATTGGACTTAATGGATTAAGTCCTTAATGGGTTAAGTAGGAACACTTAACCCTAATCGTCATTTCATGTGAAAACCCTAATTTTACTTGGGCTTTGAGTTGGGCCTTCCTATTAGGCTTTGGTGATTGGACTATTGATGGGCTATCCAAGAACAAGTAAATGGACCAAAATAATTGGATGAGCTTTAGGATAAGGCCTATGTGAAGGTCTTGGGCCCAATTTGGAAAATTGGGCCATAGGTGGGCCATAACTGGGCCTTGAGGATTATGAGAGGTTGGACCAATTGAAATGCCAAATGTTTGGACTGGGCTAAGTGGTTGGGCCTTAGGGTAAGACCATGTAGAGGTCTGGGCCCAATTTGGAAAATTGGGCCATATGTTGGGCTTTGGTCCATTGGTTGATTATTAGGCCTTTGGAGTGTGAGTTGGACCTTAGGCTTGGAACCCAATTATTAATTGGGTGTTGTTTTGATGTTCACAGCTCGGGAATCTGTCAACTAGCAGCTGGAGTTTTATCCGTGGGACTTCAGCAGTATGAGGTGAGTTTTCCTCACTATACCCAAGGGTCTACGGCACCAAGGCCGACCCTTTTGGATTGCTATCATGATATGTTATGCTAGTATGATCTGTTAGATCAGTATCTTGGTAGATAGGATGGTATTATGCTATTATGATCTGTTAG
The DNA here is from genome assembly GCF_052849685.1 of Lactuca virosa. Lineage (NCBI taxonomy): Eukaryota > Viridiplantae > Streptophyta > Magnoliopsida > Asterales > Asteraceae > Lactuca > Lactuca virosa. The sequence goes on along the minus strand of NC_136433.1, from coordinate 2,170,185 downwards.
ATCAGTATCCTGCTAGATAGGATGGTATTATGCTATAATGATTTGTCAGATCAATATCCTGCTAGATAGGATGTTATTATGTTGTTATGATCCGTTAGATCGGTTTGTCTGTCTATAGACTGTTATGTGATTATCTGTTATATGTGCACATGTTTGATTGGTGGTTGAGGCTCATCTGCTTTGTGCGAGATCCAACAAACCTGGGCATTCCAACCCGATGGTTGTGGGTCGTGAGTATTCCATCCTGAGGATGATTGGACTCATATTGTGTGGGCATTCCAACCCGATGGTTGTGGGCCGTGAGTATTCCATCCCGAGGATGATTGGACTCATATTGTGTGGGCATTCCAACCCGATGGTTGTGGGCCGAGAGTATTCCATCCCGAGGATGATTGGACTCATGATGTGTGGGCATTCCAACCCGATGGTTGTGAGCCGAGGGTATACCATCCCGGGGATGACTGGGCCCAAAGTATGTTGGCATTCCAACCCGATGGTTAAGGGCATGGGGTAATCCAACCCGATGGTTGATTGGACCCATAGTATGCTGTTTGCGATTATATGTGTATTGTTGTGTATGGGTATTTCGGGGGAACTCACTAAGCTTTGTGCTTACGGTTTCAGTTTATTGTTTCAGGTGCTTCAGATATCTCGGCAAGGTGAAGGCGTGACCGTACACATCCTCGTGTTTTGGACTTATGGTTTCTGGGATACTCTGATATTAAACTATTTTGAAAACGTTTTGTAACAACTAATGGCTTTTGGATGTTTGAAAAAGTTTTAAATTGGCTTGATTTTTATGGGTGTTACAGGTTGGTATCAGAGCCTTGGTTTGAGTGAATTGGAGGAACACTCGTGTGAATCCAGTCTCAAATCGAGGAAAAGATTTTCAAAATGATTTTCAAATGGTTTTAAAATAATAAAGGAGGATGCAGAGTGTACGATCAGCCGGAGCCAGTAAGTAAACCCCAAAATACCATGCAGTTATTTGATATTGAGATATGTTAGAACAGCATGCTAGTACTAGGCTAGGGATCTTCAGGAATTACATGATAGAATTGTCTGATTGTATGATGCCTGATAGCCTAGGGTTTTTCCTTATATGAAATTGACATCATTACTGTAGTTGCTTAGTATATGCATCACGGCTGTACATAATTAACATATTATAGCCTGAGAATGTTTGGTTTGGCCTTATTTCCTTTTCTTGTTTGATGAAGGGCTTAGGGTAGGATCAGGTATTCGAAAGTCTATAGGGTCCAACGTTATATATGGTTAGCATACACGAGTGCTGCAGGGTTGGTGGAAGTTTCATGGATGGGTGGGTTGTGCGAGGTCGGTAGGGCAGTATGAGATATTTAGCATTCCTCTAGGAGTGAGGATTGAGCGCTCACCAGGTTATTGTACATTGTTAGGGCGTTGTGATGATACTTGAGACAAATATGGGTAGGTGTGGAAGGTAGTATGGGCCCGTACTACTGAAAGCACAGGACCCATACGCGTAGCAAGGAAGTCACAACCCCTGGGGTTTAGTTGGGAGTTGGTTCCCTATTATTATATGGATTATCCGAGATATCTCTGGGGTATTATCAGTATGGTGGTTACGAGACGTTTTGAGACCGGATCCGGATCAGGATCGGGAGATGGTGTAACGCCCGCAGATTCGGGCTAGTCAATTTAGAGACAATGAGCATCAAAAATGAGTTTTTGATGGAATATTATTTAGAAGGAGTAATCTTAACTAAGTTGTAGAATATGTCACCCATACATATAAAGAACGTCGAAATCCGAGTTATAACGAAGAAGTTATGACCCATCGAAGTTTCGCAATAAAACCGACACGACACTTTGAGACGTAAATAGTGAATTTACGATACAATACTTTTTAGACTTAGAGATCTAAATGAAAGTTGTAGTATACGTTAAACCGAGAGCGTGCATAAAAAGAACGCCTAAATCTGACTTCAGCTACATTATCCAACTCTAAGTAGCATTCTCGCTACTTAGAGCTGGCCCTGTTGACCGACTCTCGATAACATTCTCGCTACGCACCACTTGACAGCAGCTACATTATCCAACTTTAAGTAGCATCGCCGCTTAGCCCTCGACAGACAGCCAAGACAGTAAGGCACCAATCATCACTACAACTAGTGATGCAGCAAAGCATCAGGCGCCATTACACTTCAACACAATTTGATCACCCGGTCCAGACACATAGATTGTAGGATGCCACGCCCAATCCTACATGATCCAGCATCCTTGCGTAGAGTCGTTTGGCTTCTCAGCCCGACTCCATTATAGCGGCGATCTCCGCATACCAGGTTCAGCACCCTTGCCTTGAGTCACCTGACTTCTCATCCCGGCTCCATTATAGCGGCAAGCTCCGCATGCGAGGTTCAATACCCTTGCCTTGAGTCGCCTGGCTTCTCGGCCTGACTCCGTTATAGCGGCAAGCTCCACATGCGAGGAGTCGCCTGGCTTCTCAGTCCGACTCCATTATAGCGGTACGCTCTGCATGCGAGGTTCAGTACCCTTGACTTGAGTTGCCTGACTTCTCGAACCGACTCCATTATAGCGGCAAGCTCCGCATGCGAGGTTCAACACCCTTGCATTGAGTTTCCTGGCTTCTCAGCCCGACTCCATTATAGCGGCAAGCTCTGCATGCGAGGTTCAACACCCTTGTCTCGAGTCGCCTGGCTTCTCATTCTGACTCCATTATAGCGGCAAGCTCCGCCGGCAAAGTCTAGTACCTTTGCCTTGAGTCGCCTGACTCCCCAGCCCGGCTCCACTACAGCGGCATGCTCCGACCGACGAGGCTCAAAGGTTTGCAACCTTTGCCTACATGATTCCACGCGATGCTCTCCCGCGTGATGTATCTACGATCGCTGTCATCCAAGCCCGATCCATTCCACGCGATGATTTCCTGCATGATGTATTTACGATCGCTGGCAACCAAGCCCGATCCATTCCACGCGATGCTCTCCCGCGTGATGTATCTACGATCGCTGGCAGCCAAGCCCAATCCGTTCCATGCAATGCTTTCTGGCGTGGTATATCTACGATAGCTGGCAGCTAAGCCCGATCCATTCCACACGATGCTCTCCCGCGTGACGTATTTACTATCGTTGGCAGCTAAGCTCGATCCATTCCACGCGATGCTCTACCGTGACATCTCCATGATCGCTAACTGCTAAGCCCAATCTATTCTTCTATGTCGTGCAACATAAGTGGCGCATCGTCACGCACCATAAGTTGTGCATCACAAGCTTATTCCACACCTAACACCATGTTCTCGGTGTTTCCTCTCTCACAGTCATCATAGTTCTCTTGTGCTCGGACGATCGACGAAGCATTTTCCACATTACATTCTGCTATGGTGAGGTTACTCTCCAGCAAGAAGGTTATCACCACAGCGGCCCTGCTACATATAACCTTCCAGCATCTCCGTTGCATGGCTCTCAGAATTAGTCTCATTGCGCAACCTCTTCCTATAGCCTCGCCCTGTATCCCTCAACATCTCTGTCTCCTGGCTCTCGGCAATAGTCTCGCTGCGCTAGACCTGGCAATTTCAGACACGAAGACACGAATCTGTGAAAGACACGACACGACACGAATACACGACACGAATACATCTTAAAAATTGAGATAAAGCTTATTTCTCATCGTGTAATCGTATCGTGTCAAATTCGTGGCTAACACGTTTTCATGACACGAATACACAAATTGCCAGGTCTACGCTGCGCATCCCCTACCTACAACCCCTACTACTTATATTTTGGTCAACAACCATACGACTCATCGGTTTGGCAACATCCATCTCGGACAAAGAGTTTTTGCTACTTTTTATGCCAACAACTTCGTCGTGTATTGATATAGCAACTTTGCCTTATTCGTCATAGTCTGATCTGGCTACCTACGCTACCCACATTAGACTAGGGGGAATCCAGTTAAGTATAGCGTACTTTGGAGACACCTTCAGGACGGTTGTTAATGCGTCGGATAACAGTCTCAGGGACTGAATGGCGAGATAACGTTTCTTAGATACCTTCGCCCGACGCCTTATCGAAATCATCGCCGCATAGCAGCCCTGCTCCGCATAACATTATTAGCAACCTCGCTCCGCGTCATCACAACAACAGTTACGTTCCATCACACCGACGGGATCGTACTCCTAACAAGGAAAGATCACTAAGCCAACCCATGCTTGGCTCATTGCGTATCACCAAGACTCTCGTGGGTGAGGTTGGGTCGTTCTCTTTATTATTTAATGCATTGATGCTTTGTCTAGTCCGATCTGATCAGACTAGGGGGACTTGATGACACACAGTTTATATGACTAAGTCCAGTCCAATGTCATTGGCCGCATACCAATAACATTAGAATTGGGGGGGGGGGGGCTTGATGATATATGGTCAATTAGCATGGCCTAGACAACTCTGGCGCGCCGGCCTCGCCTGACGCTCCCTTGCCAGCCTTGCTGGGGACTCCGTTTCCAGCATTGCTGGGGACTCTCCTGTTGGACCGGCCTGGCACTCCCTTGCCAGCCCTGCTGGGGACTCTCCTGCTGGCCCGGCCTGACGCTCCCTCTCCAGTCCTGTTAGGTACTCTCCTGCTGGCCCAGCCTGGCGCTCCCTTTCCAGCCTTTCCTGGTGCGCGCCCGCTTGCCTTGCCTGGGGCGTGCCTGCCAGCCCCGCACGGCGCCTCCGGGCGGCCTTGCCCAGCTCCTTGCTAGTTGGGCCTGAATTGGGCTGGCCCAAGGCCTGACCTAATTAGCCTTAACCTAATTGTCCCCTATAAAATGAACAGTATCTCCTCCATGGAGGAGGATCCTTCCCCAGTGGCTCATCCGTCGCCCTAGACTCCGGCCGGGTGGCTCAGCCGCCACCCTCCGCTGTCAGCCACCACACACCACTAGCACCAAGATGGTTCTCTCTAGCTAAAGAGAACCATATCAGATCTACTAGATGATCTAACTTAACCATCAAAGCCCACTCCCGGGGAACAGTCCCTGGGGCAGCTCTAACGGCCTTGTTTGTTGTGACCTCGCAGATCTGTCTCCGGTGTAGAAGCACATCCTCATAGCAGGTGGTCGGAGCCGATGTCGCATCAGACTCAAAAAAGAGTTGCGCAATAGAGTTAAAACCTAACCTTCTAAAATTATATAGTTCCCATGATATGTAACTTAGAATATTCGTTTATTAGTTAGCTGAAGCTATTTAGAACTCCTAAAAGCACAAAGCAAGCAACATTCGAGCATCAAGTATCAGAATCAAGCATAACCAAATCTGGCCATCCTATCACTACTGATCAGCACTAGCATGCAAGTCTAAGAGCTCATACAACAGGCATACACGGGTATCTCTCCTAGAATTCTATCATCCAAAAGTAAGCAGATCCTTAGCCCTAACTAGCATGCGATTCACAAATTCAAGCATATCAAATAACATGTATGGGTATTTTGGGAAAACTTACTTGGTCTCGGTTGATTGCATGCACCACACCCTTTATCTCTTTTTAGAAATCCTTTTCATAAAACATTTTTCTTTTGAAAATTCTACCAAATCCTCGGTTTGAGTTCAGACACACCCGAGAGTGTGCCCAAATCCCTTAAACCAAGACTCTGATACCAACTTGTAACATCCCAAAATATGGTCCGAAAAATTTCATTTTTTTAAAATAGGTAAAATAATATTTCCAAATATGATCCATACATCTCAACAAAACCAATGTATCAAATGTCATAAAATCAGAGTAAAGTATCATAAGCGGGATCCCAATGGTGTGTGCGATGCAGTCAACCCGAGCTCTTCCGCTTTGCAACCGGAAGTACCTAAAACATAAAATGAAAACCGTAAGCACAAAGCTTAGTGAGTTCCCTAAAACACCCCATACCAAATATAATAAATCACATACTGGGCCCCCGCCCGATATCGGGCCTTGCCGGCTTCAGGCCCCGCTCGGTATACAGATTTGTTATTCTCAGGCCTCGCCTGTCACTAGGCCTCTCCTGCTATACACATACAATCAATATCACATAATCATGCTAACACATATAGAGATCATAAACAATATTATATATTCCAGTCTTCATGCCTCGCTTGGCTTCGAGCCCCGCCCGACACGTATAGCAGCACATAACACATGCAAGGGTCATGCAGACTCCTAGCAACCTAACATAATCAATAAGGTTCGACATTGGTGCCTTAGATTAGACCCGCTAAACCCAGTAAGGAAACTCGCCTCGAAATCTGAACGATAGCTGAATAGGTCCAAACTCCGAATATCAGCGCTACCCACTACCTAATAACAAGAAGTGACCAATCCTTAGATACACCTCAGATTACCTCAAGTACCCCTTAGGTCATAATTGGTCAAAGAAAAAGGTCAAAAGTCAAGGTCAACAGTCCGTGTTGACCTAAGACGTTGTGTTGTCCTTCAACACGTTGTGTTTCTCTATCATATACAACGTCGAAAAAAACCAATCCAACACGTCGTGTTTACCAATAAACACGCCGTGTTCGACTGAAATCCAACAGCTTAATACATTAAGTTGCCTTCATCGAATCTAAGAGCTCCAAAGCTCAGATCTCGACCAAAATGATATCTAGAAGGGTAAAGTTTCCAACTTTACCCATACGGACCACCAAATGGGTCCAAAACCCAAACCCTAGGCTTAATAGAGTGAGGGCTTAACCATTAAGCACTTAATCTTCAAAGACATAGCCCCAAAATGTAGATCTGACACCCTAGAGCTGGAAGAACACGTAAAGTTGCCAACTTTACGTTCATGCATGCCAAAGAGAGGCTCTAAATCTCAAGAAGGGGTTAATAAAGGACTTAATCCATGCATGAGGCCTAGCTTCTTGTAAAGCTTGCACCTTTTAGCCAAAGGAGGTCACAAATGCTCAGATCTAACATGACAACCCATGAAACAACTGAACTCCTTAGACAACCCAACAATAAGCCAAAAATCATAGCAAAATCCCATAAGAGAAGATCTAATCAACAACAAAGCAAGGTATGAACTTGATACCTCAAGGAAACGACAACAAGTGGTGAGACTTTGGATCTATGGCCTTCCTTCCAAGCTAGGCATCTTCAAACTCCAAAGCTACTTCTAATGCACACGGAAATCCACAATAATTTGCTAAAAACCTCAAGAACACCACCAAGGAAGCTCAATACTCGATTTAGGGTTTTAGGTAACAAAGGAGGCTGGTAAGGAGGCCGGTCAAGGGGACATAAGGCCTTTAAATAGGGTGTAACACCCTAAAAATTAGGGTTTCCTTCCCAGCTGCCAACACGCCGTGTTGGTTCATTAAACTCCGCCGCCAAATACATCTCGACACGCCGTATTGAGGCTCCAACACGTCGTGTCCCAAAGAGAAAACATAAATAACTTGGAATTAAAATCACACCAGGAAATCAAGCGTTACAAGAGGGTTTTGGTGTTTTGGGCCTTCGCATGTGGACTTTAGGAGCTTAGGGCTGCACCGTGGGCTGTGGCCTTGTTAAGCTAGGTGGGTCAGTTTCCATTGAGGTCCTCTAGGGTCGTGAGTTGGGCCTTTTGGGCCTTAAACTCAGTCGTATAAATGGGCCAAGTTTGGTTGGGGCCATTATAAGGAAACTACTTTTGAGCCATAGTGGATGGACTTGGACGTAGGATTTTGGGCCCTTGACTAGGTTGTGTCATAATCCTAATTAGGGTTATTTTTATATTTATACAGTGTAAGATTTTGGATTGGTAGTCGAGCAACTATTGTTTTCAGCAGACTGAGGTGAGTCTTCTCATTATACCAATGGGTCGAAGGCACCAATGGCGGTCCGTTACTTGATATGTGGTCTTAATAGTTGATATGCAATGGTTTTCTTAATTGGTATGTAATGACTTACGTGAAGACCATGGGGGGAGCCCATTACACTTTGTTATCAGACCATGGGGAGCCCATGGCATTCCAGGTAAAGACCATGGGGGATCCCATGACACGTAGATGTTAGACTATGGGGTAGCCCATAGCATTCCAGGTGAAGACCATGGAGGGAGTCCATGTCAATTCTATATATATGTTGCATGGTGTTATGTGGATGTATGTTTTGTGTATTTTGGGAACTCACTAAGTGCTTGCTTGCAGTTTGTTGGGTGTTTCAGGTACTTCTAGTTCTAAGGGGAAGGGTCGGGCTTGATGGTGCAACATTCACTCTCCAGTATTTCCGCATTTATTGTTTTGGATACTCTGATCTTTTGGATATGATTTGATGTAATGGAATTTTGGAAGGCAAAACCTGATTGTAATTTCTAAATATTAAATGAAAAATTTTATCTAAATTTTCGGGCTGTTACATCTCAGTTGCGGAAATGTGTCGCTCATGAGTCAGTAGTGATCTTGTTAGATGACATTCAGGTGGACGTGCGCCTGAATTATGTTGAGAAGCCCATTGTGATTCTTGATAGAAAGACGAAAGCTCTGCGTAATAAGGCGGTGAACTTAGTAAAGGTGCATTGGTAGCATCGAAGAGGCTCTGAGTGGACCTGGCAGCTGGAGGACATGATCAGAGAGCACTACCCAAACTTATTCGCATTAGCAAACTTCGAGGACGAAGTCTAATTCTAGTGGGGGGGGGGAGTTGTAACATCCAAAAATCTAGGTAATTTTTCTTTATTTTATATTTATAATATTAAGTTTTTGGCAAAGGACCCTCCCTTCGTAAGTTGGGCATACGCGCTTGTAACCTTAGCGTACGAGGGCGCACATCATCGATCATCGGAGCCTCGTACGTGGGGAGTACGAGGAGGCACGCGGGGCGTACGTGGCCTGGATTAGAAAACCTAAATTTTTTGTATTGTGTCCTATTTAAACCCTCTTATGACCTTTAGACCTCACTTCTATCAACCTATATTTACTCTCAACGTCCCTAGAAGCACTATTTTCCATTGGAAATGAGTTTAACCTTGGAATGTAAAAAGGAAGGCATTTTGGGGTGTGTTTGCAAGAAGAAGAGTTTGTGGTGCTATCCTAGGACGTGGTAAAGCTTCTAGATCCAACATCTTCATCATCTTAGGAAGCTTCTGGAGGTATAAATTTCATACCTTGCTCATCTATTATTTAGATCTCCTCTTGAGCTTGTTTTGGTCTTTTTGGTCCCTTTTGGATGGTCTTGATGATTCAAGACCATTTGAGGTGCCAAACCTTGTAGATCTAGATGTTTAGTGGCCTACGCCAGTTTAAAGGTGAAAACTTTATGGTGTTTGTGACCTCCATGCAAGCATTAAGTCATTTAGTAAGCTTTTTTGGGCTCTTGGGCTTCATTAAGCCATGCATGCACGTAAAGTTGGCAACTTTACGTGATTAACCACTTCAAGGAGGTCAGATCTGGATATTGGAGCGAGTGTCTTAACCAACTAAGAGCTAAAATGAAAAGTTGGCAAGCCTGAGGAATACGCTGGGCGTACAAGCTCGTACGCATATCGTACAGGCCCTTAAGAGTGTACGCTTAGCGTACAAGCTGAGTACGCCCCGCGTACCCAACAGTGGGCTGCGGTAATTGGGCCTTCGGTGGTGGGCTTCATTTTTGGACCCTAGGAGTTTAGGGCTGTATTGTGGGCCTTAGCCTGGTTAGGTTAGGTGGGCCCAGTCTCCTTTGTGGACTTCTAGTGTCATGTGTTGGGCCTTTTGGGCCTTAGGCCCATTATTGTAAATGGGCCAAAGATGGTTAGGCCCATTGAAAGGAAAATGCTTTTGGGCCTTATTTGAAGAATCTGGGTTTAGGTATTTTGGGCCTTGGTTGGGTTTGTATCAAAATTATAATTGGGGTATTTTGTATATTTATGCAGTGTGAGATTTTTGGAGATTGGTAGCTGAGCAGTTATTATTTTCAGCAGACCGAGATGAGTCTCTTCCAGGTATTACGGGTCGAAGGCACCAAGGTCGGTCGATTATCTGTTTATGCAATATGTTAGTTGTTGTGTGTTACATGTTGTGATTGGGTTGAAACCCACCCCAGGGTGGGGCCTAATATGATATTTCGGGTTGAAATATACCCCAGGGCGGGGGCCCATACTTGTGTTGGGTTGGAATAAACCCCAGGGTGGGGCCATTGGTATGACTAGTATGTGTTATTTCGGGAAAAACTCACTAAGTATTAGCTTACATTTTGTATTGTGATTTCAGGTACTTCCAGTTCTAAGGGGAAGGGCCCGGCTTGATGGCGCCGCATTCACTCTCCACGATTTTCCGCATTCCCTATTACTGACACTCTGATGACTTTATATGATTATGTATTGGATTTTGGTACTGAAATTATGATTGTAACCTTAAATTAAAAGAAAATTTTTCTCTGGTTTTTGGGTTGTTACAACGTTTGGACCTCGAGTTTTAGGTGTGAGATTTGGTGCTTCTGAAGGTGTCACCTTGGAAATGTGTCATCCGATTTCGGAAGCAGGGCTAGTTGGGCCCTAGATTTATTGGTCCCTTTAGGATTTTTTCCTGGATGGGCAAGGTATTATACCGGTTGGATATGCCTGATGAGCTCAGCCAGATCCACAACTCCGCTTCGGAAGTGTGTGGCCGATGAGTTCGTAGTTGTTCCTTTGGATGACATTTAGGTTGATGATCGCCTGAATTATTTGGAAAGACCAATGACGATATTGGATAGGAAAATGAAGGCCCTGCACAACAACGAAGTGTCTTTGGCCTCACATGGGGCCAGTTGGTTGTGATTATTTCATTTCAGTTTTCTGAGTTCGGAGGATGAGTGAATAGGATTCTGATTTTCATAGTTAGATACGGTGTTGGCGACAGTATGGTAGCGTGGGAGTGCGCAGGAGGATTGACGTGGTATGGATGCTTAGAGATGCGATCAAGGGTCTGTTTTCTTTAGATGTAGGCAGGTCAGGTACCGCATTGGTGGTCGAGATTGCATGCGAGGAATGTATGTTTTGGATAGTAAGTTGGTGTTTACTTATGCATTTGCATAAAATCCTTAATGTTAAAGGTAGTTACGATTGGAAAATTTTCTAAGGTCTTCAACTAAAAATTAGAATCTCTTAGGGTTTGCTTGGTCCTTATCTGGAAGATCATGCTGCGTGTGTTATACATTCCAAGAGTCAGGGATGGTTTGTACCTGTTTGAGCCGGTTTGAGATATGGTTTGGTTACTACACCAGTGGGTGGTAGTCCAAACCCTAAGTGGGGGAGAACTAGGTATTCTTCTTGGAGGATCATCGATCTATTCGAGTTTGCGGTTTCGGAAGAATGGTGCATAGGGATCTGCGGTGCGGGTATGTGGGATTCCGGTTTAAGATTTGGTCAAGCCAGGGGTGTAGAGCAAGTGGCTATCAGATGTATGTGTTTTGGAAATACATGAGTTGTCTCGTAGCGGGAAAATGAACTCATTGTAGCCATTGGTTCCTTTTTGGGATGCCGATGAATAGATGAGGAGGTGCTAGGATCGCTTTGGTTGAGTATCGATTGTTGAGGGACTTGTCAGCTCGTTGTATGGATTGCTATTTACAGTCTAGATTGGGTAGTTTTTGATTGGTAAATCAGTTTCAGAGATGTGTATGTTCAGCTCCGTGTGGGTTTTGGTTCACTGGATTAGGTGTCAATGCATTCTCGATCATTGGTCATTTCATACATCATCAAAGCGGAGATTCTTCAGAAGTTTTGGGCTATATCAGTTGAAGTTCAACGGATTCATCCACCAATCGTCAAGTTCGGCTCAAATTTGAAGATGTCCTTGGTTTTTGGGAGTCTAGAATTTTGGATAATGTTGCTCTGTTTTCCAGTAGGAACATTAAATCTGCGTGGAATCTAATTTTTCCCATGTCGTGCTGGCAGGGTTGGTATTTGGTCAGATCCAACTAGAGTTTTAGCAGCATTTCTAGATAACCTTCAAAGTTTTATCGAGATAATTACGTATTGATGGGGTATGTTTAGTCTCAATCAAGGTATGGGATATTGTTCTGATAGTTCATGAGGATGTCTTCTATTAATGATTGAGGTTCGTCATTTCGTTTGAACTCTGGTACTTCGCCGCTTTTTTGGGTATGGTTATGGGTTCCCTATGGGTATGTATTATGGTAAGTTCATTAGATATTGTCGTGAGGGGTGTAGGTGGGCTGAACAACATAGCAATGGACCACTTGGTTCGAATTATATGCACGGTTCTTATTTGGGATATAGCCTTTGAATTGGAACAAGAGTATGACCGTTTATCCCATTCTTGGGTCGTGTGCGACCATGTTTTCATCGGATTTTGCATTGGTGGCAACTTGTATTGTGAAAGGAATTGTGTGTGGTAAAAGAGTATGGCATTGTTGCGCTCGGTTAGCATTGAGAGGGACGTTGATTGGGTTCCTGCAAGGCGGTGGAAATGAGGTTGAGTATCTTTAGGACCCCTTGGTGCTGTTCGTTAGTTTCCAAGCGAATGATGGAATGTTGACAAGATCGATGTAATACCGAGAGCATTCCAGACATGGGCTGAGGGTAGGGAAGGGCATTCAATACTCATGCTTTGGGTTCGAAGACAATCCAGACCTATGCTGAGGACCTTGTAGAGGTATTCCAGATATAGGTTGTGGGCCCAATGATCATGATTTTTTATTTCTTCTGCTTGTAGTACTTTCGGTGTTGGTGCATTGTGGAAAGTCGGGAGACTCATGAACCAACTGGTTTGAATAAAGTGAGTATTTAAGGGTTGTTGGGAGTATCATTCGTGCATCAGAAAGTCTCTTGCGAAGTATTTGCATTATAAATCCCATTTGTTCGCAAGCTGTTATTAGGAGTTCGGTTACGAAGGTTGGGTATCAGTTATGGAGTCTCGAGTTATGAAGTTAATTGTGAATGTCTGGAGTGATTTTCCAGGTGGGGGTACACCTAAACTAATAAGGGTTGGATGCAATGTGAAAATTCTTGGATTTATCATCTTTGCTCGTAAGAACAGTGATTGGTAATGGCGTGTGAGGGAGTCAAGGGTTTATTTATTTTGGTACATCTTATGGATTTGGAATTGGTTGAAATTCACGGTTGATGTGTTTTTAGTACTTCATTCCGCGTGTTTGGTGGTGTTCTTAGTCAAAGACAAGGGGTGGGTTCAATGAATGGATAAATATCAGTCCTGGAATATGGGTTCTGAAGTTTAGATCTGATGGGTTCCCGGTCTCGAGAAGCATATTGATAGAGTTGATTCAGTGATTGTAGTTTTGAGAGTCCTCAGCTCTGTGATTCTCACTAGAAGTTCGATCTTATATCTATAAAGTTGTGGAATATGCTGGCGTTGTATGTGCTTCTTTGCAGCGGTCATATAGATGAGACTCGCGTTGGTAGTTGCCTTGTTTTTGAATGGAGGTTTCAACAACAGTAAATAGTCAGGGGTTCTATTTTCCAGTTCGTTCTCGTTGCGATTGTACACTTATGTGCGGAATAAGCATGACGACGATTGGCCGAGGAGGTTTAGAGCCGATAAAATCTGCGGGTGTTCGGCTAGGGGTTCCGTCGTGAAGCGGAAGCAAAAGCTGATTTCGAGGAAGAAATCTAATTTAAGTGGGGGAGATATGTAACATTTTGTTTCCTTCCATTTATGAGCCATGAAACGGAATTCAATTGTGTAAGGTTTTGGGCCTTAAGGAGGCAAAGTTTAGCCCTTGTGGAAGGAGGTAATGATAGTTAAGAGATTTTGCCCTTGAATTGTGTTATGGGACGAAGGGTAGAAAGGAAAAAGTCATAGGTCGGGTCCTTGCATGAAATATGGATTTTTTTTGTTCGAGAAGTTTTTAGTCCAGATATTTAGATAATATTGTAGAGCTCTTCAAATTCTTTCCGTGGATATAAAGAACGTCGAAAACAGAGTTGGAACGAAGAAGTTATGACTGTTTGAAGTTAGGGCGGTGTTGGGTTGAGCCGCGTACGCTGGGCATCTAAAGCCTCGCATCCCCAAATCTTGATTTGGTCTAAGGTGGGAACTTTCCCAATCCACATCTCGTGAGGTGTTTTGGCAACCTTCTTGGTAGGGACTAGATAAGGATATGGGCGACAGTCTCTAAGGCATACCCCCAAAATGAGATTGGTAACGAAGCTTGACTCATCATGGAACGAACCATGTCCAAAAAGGTTCGATTATGCCTCTCAGCCACACCATTTAGCTGTGGTGTCCTAGGAGGTGTATATTGTGAAATAATTCCACATTCCTTAAGATAGTCAAGGAACTCGATACTAAGATACTCACCACCTCGATCGGATCGGAGCATCTTTATCTTCCTGCCCAACTGATTCTCCACTTCTTGTTTAAACTCTTTGAATTTCTCAAAGGTTTTTTACTTATGCTTGATTAAGTAGACATAGCCATATCTACTATAATCATTAGTAAAAGTCACATAGAAGCGGTTAGCATTCCTTGTGGCGTTTCTGAAGGTTCCACACACATCAATGTGTATGAGGTCCAACAAACCTCACCCCTAGCACAAGTACCAGTAAAGGGTGACTTAGTCATTTTTCCAAGTAAACAAGATTCGCAACTATCATCTGACTTTAAGTCAAATGACTCCAAGACTCCAGCCTTTTGGAGTTGGCCTATGCGCTTCTTCTTGACATGTCCAAGACGACAATGCCACAAGGATGCCTTATCCAAACTAGTGGAAGAATCAACATGCAAAACATTATTTCCTAAGTCGTCTACAATCGACACAGTTTCATATACACCATTACAAGGTAATGCTGAACACCACTATAAAAAGTATCAATACCACCACATTCATTATCAAATGAAAAAGTAAATCCTTGTTTGTACAAACCATGAAAAGAAATAATATTTCTCGCCATTTCAGACGACTAACAACATTTATTCAAATCTCATACTAATCCACTACTAAGCAATAAAGAATAAACTCCAATCTTGGTGACAGGTGAAACTTTCCTATTCCCCATGATCAAGTTTATCTTCCCGTGCTCCACATCCTCACTTCTTTTTAGGCCCTGCAAATCAGAACAAATGTGAATTCCACACCCTGTATCAAGGACCCAAGAATTAGTATGTGGTGAGTTATTAGACAATATAGTGTAAATACCTGCATGTGTGGGTTTCACTTTCCCATCCTTAAGATCCTGCAAGTACTTGGGGCACCTTCGCTTCCAGTGCCCTTTTTCCTGACAATAGAAGCATTTTGCATCCTTCGGGTTGGAAGAGGGAGTGGCAGAACCACCTTTGGTTCCACTCGATGAGGAACTATCAAGAGACTTTCCCTTGGTACCCTTCGAAGGGGTCTTCCTCTTTTTCCCTTTACCTTGCCCGATTGCCAGAACAGGGACGGTGGTAGGAGTGGTAACAACATTCTTATCTTTGAGACTACCTTCAGCAGTCCTCAAAAGTCCTTGAAGTTTTCTAAGTGTGACCTCCTCCTTGTTCATATTATAGGTCATGCGGAACTGATCATAACATGAGGGTAGGGAGTGTAGAATAATATCTATTGCTAACTCCTCATCAAAGTTCACATTTAACTTTAGCAAACGGTCCACGAATCTTTGCATTTTCTGCAGGTGGCCTGTGATGGATTCTCCATCCTTCATTTTCGTTGTTATCATGGAGGTGATGATTTCATACCTTTCCTGACGAGCACTCTGATGGTATCTTTCCATCAGGTCCTGGTGCATCTCATAAGGGTAGAAATCTTCATAGGATTTCTGGAATTCTGCTGTCATGGTAGCCAACATGATACAAGACACCTTAGTGGCATCCTTCTCATGGGTAGTGTACTCAGCAATCTCCTCTGGAGTAGCAGAAGACTCATCAATAACCTTTAGCTCCTTATCAAGGACATACTCCTTGTCTTCATAGCGAGTGACCATCCTTATGTTCCTAATCCAATCATTGAAATTAGTCCCATCAAAGATGACTCTTCCACAAAGATTCATGAGAGAAAAAGAGCCAGTAGGGTTTGAGCCAAAAGCATTGTTGGAAGACATCTGAAAAGGAAGAAAGACAAGTTTAGATTAGATAAATAATCCTTAATAAGACACCCAAATGAAATATGAAGGCTAGGACCCAACACAATATTTTATAACTTGGAAGAGGGATGCCGTAATCCAAGCTACAAAATATTTGAAGGTAGGTAAATGACGATTTACCAATTTCCACCATGAAAAACAAAACAAATTATTAGGTTTTAATTGGATTGAAACTCCTAGATCTTTTGAGATTCATTGAACAATTCAATGGCATGTTTAAATTTCGATTATGCCCTTCAAGTTTGTGACTGGGATACCGAGGATCACAAACAAGGTGTGAATAACCATATAAATTAACTTGGTACTCTTAATTTTATCACCTAACCGATGTGCCGGTTAACCACACGCGCTCCACCGATCTATGATAAACCTTAAGCCACCCTTTGTCACCCTTGTTAAGTCCAAGTTAGTGTGCCGGTTAACCACACACGCTCCACTAACAAATTTAGCAAGGTGCAAAGTGTAATGTTATGGGTTAGCATCAATTTCACATTTTCCTAAAGTAACTAAGATTGGGAATTTATAAAAGATTTAGTTACTTTATATTTATCATTATACTTTTAATGAAAGTTATATTCTTTGTTCTACTCGTTCGGCTAACGACCCTCCACCAGTCAAGGAAGCGGTGGGTGAGAGTGGACACCCATTAAACTGCCATTTTATAGGCAATAACCTTATACCCCCTTATAGACCGACTTCGTGAATGAGGCCTACTAACGGTAAGACTGACTTGTTCTTATACATATACATATATATATATATATATATATATATATATATATATATATATATATATTAACTTACAATACTATAAAGTATAAGGGTTGAATTTTAAACTTTTAAAATTCTAGGGATTGGAATTAAAGTATTAATGTGTGACTTTACAAATTCCAAAACTTGAGGGCAAGTTTTGAAACTATTCAAAACCTTTCATTTCTATAACTTATGAGTTTTAATGGAAAAGACTTTTGAAATTCCGTAACTTGAGGACAAGTTATGGAGTCCATTAAAAGGCATTTAGATCAACAATTAAACTAACAAACATGTCAAATAATTTCTATGATCTAACAAAACTCATAAGCATGCATAATTCATATCAATGATTTTCAAGAATCATATGAACTTAATATAAAACTTGAAACTTAGACAATAAACATTGAAATTGGATAAGCACAATCATTACCACATCAAAAACAAGTATAACAATCTAAAAACAGTTTAGGGTAATGATCCTAGTCCAATTCCAGCATTAAAACTCGAAATTCTGCACTCAAGGCCTCCTACTCGTCGAGTGCAAGAACCTACTCGTCGAGTAGGATGAATTTACACATGGACTCGTCGAGTCCCCCCATGGACTTGGCGAGTTCACTGAACAGTGAGCAGAAAAATCGATTTTTTAGCAATTTACATCAAGTATAATTAAAAAACAGCCTAGGCTTTGATACCACTGTTGGGTTAAGAGCATTCAAACACTCCTATGGTGTACATGCAACCCTAGAAACCTTGGACCTATTTTTTCTCTATTATACATGTGATGAGAATAATATTCTCTAAGATTGATAGATTCAAACAGATATCAATAAGACAATAACAAGTAATGGAAAACGATAAACACCACGATGAATCAAACGAGTGTCGAATGGTTAAACTACTCCACCTCAGAAGAATTCAATGAGAATTGCTACTGTAGAGGTGTGCTAGGGTTACAGTACAAGATCTACCAAATAAAAATCAAGAAGCGTAATCAATATAATGCATGCATGCACTATATATATACTAAACCCTAAAAACAAAACACGGCTGGAGAGGCCCAAACTTAGCATACAAATGGAACTAAGAGCTAAGCCCAATGACGCAACCTCTTAGAGTCAACAATCTCCCCCTTTGTGTCAATTGGCGCGAGAGATCAAGTTGGTTGAGCAAGAGTGCTTTTCTTCACCGTCTTGAATAACTTCGGTATGATAGCAAGAAGAGTTTGGCGAAAAGAAATGTACCACCGAAGCATATCCATAAAGTTCTTCTTATCATTCTCACTGTTCTGTTTACACCTGTGTATAATATCAAGAATGTGTTCCAAAGATGTAGTGGAGAACAGGTGTTTATCGTCGAGAGCGAACACAAATTTTTGACCTTCGCCTCGAGTGAACATAACGGTGTGATATTTTGAATCAATTTTGCCCATCTGCATTCTGTTCACATCGCCAATCTTCCCAATCGGTTTGACAGTGGACTTCTTCCTTAAAACGTTTGCAATCTCCTGATCCATCTTTGCAACCTCAATGATGTAAGAGGCTAACATTCTCTTGATGTGATCAATAATCGACTCATACTGCTGTTGATCAGTCAGCAAAATGTTGTTGAGAAGGATCCAATCAAGTGGATTCAGATTCGGTAGATCGGCCTAGGAGATCATATGGACTGAATTGTCTGATCCTCGTGTCACTTTGAATTTGACATTTAAAAACGAACTCGCAGGAGTCGGTTTCAATACCTTAACTGATGTAATATTTTGAGTGCTCCATGTCAGGTATGGTGGTTGAGAGAATTCAAGATAGTAATTGATTAGATCTCGATCAACCTTCGGATCAGGAGAAGGAACGTTGGAAATTGAATCGAAACAGTGAAATACAAAGGCTTTTCGGGTGATAGGCATGTCAAATTGAGAATCCTTTGTATTCTCACAGTCAAAAGAAACGACTAGTTCAAGCCAATGAGTGCTAGGGGACTCAATCGCTTCCTTGATCAATTTCTCCAATGACCACAGTGGAAAGAGAGCTTGTCTACAAACCAAGGTGGCATGAGCATCTTTATCTCTTTTCTCCATTTCTTCTTCAGATTCCTCTTCTTCAGCATTCTGACCCATAATACCCTTCGTTTTTTCCTTCACATTAAGACCCGAAGCTTCATTACCCTTCGGTTTAGTGGTGACTTTCAGAATTGTAGAAGGTTGTTTGGGAGGGTTTTGCAGATCTTCTCCCCCTTGTTGCGGAGTAACAATCGGCTTCGTAACACCCTCAATTCGGCTCAAAATTTCGAGAGCAAGAAGTAACTTCTCAGTTAAGTGGTGTCAAACTGAGAGAGTTAGAACCGAATCATGGGCATCGACCAGATTAGAGAGAATAGCGAAGACATCAGAAACACAGCTTTTGAGGACAACTCGCTCCGTCTTTAGTGAATCAATCTCCTTATTCGCCCGGGTTAGCTGAACAGACTGAACTTCAAGCAAAGTAGTTTTGCGAGCAAGTTCATCCATAATTTTGTTCTCCATGGCAAGGTCAGCTTGAAGTTTGTCAAGGCGAGTGGTGATAGAGGACAGAAGAGTGGTTTGATCTGCTTGAAGACTGGTTCGCACCAAATCAAATTTGTCTTTCTCATCCTGAAGAGATGTGGAAAGCGACTCAATGGCAGTGTTAACCTTGTTGGCGTTAGTCTCTGCAACTCCTTTAAGAGAATCCAGAAGAAGCTTGGCATCTGAAATTAATGTGGCTATAGCTTCTGATGCTTTCTTACATGACAAAGTAGAGGCATCCACAGCCTTGGTTTCCTTCTGGATAGACTCATCATGCTGTTTGAGGGATGTTTCAATTAGGGCTTGAACAACAATATCTGAGTAAGCTGATGTGGAGGAAGAGGAAGATGAAGCGAGCAACTTGTCAAGTTTTTCATTTAGATCTTTTAAGTGTCGCTTTGTAAGGGGAGCATCATCATCATCCTCACTTAGAACTCTATAAGGGATGTAGTAATAAGATTCAAATTCAACATCTTCTCCACCAAGAACTGGGAAAGAGTCTGTGGAAGGAGATGGGGAAATCGGTTTGGAAGTGACAGGGGTTTCGGTTCCTGAGGTAAGTGCCCCCGTATCAGATACGTTGACACAAACCATAGGTTCGGGTGTGTTGGTTGTTGTTGAAGTTGCTTGAGTGAAGATCGGTGGAGGGAGAGGTGCAGTGGAGGGAGGTTGAGAAGAAGCAGGTGGTGGAAGTGGTACAATGGAAATAGGTAATGTAGTATGAGATGGAGAAGGAGGAGGAGTTGGAATTGAATCATTAAGTGGTACCTCAGGAGATGGAGAACGTGGAGGCGTATCTCCTCTCGGTGATCCTTCAAGGTGAGCATCTTCACCTTCGTCTGATTTCTCTTGATCGTGATCGGAAGGAACGAAATCTGAATCACTAGGAGAATCTTTCTTCGGTTTTCTTGCCATCTTCTTCACCTTTCGCTTCTTTGGTGCAGAAGGAGCTGTTTGTTCGGCCTTACGCTTTTTGGGCGTAGAGGCTTTGCAAGATTGACCTTCTTTCTCCAGCTTCTTTTGATCAGGCTTCTTCCCACGTTTTGCTGGCCTGTCAGCTTCATCAAGGGATTTCTGCATCTCGAGAGTGAGTTGTCTCGGTCCTGAAGAAGGAAGCTTTTTGTATTCGCATATGACCTTGCTTTCGGTAGAGACACACCGATACATTGATTCAGGAATGGAACCAACAAACAAGAATTTGGTTGGATCTGAGACAATGATCTTGGTGGTGTGGAAGGTGCCAATTGATGATCTCAGTGCATCATCCATGATTGGAACATTAAACTTATCAATGGCCCGTTGAGTGACAAGGGTCCAAAACCTGCCACAGGAGATTTCAGAGTGTCGAGAAGAAGAAATGAGGCTTTGTACCAGTTGGAACCATAAAATGGATCCATAGTCCAAGTGGATGTCGTGATAAAGACCATAGAGTAGGATCATGAATGCCTTGCTAGCTCCATCTGACCCAGCAACCCTTTCAGCAAATGCCTTGAAAAGAAGGGTAAATAATCCGTTCCACTGTGATGGAAGGCAAGATTTCTTGAACTTGGTCACCGTTGTAAGAAGATCAGACCATTCGTCATACGTACAACGGTTCTAATGGAGAAATAGGCACAAGTTTACTTAGACGAAATTGTGGCGAGACATGGTGTGCCACTAAAGATTATTTCCGATCGTGATACTCGTTTCACTTCTCACTTTTGGGCGAGTATGAAAAGTGAATTGGGATCTCGAGTTGCTCCCAACACAGCTTATCATCCCCAGACAGATCGTTAGATGGAGAGAACAATCCAAACAGTAGAAGATATGCTTCGTGCATGTGTCTTAGAGTTCGGTAGTAACAGTGAACACCGTTATGTTGGCATAATATTATGTAAATTAAAAAGTTAATAATATTATGAAATATTATGAGAAATTGAGTATTGAGTTCTAACAGATAGTTTTTAGTAGAAATAAAATAAAACTGTGTTTAGAATCACTGATAAAATATTGGAAGTCTTATGAGATTCCAATTAAAAGTCAAATAGTGAAATTTAGCGAAAATATAAAATTTGAAATAAGTAAAATTTTATTATTAAAAGTTGTAGATAATCTCGTTAGAAACATGTAGGCGAAAACCTCGTCGAAATCCGAGTTATACGAAGAAGTTATGACCAATCGAAGATCCGCGATAAAACCGGCACGGTGCCGAATGACGTAAAAAGTGATTTTTTGATAAACTACTTTTTAGCCTTAGTGATCTAAATGAAAGTCGTAGTATTCGTTAAACCGAGAAGTTCGATAAAAAGAACGCCCAACTCTGACTTCGTATGAGGAAGTTATGATTTTTCTAAGTTTCAGCTTAGCAGTAGACAACTAAAAACTCGAATTTTAGATCGAGTGATTTTTAGCTGACACAACCTAAACGAGAATCGAAGGTCTCGTCATTAGCACTACAACGGTAAAAAGTCTGACGAAATCGGACGTCGGATAAAGAAGTTATGAATTTTTAACGGATTTACCAGTCCGGGTCTGTTAAAAATAATAATATAAAAATAAAGTCAAAATTTTCCGACGAAGTCTAAACGAAAGTTGTAGAGCATAATTTTCTTTACGCGTGCATATAAAGAACGTCAAAAAAACGGAGCCCGTATGAGAAAGTTATGGATTTTTCAAGATTGGGCACATTTTTCGAGAAATTTCGCATGAATAGTGATTGCCACGTCACCCTCGCTCGGAGCAGGCCACGTGTCCGAAGGTGCTGCGTGGCATGTCCGAGAAGCGACGCGTGTCGTACAGGTGTCCGAAGAAGCCACGTGATCTCGCATGCACCCCACGTGATCCGACCCGCGTGTAGCCTCCTGATTCGACCGAGGAGGAGGCCCAATCCTAAGCGCACGTCTGTCCGAACCGAGCCTCGCCCTGCTGACAGCTGGTCCGAGCCTCGCATACGAGCCTCTCGCTTCCCAGCCTCGGATCCGAGCCTTCGGTCCTCCTCCCCTATAAATA
This sequence comes from Lactuca virosa, assembly GCF_052849685.1. Taxonomy (NCBI): domain Eukaryota; kingdom Viridiplantae; phylum Streptophyta; class Magnoliopsida; order Asterales; family Asteraceae; genus Lactuca; species Lactuca virosa. The sequence goes on along the minus strand of NC_136433.1, from coordinate 2,147,911 downwards.
GCAGCCATGTGAACCCTCCCGGGTATTTTTAGAATTTTGGCACTTTTTCACCCTTTTTCAATATTTTTACTATTTTGACATCCCCCGAAGCCCCGGGATTAATTCCAATGCCCGAAACACTCCCCGAGATTTCCGAGAAGCCCGAAAAATTTATCTTTTCGGTTTCGAAGCTCTACCTTCGCAGGGCCCGGTTTTCAACGACGAACGTCATATTTAGAGCCGAAGTGCTGCCCAAATTACTATTTTGACCCCCGGTTATTTCTCGGTGAGTTTAATATATAGGAATAATTGTATGTTATGTGTTATATGTGCTATGTGCTCTTCCATGTTATCATATCGAGTTGTTGTTTCCGCTATTTTTATAGCAAGGCTGTACCTCTGACTTGAAGTGTATGACATAGGCATCACTTGGGTATTGGTATGAACCGTTGACCATGAAGTGTATGACATAGGCATCACTTTGGCTTCGGTAGTATTCTAAGATAAGGCTGAAAGCCTGGATATTCTAGTAAAATAATATTCCTAAGTATTTTCCCGTGTAAATTTTTATTCGCTATGTTTAATAGCAAAGTAATACCTTTGACCGTGTGATCAGTGAAAGGACTTAGATTCATATTGGTACTGGTATGTAGCCTCTGGCCATGTAGAACATGTCTCCGTAAGAGAATGATTTCTATTCTATGGTATTGGCAAAAAGGGTTAGACAGGGCGTGAAAACCTGAAATCTACCAAAAGGTTAATCCGAAGTTGTATGTCTTCTGTGCCACTTGGGCCAAAGCGTTATTGATGTATATCAAGTATGGAAATTGTTATGTCTTAATGATTGTATATCTTTGAATCAAATCAATGATTGTTAGGGAAAGCTTATCTCATTACGCCTTTGTTGTTCCTTGCTCCTATTTGCTTCTGCCATATTGGTATATATATGGCATAACGTTATATTGTAACTATTGTTGAACTCAGTAAGCGTTATCGCTTACCCCTCCCAATGTTTTAACATAATATAGGCAATAAGCACCCAGTATAGTTGGAAGACTTAGAATAGTTTGTAATAGTACTTTTGTACTTCAGTTATGTTTGTATAAAATTACAATATCCTGGGTAGTTATGTAAAATCTTAAAACATAGTCGGTTTGTATCCAATCTTTTGTAATGACTTTATCAATGTAAAAATATTATTTTGTAAATATGCATGTAGCATGTTTTGGAATAACTATATTGTCAAGTATGAAAGTTTGGGTCTTTCAGAAATATGAAAGTATAGAAAGGGGTTCTTTCAATCATGGTATCAGAGCAGTGGTTTAAGTGAACTAAATACCACGGATTGGTATTTAGACTTAAACTATTGGAAGTTCAATATATGAACTGAATCATTGTAAATATATGGATACAAACCATAGGAAATACTTAAGTGGGGTATTGGGTAGTGATAAACCCTAGTATTCTAAGATATTAAGTCACTTCATAAATTTTAGAAAATTAGTTTATATGAACTAGAAATTTTGAGAATTTTTTAGATTTAGACATAAATTGTTAAGTGATGATACAATATGTATCTGGTATACTTTAGGTTGGATACCTAATGGACACAAGCACTAGAATATTAAGAGGGGATATGCCTTATATTCTAAGATGTGCTAAATGATAAGTAAATATAACATGATTTAGGTTTTATACCTATATTGCTATTATTTGAGAAAGTTTAAGGTCTGTTACCGACCTTGGTTTAGATGAGAAAATTATATGTTCATAATTCTAAGAATTTCTGTATTAGAATTTACATGAAACTTTTCGAAGTGATAAAGAGACTTATGATAGTTGACATCGATAAGTTTATAAATAAACGATCGCGGGATATCGTAAAATAATAAATGTAAAGTTTTATCGTAAATAGTGTATTAATACCAATAGAGTGGTATTATACATTTAAAGTATGTTTGATATATAATAACATCTTTGGAAGAAAGATGTGCGTTTGAAACACGTTTGGGTGAGATAAATGTGTTGGTACAAATCCATGAAGTTGTTCCATTGCTGTCCCGATTGAAGCAGTGATTGTTTATAGAAATCGGAAGAACCGAAGCTGGTAATAAATAGTTCGACAATATTGAAATTTATGTGGTACAAGATTTAGAAGAATTATATGAAGATCAAAGGAAAGGCTAATGAGGTTTTCAGACTCATTAGGCCAAGACTTTGTAATGTAGTATGTAGTTCGAGTAGTAACATTATACAGGATGCTCAGACTTAGTATTTAATAATACTGAGTGATGATTGACTTCTATCACATCCTTATAGAAATTCCATTGTGTGTTAAGCCGACTTTAACATACATGATTAGGATGGTGAAATAGGTTATTTGGCTGTGAAAAGGCTGAGTGACTTACTTATTAGAGTAAGGTAGAGTACTTAGTTGAAGAAGATATACACTCATATTATTATATGAGAAGAGATGTTGTAGTTAGGAATGACAGAGAACCAAGTTGAAAGCTAGTAGAGCTTGCTGAGATGCAGCTATAATGCAGACCTCTTAGGATAGACTCCTATGAAGTAAACTTAAAAGATACACCATGAGAAGAAGACTTACTCAGATACAGGAATGATGATGTCATGAAAGGATAATGAAACCAACAAATATGCATGATGGTTTGCATGAGGTAGAAGATGATGCTAGTAGTTGAAAACCGTTTGTCTCTACACTGCTAGAGTAAATTTTGGTATAATGTGTCTTGTAGAGTAGACACTACCCGAGAAAGAATTTATATGAAGAATTGGAAGTAAAATTCTATCGACCTATGAAAAAGTATTAGAATATGCTAGATCAAGCATATGCGTGAGAAGAATCCTAGAAGGCGAGTATAGGTAATCCAAGATATGTTTGATAGAAGCGCGAAAAACCTAGTTGAGTCTAGGAGAAATTGTTGTATGTACTTGTTTGAACACACTTAGGTGTGAAAATTTGCTTTGTGAAAACTTTTGAATGGTGACCTGGGAACTGCGAGACAATACTTGGGACGAGTATGAGTAGGTGTGAATAGTAGTAGAGGCCTATACTACTGGAAGCACATGACTCACACTTGGATCAGGTAAAGTCACAAGGTTACCAAGAAGCTAGTAAATGATTCCGTTTTATTCATGTGTGTCGTTACCTTCGTTTCGGTAATGACTAAGAAGATAATTATCGTTTAAATCTTAATGTCATAAAGAGTGGAGTCCGATTAATATAAATCTACAAAGATAAAGTTGATTAGTTTAGAAAGCCATATATTGAGTAATTACGAAACTTCAGTCAAGAAGGAGACGGTCGAGATGGTCGATAGAAATATAACAATCTTCATTAAAGAATTGAGCAATCATTAGCCAGAGATGTGACTTGCTATGTGGTGTTACTGGCCACAAGAAATGTTTCCGCCCTACTCTTACTAGTCAAATGGTGGGGAGTTAAGTTTTTGTTCAACAATCAAAGAGTACTCCAACTAAAAAGGAGGAGGTGGCAAAAGCTAAAAGATGTATATGTCCGAAAGCACGAATTAGAGATACGTGGTGCTATTTTTTCTGTTCCAAAGCATCCACGTGTTGATAAAACTCTTTTCATTTTCTTTATTCCATCAGCTTGATTTATTCGATCTGATTCCAATACAAGAGTTTGCTTCGTTATGTGTTTTGTGCGTTATAAAATCAAAGGCCATTAGAATAAGACCATACGAGTTGTTGTTATAGCAAAAGTAAAGGCCTTATCTTGGGTTTAGTCTATAAACCAAGAAGGAGCAGGAGTCTGCAATGAGAATTGAGTTTTAACTCAAAGATTAGGATCGAAGGCCCAATAGAGAATGATGAGCGGGTGCAAGTTTGAGCGCCGCTAGTAATTAAGAAGTTTGAAGAGTTTGACAATCGTTTGGCAAACCAAAAGTTAAATATCGTACATTTTAGATTACCACAGGAGAAGTAAGTTAGGACTCAAATGTTGTGACTAGTAATTTTCTCGTAAACTTTAGATCTACTCACATCTTATTTGATTGTGATGCCTCAGATTCTTTCGTGCCTTATAAATTCGCACATTCTTTTCAAATTGCTTGTTACGCAATTGTCCAATCATTTCATATAGATAACATAGGAAATATATCATTACTTGCTAACAAAGTCTATAGAAATAGTGTCATAGGAATTGAAAGTTATAATCTTCCTGCTAACCTAATTCATATCTTCTTTCCCAACTTTGATATTATTCTCGACATGAATCGATTGTCAAAGAACTACGCAGATCTCTTGTGCTACGAAGAGATGATATGCATCCCTATCGAAAGGAAGGATTCTTTTATGTCTACGGTGAAAATAATAAATTTCTTTCTTAAAAACTCGTAAATTTATATCGAAGGGATATTCTACTTATCCGGCTTATACAGTTAATACCTTGAAAGAGGAGAAGAAAACTGTGAATGATAGCCTTTGGATAATTATCGACCGATTGATTAAGAATGCATATTTTCTCGTCATACGTACAACGGTTCTAATGGAGAAATACGCACAAGTTTACTTAGACGAAATTGTGGCGAGACATGGTGTGCCACTAAAGATTATTTTCGATCGTGATACTCGTTTCACTTCTCACTTTTGGGTGAGTATGAAAAGTGAATTGGGATCTCGAGTTGCTCCCAACACAGCTTATCATCCCCAAACAGATCGTTAGATGGAGAGAACAATCCAAACAGTAGAAGATATGCTTCGTGCATGTGTCTTAGAGTTCGGTAGTAACTGTGAACACCATTATGTTGGCATAATGTAGGACAGAAAATCCTTGGTGGTCCTGAAATGGTTCAAGACACCACTGATAAGATTTAAATTATACCTAGGGAAAATAAGAATGAGATAAGAGTGACATATCCTCATTTGTCTAAATCGTTGTGATTTCGGGGACGAAATCCTCAAAAGGAGGAGGTATTTGTAACATACACGTTTTGAAATCGTGTTATGTAAATTAAAAAGTTAATAATATTATGAAATATTATGAGAAATTGAGTATTGACTATTGAGTTCTAACAGATAGTTTTTACTAGAAATAAAGTAAAACTGTGTTTAGAATCACTCATAAAATATTGGAAGTCTTATGAGATTCCAATTAAAAGTCAAATAGTGAAATTTAGCGAAAATATAAAATTTGAAATAAGTAAAATTTTATTATTAAAAGTTGTAGATAATCTCGTTAGAAACATGTAGGCGAAAACATCGTCGAAATCCGAGTTATAACGAAGAAGTTATGACCAATCGAAGATCCGCGATAAAACCGGCACGGTGCCGAATGACGTAAAAAGTGAGTTTTTGATAAACTACTTTTTAGTCTTAGTGATCTAAATGAAAGTCGTAGTATTCGTTAAACCGAGAAGTTCGATAAAAAGAACGCCCAACTCTGACTTCGTATGAGGAAGTTATGATTTTTCTAAGTTTCAGCTTAGCAGTAGACAACAAAAAACTCGAATTTTAGATCGAGTGATTTTTAGCCGACACAACCTAAACGAGAATCGAAGGTCTCGTCATTAGCACTACAACGGTAAAAAGTCTGACGAAATCGGACGTCGGATAAAGAAGTTATGAATTTTTAACGGATTTACCAGTCCGGGTCTGTTAAAAATAATAATATAAAAATAAAGTCAAAATTTTCCGACGAAGTCTAAACGAAAGTTGTAGAGCATAATTTCTCTACGCGTGCATATAAAGAACGTCAAAAAAACGGAGCCCGTATGAGAAAGTTATGGATTTTTCAAGATTGGGCACATTTTTCGAGAAATTTCGCATGAATAGTGATTGCCACATCACCCTCGCTCGGAGCAGGCCACGTGTCCGAAGCTGCTGCGTGGCATGTCTGAGAAGCGACGCGTGTCGTACAGGTGTCCGAAGAAGCCACGTGATCTCGCATGCACCCCACGTGATCCGACCCGCGTGTAGCCTCCTGATTCGACCGAGGAGGAGGCCCAATCCTAAGCGCACGTCTGTCCGAACCGAGCCTCGCCCTGCTGACAGCTGGTCCGAGCCTCGCATACGAGCCTCTCGCTTCCCAGCCTCGGATCCGAGCCTTCGGTCCTCCTCCCCTATAAATAGCAGCCATGTGAACCCTCCCGGGTATTTTTAGAATTTTGGCACTTTTTCACCCTTTTTCAATATTTTTACTATTTTGACATCCCCCGAAGCCCCGGGATTAATTCCAATGCCCGAAACACTCCCCGAGATTTCCGAGAAGCCCGAAAAATTTATCTTTTCGGTTTCGAAGCTCTACCTTCGCAGGGCCCGGTTTTCAACGACGAAAGTCATATTTAGAGCCGAAGTGCTGCCCAAATTACTATTTTGACCCCCGGTTATTTCTCAGTGAGTTTAATATATAGGAACAATTGTATGTTATGTGTTATATGTGCTATGTGCTCTTCGATGTTATCATCTCGAGTTGTTGTTTCCGCTATTTTTATAGCAAGGCTGTACCTCTGACTTGAAGTGTATGACATAGGCATCACTTGGGTATTGGTATGAACCGTTGACCATGAAGTGTATGACATAGGCATCACTTTGGCTTCGGTAGTATTCTAAGATAAGGCTGAAAGCCTGGATATTCTAGTAAAATAATATTCCTAAGTATTTTCCCGTGTAAATTTTTATTCACTATGTTTAATAGCAAAGTAATACCTTTGACCGTGTGATCAGTGAAAGGACTTAGATTCATATTGGTACTGGTATGTAGCCTCTGGCCATGTAGAACATGTCTCCGTAAGAGAATGATTTCTATTCTATGGTATTGGCAAAAAGGGTTAGACAGGGCGTGAAAACCTGAAATCTACCAAAAGGTTAATCCGAAGTTGTATGTCTTCTGTGCCACTTGGGCCAAAACGTTATTGATGTATATCAAGTATGGAAATTGTTATGTCTTAATGATTGTATATCTTTGAATCAAATCAATGATTGTTAGGGAAAGCTTATCTCATTATGCCTTTGTTGTTCCTTGCTCCTATTTGCTTCTGCCATATTGGTATATATATGGCATAACGTTATATTGTATCTATTGTTGAACTCAGTAAGCGTTATCGCTTACCCCTCCCAATGTTTTAACATAATACAGGCAATAAGCACCCAGTATAGTTGGAAGACTTAGAATAGTTTGTAATAGTACTTTTGTACTTCAGTTATGTTTGTATAAAATTACAATATCCTGGGTAGTTATGTAAAATCTTAAAACATAGTCGGTTTGTATCCAATCTTTTGTAATGACTTTATCAATGTAAAAATATTATTCTGTAAATATGCATGTAGCATGTTTTGGAATAACTATATTGTCAAGTATGAAAGTTTGGGACTTTCAAAAATATGAAAGTATAGAAAGGGGTTCTTTCAATCATGGTATCAGAGCAGTGGTTTAAGTGAACTAAATACCACGGATTGGTATTTAAACTTAAACTATTGGAAGTTCAATATATGAACTGAATCATTGTAAATATATGGATACAAACCATAGGAAATACTTAAGTGGGGTATTGGGTAGTGATAAACCCTAGTATTCTAAGATATTAAGTCACTTCATAAATTTTAGAAAATTAGTTTATATGAACTAGGAATTTTGAGAATTTCTAGATTTAAACATAAATTGTTAAGTGATGATACAATATGTATCTGGTATACTTTAGGTTGGATACCTAATGGACACAAGCACTAGAATATTAAGAGGGGATATGCCTTATATTCTAAGATGTGCTAAATGATAAGTAAATATAGCATGATTTAGGTTTTATACCTATATTGCTATTATTTGAGAAAGTTTAAGGTCTGTTACCGACCTTGGTTTAGATGAGAAAATTATATGTTCAGAATTCTAAGAATTTCTGTATTAGAATTTACATGAAACTTTTCGAAGTGATAAAGAGACTTATGATAGTTGACATCGATAAGTTTATAAATAAACGATCGCGGGATATCGTAAAATAATAAATATAAAGTTTTATCGTAAATAGTGTATTAATACCAATACAGTGGTATTATACATTTAAAGTATGTTTGATATATAATAACATCTTTGGAAGAAAGATGTGCGTTTGAAACACGTTTGGGTGAGATAAATGTGTTGGTACAAATCCATGAAGTTGTTCCATTGCTGTCCCGATTGAAGCAGTGATTGTTTATAGAAATCGGAAGAACCGAAGCTGGTAATAAATACTTCGACAATATTGAAATTTATGTGGTACAAGATTTAGAAGAATTATATGAAGATCAAAGGAAAGGCTAATGAGGTTTTCAGACTCATTAGGCCAAGACTTTGTAATGTAGTATGTAGTTCGAGTAGTAACATTATACAGGATGCTCAGACTTAGTATTTAATAATACTGAGTGATGATTGACTTCTATCACATCCTTATAGAAATTCCATTGTGTGTTAAGCCGACTTTAACATACATGATTAGGATGGTGAAATAGGTTATTTGGCTGTGAAAAGGCTGAGTGACTTACTTATTAGAGTAAGGTAGAGTACTTAGTTGAAGAAGATATACACTCATATTATTATATGAGAAGAGATGTTGTAGTTAGGAATGACAGAGAACCAAGTTGAAAGCTAGTAGAGCTTGCTGAGATGCAGCTATAATGCAGACCTCTTAGGATAGACTCCTATGAAGTAAACTTAAAAGATACAACCATGAGAAGAAGACTTACTCAGATACAGGAATGATGATGTCATGAAAGGATAATGAAACCAACAAATATGCATGATGGTTTGCATGAGGTAGAAGATGATGCTAGTAGTTGAAAACCGTTTGTCTCTACACTGCTAGAGTAAATTTTGGTATAATGTGTCTTGTAGAGTAGACACTACCCGAGAAAGAATTTATATGAAGAATTGGAAGTAAAATTCTATCGACCTATGAAAAAGTATTAGAATATGCTAGATCAAGCATATGCGTGAGAAGAATCCTAGAAGGCGAGTATAGGTAATCCAAGATATGTTTGATAGAAGCGCGAAAACCCTAGTTGAGTCTAGGAGAAATTGTTGTATGTACTTGTTTGAACACACTTAGGTGTGAAAATTTGCTTTGTGAAAACTTTTGAATGGTGACCTGGGAACTGCGAGACAATACTTGGGACGAGTATGAGTAGGTGTGAATAGTAGTAGAGGCCTATACTACTGGAAGCACATGACTCACACTTGGATCAGGTAAAGTCACAAGGTTACCAAGAAGCTAGTAAATGATTCCGTTTTATTCATGTGTGTCGTTACCTTCGTTTCGGTAATGACTAAGAAGATAATTATCGTTTAAATCTTAATGTCATAAAGAGTGGAGTCCGATTAATATAAATCTACAAAGATAAAGTTGATTAGTTTAGAAAGCCATATATTGAGTAATTACGAAACTTCAGTCAAGAAGGAGACGGTCGAGATGGTCGATAGAAATGTAACAATCTTCATTAAAGAATTGAGCAATCATTAGCCAGAGATGTGACTTGCTATGTGGTGTTACTGGCCACAAGAAATGTTTCCGCCCTACTCTTACTAGTCAAATGGTGGGGAGTTAAGTTTCTGTTCAACAATCAAAGAGTACTCCAACTAAAAAGGAGGAGGTGGCAAAAGCTAAAAGATGTATATGTCCGAAAGCACGAATTAGAGATACGTGGTGCTATTCTTTCTGTTCCAAAGCATCCACGTGTTGATAAAACTCTTTTCATTTTCTTTATTCCATCAGCTTGATTTATTCGATCTGATTCCAATACAAGAGTTTGCTTCGTTATGTGTTTTGTGCGTTATAAAATCAAAGGCCATTAGAATAAGACCATACGAGTTGTTGTTATAGCAAAAGTAAAGGCCTTATCTTGGGTTTAGTCTATAAACCAAAAAGGAGCAGGAGTCTGCAATGAGAATTGAGTTTTAACTCAAAGATTAGGATCGAAGGCCCAATAGAGAATGATGAGCGGGTGCAAGTTTGAGCGCCGCTAGTAATTAAGAAGTTTGAAGAGTTTGACAATCGTTTGGCAAACCAAAAGTTAAATATCGTACATTTTAGATTACCACAGGAGAAGTAAGTTAGGACTCAAATGTTGTGACTAGTAATTTTCTCGTAAACTTTAGATCTACTCACATCTTATTTGATTGTGATGCCTCAGATTCTTTCGTGCCTTATAAATTCACACATTCTTTTCAAATTGCTTGTTACGCAATTGTCCAATCATTTCATATAGATAACATAGGAAATATATCATTACTTGCTAACAAAGTCTATAGAAATAGTGTCATAGGAATTGAAAGTTATAATCTTCCTGCTAACCTAATTCATATCTTCTTTCCCAACTTTGATATTATTCTCGACATGAATCGATTGTCAAAGAACTACGCAGATCTCTTGTGCTACGAAGAGATGATATGCATCCCTATCGAAAGGAAGGATTCTTTTATGTCTACGGTGAAAATAATAAATTTCTTTCTTAAAAACTCGTAAATTTATATCGAAGGGATATTCTACTTATCCGGCTTATACAGTTAATACCTTGAAAGAGGAGAAGAAAACTGTGAATGATAGCCTTTGGATAATTATCGACCGATTGATTAAGAATTCATATTTTCTCGTCATACGTACAACGGTTCTAATGGAGAAATACGCACAAGTTTACTTAGACGAAATTGTGGCGAGACATGGTGTGCCACTAAAGATTATTTTAGATCGTGATACTCGTTTCACTTCTCACTTTTGGGTGAGTATGAAAAGTGAATTGGGATCTCGCGTTGCTCCCAACACAGCTTATCATCCCCAAACAGATCGTTAGATGGAGAGAACAATCCAAACAGTAAAAGATATGCTTCGTGCATGTGTCTTAGAGTTCGGTAGTAACTGTGAACACCATTATGTTGGCATAATGTAGGACAGAAAATCCTTGGTGGTCCTGAAATGGTTCAAGACACCACTGATAAGATTTAAATTATACCTAGGGAAAATAAGAATGAGATAAGAGTGACATATCCTCATTTGTCTAAATCGTTGTGATTTCGGGGACGAAATCCTCAAAAGGAGGAGGTATTTGTAACATACACGTTTTGAAATCGTGTTATGTAAATTAAAAAGTTAATAATATTATGAAATATTATGAGAAATTGAGTATTGACTATTGAGTTCTAACAGATAGTTTTTACTAGAAATAAAGTAAAACTGTGTTTAGAATCACTCATAAAATATTGGAAGTCTTATGAGATTCCAATTAAAAGTCAAATAGTGAAATTTAGCGAAAATATAAAATTTGAAATAAGTAAAATTTTATTATTAAAAGTTGTAGATAATCTCGTTAGAAACATGTAGGCGAAAACATCGTCGAAATCCGAGTTATAACGAAGAAGTTATGACCAATCGAAGATCCGCGATAAAACCGGCACGGTGCCGAATGACGTAAAAAGTGAGTTTTTGATAAACTACTTTTTAGCCTTAGTGATCTAAATGAAAGTCATAGTATTCGTTAAACCGAGAAGTTCGATAAAAAGAACGCCCAAATCTGACTTCGTATGAGGAAGTTATGATTTTTCTAAGTTTCAGGTTAGCAGTAGACAACTAAAAACTCGAATTTTAGATCGAGTGATTTTTAGCCGACACAACCTAAACGAGAATCGAAGGTCTCGTCATTAGCACTACAACGGTAAAAAGTCTGACGAAATCGGACGTCGGATAAAGAAGTTATGAATTTTTAACGGATTTACCAGTCCCGGTCTGTTAAAAATAATAATATAAAAATAAAGTCAAAATTTTCTGACGAAGTCTAAACGAAAGTTGTAGAGCATAATTTTCTCTACGCGTGCATATAAAGAACTTCAAAAAACGGAGCCCGTATGAGAAAGTTATGGATTTTACAAGATTGGGCACATTTTTCGAGAAATTTCGCATGAATAGTGATTGTGACGTCACCCTCGCTCGGAGCTGGCCACGTGTCCGAAGCTGCTGCGTGGCATGTCCGAGAAGCGACGCGTGTCGTACAGGTGTCCGAAGAAGCCACGTGATCTCGCATGCACCCCACGTGATCCGACCCGCGTGTAGCCTCCTGATTCGACCGAGGAGGAGGCCCAATCCTAAGCGCACGTCTGTCCGAACCGAGCCTCGCCCTGCTGACAGCTGGTCCGAGCCTCGCATACGAGCCTCTCGCTTCCCAGCCTCGGATCCGAGCCTTCGGTCCTCCTCCCCTATAAATAGCAGCCATGTGAACCCTCCCGGGTATTTTTAGAATTTTGGCACTTTTTCACCCTTTTTCAATATTTTTACTATTTTGACATCCCCCGAAGCCCCGGGATTAATTCCAATGCCCGAAACACGCCCCGAGATTTCTGAGAAGCCCGAAAAATTTATCTTTTCGGTTTCGAAGCTTTACCTTCGCAAGGCCGGGTTTTCAACGACGAAAGTCATATTTAGAGCCGAAGTGTTGCCCAAATTACTATTTTGACCCCCGGTTATTTCTCAGTGAGTTTAATATATAGGAACAATTGTATGTTATGTGTTATATGTGCTATGTGCTCTTCCATGTTATCATATCGAGTTGTTGTTTCCGCTATTTTTATAGCAAGGCTGTACCTCTGACTTGAAGTGTATGACATAGGCATCACTTGGGTATTGGTATGAACCGTTGACCATGAAGTGTATGACATAGACATCACTTTGGCTTCGGTAGTATTCTAAGATAAGGCTGAAAGCCTAGATATTCTAGTAAAATAATATTCCTAAGTATTTTCCCGTGTAAATTTTTATTCGCTATGTTTAATAGCAAAGTAATACCTTTGACCGTGTGATCAGTGAAAGGACTTAGATTCATATTGGTACTGGTATGTAGCCTCTGGCCATGTAGAACATGTCTCCGTAAGAGAATGATTTCTATTCTATGGTATTGGCAAAAAGGGTTAGACAGGGCGTGAAAACCTGAAATCTACCAAAAGGTTAATCCGAAGTTGTATGTCTTCTGTGCCACTTGGGCCAAAGCGTTATTGATGTATATCAAGTATGGAAATTGTTATGTCTTAATGATTGTATATCTTTGAATCAAATCAATGATTGTTAGGGAAAGCTTATCTCATTATGCCTTTGTTGTTCCTTGCTCCTATTTGCTTCTGCCAGATTGGTATATATATGGCATAACGTTATATTGTATCTATTATTGAACTCACTAAGCGTTATCGCTTACCCCTCCTAATGTTTTAACATAATGCAGGCAATAAGCGCCCAGTATAGTTGGAAGACTTAGAATAGTTTGTAATAGTACTTTTGTACTTCAGTTATGTTTGTATAAAATTACAATATCCTGGGTAGTTATGTAAAATCTTAAAACATAGTCGGTTTGTATCCAATCTTTTGTAATGACTTTATCAATGTAAAAATATTATTTTGTAAATATGCATGTAGCATGTTTTGGAATAACTATATTGTCAAGTATGAAAGATTGGGTCTTTCAGAAATATGAAAGTATAGAAGGGGGTTCTTTCATGTTAGGAACCGTTTCAAATTCACGCGCCCGTTGCAAATCTTATCCAATGACTCGGTTTGAAATCTTATCTTGTTACCGCCCTTTCAACTTGGACAACTTTTCAAATTCCTTTTCAAACTGTGACAAACCTTTTCGCTTCATATAAGGCTGGCAAGGTTCGTGCCTCAACATAGTGTACCACCATAGCACTTACAACCGAAGCATCAAATCTGAAAAATTGCCATTAGTACCATGAACAAGAATTGGGAAAATCATAAAGATCTTCGTGCAAGAGTGTGCCAGTAGAAAAGAAATAAAGCAAAGTATTTGTGGGATTTAGGTGATGTCTATTTAGACACGAAACTATGGATCCTGGGCACAAATCGCTTCCTTCAAAGTCAAGAGAGACTTAGAAGTGTCTGTGTGGTTTCCCGTTGAAATACGATCAAATGTTTATTAAGAAACATTGAAAGGCATCTTTTCAAATGTAAGCTATAAGGGGTGGCTTAGCTTCAACCGAACTTCAATACTTGACATAAGACCGAAAGTTGGATGAAGTACTTGTGAGACCGGTGTAGCCTATTAAACAAGTAGGTTAGATAATATATTCAGTGACTTGGTGATATTTGTAGAAATCTCAAAAACAAAAATAAACTGGATCTTATGGGAAGAAAAGCCTTGGTTTATTTGTCAGACAATTTCATAAAGATCGCACAAAAATTAAAAAAGAGATTTCTTGGTACCTTCCACTAAAGTGGTTTCGTTAAAACGTGGGTGAAAACAAGAACATTTGATTGTTCACCGTCAATTCGTTATAGGTGTTGGATTTTGGGTTTCACTTAGCACGTGGTGAAACGAAGCTAAGATCATTAACACAGATGTTGTGTAACCATAAACCTCAGTGGTAAATTCTGAGAGTCTCAAGGATTACGATTATGAACCGAAATGAGATGGAGAAATAAGAATAGGTGGTTAAAGAACTGAAAGTACCTCTGCTATTAAAGAAGGACCAAGCAGATAACTCTTAACTCAATGTGAGAAGAGTAAGGTAGCTCATGACTTGAGTGATTTTATCAGCCTAATTGGGAAGAAACGATTTGTATATATCGAATCAGTAAGGCTTCACTCAAAGTCTTGGAGGCTTCGGTCGACATGCAGCAACATGCTTCTAGGGACACTTAGCTAGTACATAGATAAAGAGTGTTATACCTGTCCCAGCTCCATCATTTGAATGATCCATGATACCTTTCAGTGATATTTTTGGTATTTCTGATTTTTATAAAAAGAAACAAGAACAACAAATATATATATATATATATATATATATATATATATATATATATTGGATTTTATGAATTTTCAGAAAAATAAATAAAAACAGAAAGGAAAATATTTTTGAATTTTATGAGAAGAAATGAATTAAGAAAAGATATACATAGTGTACAAAGTATACAACCGAAACTTCACCTAAAAGTAGTGAAGCGAAATGGACCGAGCGTTTGGTTCATTTCGGTTCCCGAAAAATCAGGAGCCGAAATAGATCGAGCGTTCGCTCTATTTCGCGTTCGGTCCATTTCGGTTCCCGAAAAATTTGGAGCAGAAATAGACCGAACGTTCGCTCTATTTCGCTTGTTCAATTTTAATGAGGCGAAAGCAGTTTCGGTACTGATTCAGCTTCCATCATTCCTAAGCCTTGGTGTATTTTATTAAAACTCACTTCAGGTAAGGCTTTCGTGAAGATGTCAGCTAGTTGATCAGCAGATCTAACAAAATGGATTTCCACATTACCATCTTCAATGTGATCTTTGATGAAGTGGTATCTCAGTGCTATATGTTTCGTTTTGGAGTGTTGCACTGGATTGTGACGTATCCGAATAGCGCTTTCTGAGTCACAATAAAGTGTAATTTTCTTCATGTTTAGGCCATAGTCTCTATGTTGGCTTTGTATCCAAATGACCTGGGAAGTACAAGATGCAGCATCAATATACTCAGCTTCGGCTGTAGAAAGAGACACACATGTTTGATTCTTGGATTGCCAGCTAACGAGATTTCCATCAAGGAATTGACACCCGCCAGTTGTGCTCTTTTGGTCTAAACCACATCCTCCAAGATCATCATCAGAGAAAGCTTGAACAAAGAAGCCGGATTTCGCCGGGTACCAAAGACCGAGAGATGAGGTTCGCTTCAAATACCGGAATATATTTTTCACAGCCACCATATGAGGTTCTCGTGGATTAGCTTGGAACCTGGCACAATAGCAGACAGAAAACATGATATTTGGTCTACTAGCTATTAGATACATTAGAGACCCTATCAGTTGCCGATAGCGGGTCATATCAACAGTCGGTTTCTCCAAAGATGGTGTTAACTTCGTTCCAAATGCCATAGGAACCTTTACTTTGGAATCTCCCATCATGCCAAACTTAGTCAGTAGGGTCTTCGTGTAAGCCTCCTGATTGATAAATATGCCTTCGGATCCCTGTCTAATATTCAATCCAAGGAAAAAGTTAATTGGACCCATTGAGCTCATCTCAAACTTAGTCTCCATCAACTTCCTGAATTCAGCTGTTAGGCTGGGATTCGTGGAACCGAAGATGATGTCATCGACGTAAATTTGGAGGATCATTAAGTGGTCACCCTCTTTCTTGCGAAAAAAGGTTGGGTCAACCGAACCTTGTTTAAACTTGGACATTTTTAGAAATCGAGTAAGGGTTTCATACCAGGCTCTAGGAGCTTGCTTCAAACCATAGACGGCTTTATCCAGAATATAGCAATGATCAGGATACCTTTCGTTCACGAAACCCGCCAGTTCCTCAACATATACAGTCTCTTCTAGTTCTCCATTCAGGAAGGCGCACTTGACATCCATTTGAAATACTTCAAAGTTTTTATGTGCAGCATATGCTAGAAAGATTCGCATTGATTCTAACCTTGCTACAGGAGCGAAGGTTTCTTCATAGTCTATACCTTCTTCCTGACAATATCCCTTCACAACCAACCTTGCTTTATTACGAATCACATTCCCATCTTTGTCCATTTTGTTTCTAAAAACCCATTTTCAGCCAACTACAGATGCATCCTTTGGTGTGGGAATTAATCTCCAAACTCGATTTTGCTCAAACTCATGGAGTTCGTCTTGCATGGCCTGTACCCAATCGGAGTGATCAAGTGCATTATTCACTGTTTTCGGCTCAATCTTGGAAACAAAGGAATTAAACATGCAAAATTCTACTTGAGAGAATAAAGCAGTTTGCTTCGCTATCAGTTGAGACCGTGTGAGAACTCCCTCAGATGATTCGCCAATTACTTGAGTTTTTGGATGACCGCGTGTCCATTTTACGAGTGGAGGATAATCTGGATCATAAGCAGGATCCAATTCAGCATTTATTTCTTCTTCGAATTCTGATTGAGAATCTTTGTCATTTGTATTGTTATTCTCCCCCTCGAATGACGAAACAATCTCAACATCCGGTTCAGAATTCTCCCCCTTGATTGGACTTTCATGAGTCATTGTTGGAGATGGGTTCTCCCCCTGGAATGGCAAGTCAGGTCGCCTTGGTGTAGATGAACTCTCCCCCTGGAATGTAGAACATCTATGAGTAGGATCACTCGAGCTTTGGGGTTCGTCTTGAACTTGAGGTTCGCTTGAGCTTTGAGGTTCGCTTTCCATGTCTTGTGCCGCTTTGTTTATTATCTCCTTCAGGTTGTCAACGTTATTATCTGCTTGAGGTTCGCTTGGACCTGGCTGTTCGGTTGGTCCTAGATGTTTGCTTTCCATTTCTTTTGCTGCTTCATCGATAATTTTCTTCAAGTTGTCGATCTTGTTGTCAGCTGCCTTTGTCTCAGAATGAATTGCTCTCTCTGGTTCATCAAAGAGCAACATGTATTCTTCAAATATATTGGAACCTGGAACCGAGACTTGACCTGATTTTGGAAAGATTTCCTTCGTTGGTCCTTTGCTTGATTGAAGTTTCTTCACGTAATCATCATCAAAGGTGACATAGTAGGTTTCTTCAATTTTCTTTGAACGTTTATTCAGAACCCTAAATGCCTTTGAAGTTAGCGAGTAACCAAGAAAAATCCCTTCATCTGCCTTTACATCGAACTTGTTTCGGTTCTCTTTGGAGTTGAACACATGGAAGAACTTGACATTTGGCTTGCGATTATTCAAGATTTCGTATGGAGTGATGGAAAATCTCTTATTGAGGAAGGATCGGTTCTGGGTATAGCAGGCAGCAGCAATTGCATCAGCCCAGAAGTACAAAGGTAAGGAGGCGAAGCTGAGCATGGTTCAGGCTGCTTCACACAAAGAGCGGTTTCGCCTTTCAACTATGTCGTTTTGTTGTGGAGTGTAGGGAGCAGAGAAGTTGTGACACTCCCTTATCAACCAAAAATTCTTCGAACTCTTGATTTTTGAATTCCAACCCGTTGTCACTTCGGACATTTCTAACCAGCTTTCGCAGTTGAAGTTCCACTTGCTTTATAAATGCTTTGAGCTTTGGAGTCGCCTCTGATTTCTGTTTAAGAAAGAAAACCCAGGTGAAACGTGAAAATTCATCAACAATTACTAAAATGTACTTACTACCACCGATGCTTTCAATTGCTGAAGGACCACGCAAGTCGATGTGTAGAAGTTCAAGTGGTTCGATGATCTTTGTGTTAACACGTGTGGGATGACTATTTCGGCTTTGCTTTCCCATCTCGCATGCTGCGTACAAGTGTTCCTTATCAAATTTGAGAAGTGGAAGTCCTCGTACATGATCACCGATAACCAACTTGTTGATATCCTTAAAGTTGAGATGTGAGAGCCTTCGGTGCCATAGCCAATTTTCGTCAGAGTGTGCTTTCGTTAAAAGGCATACATCTGGCTTTCCTCGAATTGGGTTAAGATCTAGAGGATACATTTCTCCTTTTCGCTTGGATTTTAACAGGACAGTCTTCGTCTTCTTTTCAACAATCTCCGAACCTTCATCATCGAACGAAACCTTCAAGCCAGTTCCCACAACCAGTTGAGAGACACTGATGGGATTTTGCTGCAATCCCTCTACATATGCTACCTTCCGGATTGAGAATTCACCGTTTGTGATCATTCTGTAGCCTTTGATCGTGCCATATGAATTATTCCCATATTTGACACATCCACCATCCTTAAGGGCCCGAAACTCCCTTAGCTCTTCCCTTATTCCTGTCATGTGACGTGAGCAGCCACTATCAATGTACCATTCATCGTCGAACTGCTCGTCACTTATAATCTGCAAAAATTAAGCAGATTTAGGAACCCAAAGTTTCTTGGGACCTTGTGAGCCTTTTACAGGATAGGGAATAACAACAGAAAGATCAACCAAATATGTTCTTTTTATTAAAGTGGTTTCATCTTTTCTTTTGATGGTAAAAACCTTGATTTTATTGTTTTCGTGTTATGGTTTATTTGAATCAGACTGTCTATTTTTGTTTTGATTCTCATTTAAACTAGTCTTTAGATTCCTAGGGTTAGCTGACGTCTTCTTGGCATGAACTTCAGAGTGCGAGACTAGCTTTCCCTTTCCTTTGATATCCTTAACTGGGTTCGGCTTTGGTTGTTGATGAGGATGATAGAGTTTAGGACGGAAACTGGTCTTTCGGTTCTTATCACTGCTTGATTCGGCACCAAAACTATTTCTTCGGTACGTTTGACTGCAAGACTGACAGTGAGTGCATGGAACTTTGTTTGTCTGAGGGCTTACTTTCGCCTGTGGATTCGATACCTTGTGAACGTGATTAGCGTTTTGAGAATTCCAAAACTGCTTTCTCTCTTTAAGATTCTTCTGGTACCTTCTGTTCCTTTGACGTGTTCGCTCAGCAAGTTGTTTTTGAGATTTGTGAATGTTTGCTTTTGGTTTCGGTTTATCTTCACGAGCTTCGCTTGGAGATGATTCTCTTGATGCCTTTACCGGTTCGCCTTTGTTAGAACAAAGTTCTATTAGGATCGTTAGATTCTATGCAAGCAAACAGTTAAGAATGTAATCAAGAACACAAGAATGGCTTTGAATATGTCGTATGATTAATACTTCAACACCTCATAAGAGCTCGATTAAGAACTTCGACTGTAGAGGCGTTTAGGGTTACAGAACAATGAACGTAATAATCAACATGGTTTAATGCATACATGAATGCATATTTATAGTATAACCCTATCAGATAAACACGGATGGACAGGCCCAATCCGGATACAAAACAAAAAGCCCAAGACGCAACACAATTAGACTCAACAATCTCCCCCTTTGCGTCAATGGGACCGAAAGCTCACTTCGGTTGAGCTGCAGAAGTCTTCTTTATTGTTTTGAACACCTTTGGAATGATAGCCAGCAAATGATGACGGAACGTTATGTACCACCGAAGCATGTCAGTAAAATTCTTATTATCAGCCTCTGAGTTCTGCTTGCACTGATGTATAATGTTGATGATGTGCTCCAAGAAGTCAGATGAAAATAAATGTTTATCAACAAGAGCGAACAAAAATTTGTGAGCTTCGCCTTTTGTAAACATCACAGTGAGATGTTTTGAATCTATTTGACCCATCTTCATCTTATTCACATCTCCTGGTTTTGATGTTGGCTTGACGGTCGGTTTCTTGTTCATTACTTTCGCTATCTCTTGATCCATAGCTCCAACCTCATGGATGTAAGAAGCCAACATCCTCTTCAAGTGCTCCAAAATCGGTTCATATTCCCTCGGATTTGTAAGCAGAATATTGAACAATAAAATCCAATCATGAGGGTTTAGATTCGGAAGATCTGCTAGAGATATAATCGACACCGAGTTTGCAGAACCTCGTGTGATTTTGAAATTGACATTTACAAATCTCCCAGCAGACGTAGGTTTCAGTACCTTGACAGTGATTATTTTCTGTGCGCTCCATGTCATGTACTGAGGTTGTCCATACTTCAGATAGAAATCAATAAGCTCTCGGTCAACCTTTGGATGAGGAAAAGGAACCTCAGCAGTCGAATCAAAGCAGTGAAACGTGAACGCTTTTCGTGTTATCGGCATATCGAACTGCGAGTCCTTAGAATTATCACAGTCAAACGAAGCAACAGGTTCCAACCAATAAACACTTGGAAACTCTATAGCTTGATTGATAAGTGCCTCTTTAGTCCATAAGGGAAACAAGGCCTTCTTGCAGTTCAAGGCTTCTTCTTCTTCCTTGTTTCTCCTTTCCCTCTCCTCTGCTTCCCTTGCAACCTTCAAGGTTTCATCAAGCTCTTTATCTCTCTTCTTTCGCTTGAGAGCCTCAGCAATAGTTTCATCAGATTCATCATTGCTATCATCATCAATCTCCTTTTGTTTTTCTTGTGGACCAGAACCTGAAGCTACATTATCCTTCAGTTCGGTTGTAACTTTGACCTTCGGTTGAGCAGTTTCGGTTTCATTCTTAACCTTCGGTTGATGAGCACCCTCTCCCCCTTGTTTTGGAGCAATAAATCTCTCCGAAACACCCTTCATCTCGTGTAACAATGCAAGGGCGGGAAGAAGTTTTGTTGTAAGATGATTCCGAATGGTCAAAGTGAGGATAGGATTATGAGCACCAAGAATGTTGGTGAGCATATCCTTTACATCACCTGCACAGCTACAGAAAATAGCTCTTTCGGTCTTCAATAAAGAAATTTCTTTTTCTGCTTGGGCGAGCTGCACTTTCTGTACTTCAACTACGGATGTTTGTCGAGCCAGTTCTTCTTTTAAAGCACTTTCTTTGGCCAGATCAGTGTGAAGAGATGCAAGTCTAGAATTCACTGAACTGATAAGTGAAGAGTTCTTGGCTTGGATGGAAGAACGCACATCCTCAAACTTTGTTTTTTCTTCTTGAAGAGACTTGGACAAAGAATCAACAGAAGCATTTACCTTTGCTGCATTTGTATCAGCATGCCCTTTAAGTGACTCAAGAAAAATCTGAGTACTATGTACAATTTCAGTAACATCAGAGGTGGCCTTTTGGCAAGAGGAGGTAGACGCATTAACAGCTTTGGTGGATTTGTCAATTGACTCCGTATATTGTTCAAGAGCAGTGTCCAAAAAGGCTTTAAGCACAACACCACTATAGGACTTGCTGTCTTCAATCAACTTATCAAGCTTCTCATGAATGCTCTATAGGTGTTGTCTTGTGACTGGAGCATCATCATCCTCATCAGTAGGAAGTCTATAGGGACTGAAGTATGTAGAATCATACTCATCATTAGCACCACCGAGAGTGGCACCGGAGTCGGTTGAAGGTGAGGGTGAAAGGGGTGTAGAAGTAACTGGAGGTTCTGTTTCAGTAGTCGCCCCCGTATCAGATACGTTGACTACTATTGTCGGTTCAGGAATAGTGGTGGTAGTGGATTGGGAAAAAATAGGAGTTGGGATTGGAGTTGTAGCAATAGGAATAGACGAAACTGGTGGTAAAGTTGTTGTGTGAGATGTGGTAGATGGGGGAATAGGAGGAACCGAAACTAGAACTGTCTGTTTCGGTGATGGAGGTGGGGTTGGAAGTTTGTTATGAGGAGATTCGGTTGGAGTAGGAGATCTGGGAGGAGTGTTACCTCTCGGTGAGTCATGATGACCTTCTTCTTCTTCCTTATCCTCATCGTGTTCAGAACTTGGAGGAGTAGGACTCTTGGATCTTTTCGCCATCTTTTTGATCTTCTTCGGTTTAGAAGAATCTCCTTGCTCAGACTTTCGTTTCTTAGACTTGGCTGTCTTAGACTTAGCATCATCTGTTGGCTCTTTCTTTGTAGTAGTCCATTTCCCTCGGTTACTCGGCTTGTCCAGAGCATCTAGGGCAGCCTGCTGTTCAGCAGAAAGGACTCTCGGTTCCTGGGGAGGAATCTTTCGATATTCAGCGAAGAGCTTGCTCGCGGTTGTAACACACCTGTACATTGTCTCTGGGATAGAGCCAATGTGAGGGAACTTCTTTGGATCAGAAATTATAATCTTCTTGGTGTGAAAGGTAGCAATAGACGCAACCATGGCATCCTTCATTATCGGAATTTCCAACTGATTAATCGCCCGTCGTGTAATAAGGGTCCAGAATCGTGCACATGAAATTTCAGAATGCCTCGTGGACGTGTTGAGGCTTTGAACCACTTGAGACCAGATAATACTCCCGTAATCAAGATTGAGACCATTGTAAAGACCGTAGAGAAGGGTCAGAAAACCCTTGCTGGTGCCATCAGATCCAGCACTTCGCTCTGCCAAACTCTTGATAAGAAGAGTAAGCATTCCATTCCATGGAGACGGTAGGCACGACTTCTTAACCTTTGATATCGTGGTAAGTACGTCGGTGTAACCCATCTCATATAGCATTGAGAAAAGTTGATTTGTGGTGATGAAGTCAGGGGAAATTACAGATGAATCCACAGCCAGGTGCAAAAGGGAACAAAATCTCCCTTTTGACATAGAAGCTTTATGAGAGTGGATTTGGAAGTACATGTGTTCCTTGTTCTTATCATAAGAAGCAGTAGAGTAAACCTGCGATAAAAGGGACATCGGAACAACTTCCACCTGGGTTAGGGCTATAACCAATGGTGAATATTTCAAACATTCAACCACGTGTAGCATATAAGCGTCGTATAGAAACGGATTGAGTTCAATAATCAAGTTCTGATTAGGCTTGATCGAAAGCAATGTAGATGAAGCAGTCTGATCATGAATTGATGAAGAAGTCGCCATTGTTGATCGTAGGAAGAAGATGAACAGTTTGAACTTCCTTTGTAAGTGAGAGAATTTGGTGCTGGTAAAAGACAAACAAACGTAGAAACCCTTTATATACCGTTTCCAGGAGAGAGAAAAATCATCATGATAATGACGCGGTCACTAAAACGTCGCCTTAAAAAGCGCGATGTGACAGGTTGGTTACTCCCAGGCATACGTCAGCACGCATGGGTAGCTCGACCGTTCAAATTGACACGCCCAAATCCTTATCCTCAATCATCGTTTGAAATTCAGTTTCGCTCCAAGATGTAGAATTGCCCCTGTTTCGCCAAAAAAATAAACACAAATCGAACCAACAACAACCAGAATGTTGGAAAATTAAAATTTTTGTGCAATAGAGTGACAAAAGATAAAGAAATAAAGCAAATGTGTATTGGACGTGAGTGATGTCTATTAGAAGACATAAAGCAGGGGATTCCGGGCAAGAATCGCTTCCTTCAAAGTCAAGAGAGACTTGAAGTGCTTGTGTAGGTTCCCGTGAAATAACGATCAAATGTTTGTAGAGAAACATTGAAAGGCTTCTTTTTAAGTCATAGGCTTAAGGTGGCTTATCTTCAACCGAACGTCGACTCTTAACATAAGACCGAACATTGGAAGAAGTACTTGTGAGACCGATGTGGTCTGTTGAACAAGTAGGTAGGATATATGTTATAGTGACTAAAAAAGATATAGAAATCTCAAAAACAAAAAGAAACTGGATCTTTATGGGAAGAAAAAGCCTTGGTGTTAGACAAATTCATAAAAGATCACTCAAAAATAAAAATGAGATTTTATTAGGTAACCAGTAAGATCTTGAATATTAAAATTCACCGTCAATTCGTTGTTGGTGTTGGATTGTGGGTATCACTCAGTACGTGGTATCCGTATCTAAGATCATGAACACAGATTTTGTGCAACCATAAACCTCAGTGGTAAAGACCGAGAGTCTCAAGGGTTACAGTTGGTGAACCGAAAGTAGATGGAGAATATAAGGAGGGTGGTTAAGGAACCGAAAGTACCTTCTGCTATAAAGACGTGACTGAGCAGAAAAACTCTTAACTCACATGAGAAGAGTAAGGTAGCTCTAGACTAAGTGGATCTGAACAGCCTGATTGGGAAGAAACGATAGGTAGAGATCGAATCATTAAGGCCTTGCCCTAAGTCGTAGAGGCTTTGGTCAACATGCAGCAGCATGCTTCTAGGGACCCTTAACTAGTTCTTATTTAAATGATTATACCTTCCTTAGCTCCAAACTCTGTTATACTGGTATACTTGGGACCTATGTAAAAGAACAAGCAAACAAACACACCACAAAACCAAAACAAACAAACAACAACAAGAAAAATATTTTTAAGGGTTGAGTTTTTCTAAAAAATAATAAAAACAGAAAAAGAAAATATTTTTGGATTTTTGAAGTTTTCTAAAAAAAAAATAAAAACAAAAAAAGAAAATATTTTTGGATTTTTGAAGATTTTCTGAAAAATAATAAAAACAGAAAAAGAAAATAAAGTTGCATAAAACACACTTTGAAGAAAATTTACAACCGAAACCTTATCTTAAAGGAATGAAGCGAAATAGACCGAGCGGTCGGTTCATTTCGGTTCCTTAAAATTCCAGAGCCGAAATAGACCGAGCGGTCGGTTCATTTTGGTTCTCGAAAATTATGAAGCCGAAATAGACCGAGCGGTCGGTTCATTTCGGTTCCTCAAAATTCCAGAGCCGAAATAGACCGAGCGGTCGGTTCATTTCGGTTCCCGAAAATTATGGAGCCAAAATAGACCGAGCGTTCGCTCCATTTCGCTTGTCTAATTTTTAGGTGTTGAATTAAGGATTCGGTACCGACTCTGCTTCCATCATTCCCAAGCCTTGCAGAATTTTATTGAAACTCACTTCAGGTAAGGCTTTAGTGAATATGTCGGCCAATTGATCAGAGGATCGAACAAAATGCACTTCCACGTTCCCATCTTCTACGTGATCCTTGATGAAATGATATCTAAGTGCAATGTGCTTAGTTTTTGAGTGTTGTACTGGATTGTGACATATCCTTATTGCACTTTCTGAGTCACAATAGAGAGGAATATTCTTCATACTTAGCCCGTAATCTCTTAGTTGACTTTGAATCCAAATGACTTGAGAAGTACAAGATGCTGCAGCAATATACTCAGCTTCGACTGTTGAAAGTGACACGCAAGTTTGCTTCTTGGACTGCCAGCTAACCAGTTTCCCGTCAAGAAATTGGCATCTACCTGTAGTGCTCTTTCGGTCCAGACCACATCCTCCAAGATCAGCATCAGAAAAGGCTTGAATGAAGAAACCAGATCTAGCAGGATACCAGAGACCGAGAGATGAGGTTCACTTCAGGTAACGGAAAATATTTTTCACCGCCACCATGTGAGGTTCTCTTGGATTAGCTTGAAACCTAGCACAATAGCAAACAGAAAACATAATGTCCGGTCTACTAGCTGTTAGATACATAAGGGACCCTATCATTTGTCAATAAAGTGTTATATCAACAACAGGTTTTTCCAGAGAAGGTGTTAACTTGGTGCCAAACGTCATAGGAACCTTCACTTTTGAGTCTCCTGTCATGCCAAATTTTGTTAGCAGGGTCTTTGTGTACGCCTCCTGGTTGATAAAGATACCTTCTGGTCCCTGTCTAATATTCAAACCAAGGAAAAAATTAATCGGACCCATTGCGCTCATTTCAAATTTAGTCTCCATCAACTTCCTGAATTCAATTGTTAAGCTAGGATTCGTGGAGCCGAAGATGATGTCATCGACATAAATTTGAACTAACATTAGATGTTCGCCTTCTTTCTTTCGGAAGAAGGTTGGGTCGACCGAACCTTGCTTAAATTTCGACATTTTCAGAAAGCGAGTTAAAGTTTCATACCAGGCTCTCGGTGCTTGCTTCAAACCATATACCGCTTTATCCAGCACATAGCAATGATCAGGGAATTTCTCATTCACAAACCCTGGAGGTTGCTCAACATACACTGTTTCTTCTAGTTCCTCATTCAAGAAAGCGCATTTGACATCCATTTGGAAAACTTCGAAGTTTTTATGAGCAACATATGCCAGGAAGATTCTCACTGATTCCAACCTAGCTACTGGAGCGAAGGTTTCCTCATAATCTATCCCTTCCTCTTGGGAATAACCTTTCACCACCAACCGAGCCTTGTTGCGAATGACATTCCCTTCTTTATCTAATTTATTTCTGAAGACCCATTTTATGCCCACCACTGAAGCATCCTTTGGGGTAGGAATCAGCCTCCAAACACGGTTGCGTTCAAACTCATGGAGCTCATCTTGCATTTCTTGAACCCAGTCAGAATGATCAAGTGCAACATTAACTGTTTTCGGCTCGACCTTGGATATGAATGAATTAAACATGCAGAATTCAACTTTAGAGAACAATGCAGTTTGTTTCGCTTTCAACTGTGAGCGAGTGAGTGCTTTTTCAGATGATTCTCCAATAATTTGAGCTTTGGGATGGTCCTTGGTCCATTTGACTAACGGGGGATAATTTGGGTCATATGTTGGATCCAATTCAGCATTCACTTCCTCTTCAAGTTCTGATTGATCACCCTCGCTTTCGTCAGTTGCATTCTCTTTCTCCCCCTCAACTGGCGAAGTGTAACCTGTGGCATCATCATAATTTACATCCTCTGTGGGAGTAGGATTCTCCCCCTTGATTGGACAACTATTGAGTGGGTTTGGAGCAATATGTTCACCCTCGCTTGGACCTTTAGGAGTTGGGGATAGAATAGGACTCTCCCCCTCAAAAGACATTTCGGTTGTCTTTGGTACTGAAGAAGTCTCCCCCTTGAATATTGAGCCATTGATGGAAGAGTCAGTTGAGGATTGAACACCTATAGTTTTAGGAGGTTCACTTTCCATTTCTTTGGCAGCTTCATCTATGATCTTCTTGAGGTTTTCAATATTGTTATCTGCTGCTTTTGCCTCTGAGTGTGCCGCTTTCTCTGGTTCATCAAATAACCGAATGTACTCTTCAAACAGGTTGGATATTGGAACCGAGACCTGTCCAGATTCAGGAAATATTTCACTTAAGTCATTTGCACTCCTTTGCACTTTCTTCATATAATTATCGTCAAAGGTGATGTAATATGTTTCTTCAATTCGTTTGGAGCGTTTGTTCAACACTCTGTAAGCTTTAGAAGAGAGTGAATATCCTAGAAAAATTCCTTCATCTGCTTTGACGTCAAACTTGTTTCGGTTCTCCTTTGAATTAAAGATGAAGCACCTTGAACCGAACACATGGAGAAATTTGACGTTCGGCTTCTGATTGTTTATTATCTCGTATGGAGTGATCGAGAATCTCTTGTTGAGTAAAGATCGGTTCTGAGTGTAGCACACGGCTGCAACTGCATCAGCCCAGAAGTATAACGGAAGAGAAGCGAAACTGAGCATGGTTCTGGTTGCTTCACACAAAGAACGGTTTCGTCTTTCAACAATCCCATTCTGTTGTGGTGTATAAGGAGCTGAAAAATTGTGAGTTATCCTCTTGTCAGCCAGAAAGTCCTCAAAATCGTTATTCTTGAATTCCAGACCGTTGTCACTTCTGATATTCCTCACCGTCTTTCTCAGCTGCACTTCCACTTGTTTGATAAATGTCTTCAACTTGGGAGTTGCATCTGATTTCTGTTTAAGAAAGAAAACCCAGGTGAAGCGTGAAAAATCATCTACAATCACAAGTATGTACTTACTACCACCGATGCCCTCGATAGCCGAAGGTCCACATAAGTCAATGTGCAATAGTTCAAGAGCTTCAACAATCTTTGTATTAATTCGTGTAGGGTGGCTCTTTCTGCTTTGTTTGCCCATCTCACACGCTGCACACAGATGTTTCTTGTCAAACTTGAGAAGAGGGAGGCCTCGAACGTGATCACCAAGCACCAACTTATTAATGTCTTTGAAGTTCAGGTGCGATAGTCGTCGATGCCACAACCAGCTTTCATCAGTGTTCGCCTTTGACAGCAGACATATTGATGGTTTTCCTCGTATTGGGTTGAGATTTAAAGGATACATTTCTCCTTTGCGTTCAGACTTTAGCAGAACCTTTTTCGTTTTTTTTTCTATTATCTCAGACCCCTCATCATCAAATGATACTTTCAGACCTGTTCCCACAACTAATTGTGACACGCTGATGAGGTTATGCTGCAATCCTTCCACATACGCCACTTTTCGAATCGAGAAATCTCCATTGGTAATCATACCATATCCCTTGATTGTTCCATAGGAGTTATTTCCATAATTTACACACCCACCATCTTTTAGGGACCGAAACTCCCTCAGCTCTTCCTTCCTCCCTGTCATGTGACGCGAGCAGCCACTGTCTATATACCATTCATCATCGAACTGCTCGTCACTGATTACCTGTAAATTTAAGCAGATTTAGGAACCCAAAGTTTCTTGGATCCTGGTGAGTCTTTCACAGAAAAAGGAATTACAGTAGAAATATCAACCAAATATGTTCTTTTTACAAGAGTGGTTTGATCTTTTCTTTTAATGGTGTACACCTTGATTGTAGTTTTATCTTGTTTCGGTTTTGGTGTATAAGTTTGTGTGTTGTTAGATGGTTTAGGAATATTCCTTTTAATCCTAGGGTTAGCTGACTTTTTCTTATTATTGAACTCAGAATCAAGCTTTCCCTTGCCTTTGATATCCTTCATTGAAGTTAATTTTCTTTGGGAGTTAGAAGGACCGAAACTAGACTTAGGACCGAGACTCGACTTTCGGTTCTGAGTGCTGTTGTTGGGACCGAAAGTAGGCTTTTGGTTGTTAGCCTTGGCGGTTGGACCGAAACTTGTCTTTCGGTTCGGTGCGCTAGTTTGGGAGCCGAAAGTAGACTTTCGGTTCTGAGATTTGGAATAGTAGGAATTTGGGCTAAAGTTTTCTTTTCCTTTCAGTTTTACCTTTCCTCTATCCGTTGATTCTTTCTTAGGAGGTACGTAGTTGGGATTTTGGGATTCCCAATGACGTTTTCGCTCATTCAGATTTTTTGCGTATCTTTGATTTCTTAAGCGTTTCTGTTCACCTAATTCCTTCTGTGATTTGTGGATATTGAAGCTGGCCTTTGGCTTCTCCTTTTGACTTTCGGTTGTATTTGCTGGAACAGTTGCTTCTGTCATCGGTTCTTCAGGGATTTTTTTAGTTCCACTTGTGCTTGGTTTGTCAAAACTTGAGGGTTTGTTGATGGGTTCAGCAACATATCTTCCTTTAACCCTCCATGAAGTTTGCTCAGATAAGCCTACGGTTTCGTCTGCGTTGTCAATAGGGGCAGACCAGAAATAATCGTCACATCCTTCAGCATTGTCTTTGTCAACCAAGATTTTTAATTCTGCCGTTTGTTTAGCAGTGACCCCTGTAACTGCATATACCTGATTCGGCACAGTTTGAACCTTTTGATAGACCATAGCTTTTTCCTTGAGTTTCTGTGGCTTTTCTTTCGACAAGCGAGCGAATTCAACCGAATTTTCAGAAATAAGGGGTTTCTCATTCTCGGTTTCACTCTTCATGAACTCAGAGCAATCAACTTCGTCTTCGACTGAGATTTCGCTCATCTCACTTTCCTCATCAAATTCAGACGTATTTTCTAAGTTCATTCTATTTTCTGAAATCAATTTTGCGTTAGACGAGTCAAATGATTTAATAGTTTCGGACTTTATTTTTAACCTATCATTTTCATCTAAAAGATCTTTGAGCATACATTTATGTTCCTTAGAGTCAATGAAGGTTTCTATCTTGTCCAATCCGATTTTGTAATGAATTGACGTTTCTTCTGAGGACACTACTGATTCACATTCTGCTATGACCTCATCCTCCTTAAATTCGAGGAAAGGTAACATCATCTTATGAATCTTCTTTCCTATCTCACAACTTAAATGCAATTGAGCAATATTAAAGTATAAACGCTTAGCAATTAAACAAAAAACATTCCTTTGTTTTAAAAACTTTAAATTGTCTCTTTGTAAATAAATACTCTCATCCCTAGCCCTAATTAACTCCGCCTCCTTCAGCTCAATCCACATCCTTCTCTCCTCACTTTTTGAAGACACCCTGCTGAGTTGGTCAGTTAGGTTAGAATTCGCTAAGCGAGTTTGCATGAGACTACCACTTAAGTTAGAAAATTTAAATTTTAATTCATTTAATTCTTCTTCGTAATCTGTTATTGGAACTTTAAGTGATTCAAGGATGGATTGTACCTTTTTGATCAACCGATCGCAGTCGTTGATCTTCTCACTCACAGGCTTGGCCGCAAAACACTTGTCCTCAGTCAGGTTCGGTTCCTCATTTGCACTTTCGGTTGATGAACCAGCAGTGACAATTAAACACTTTCCAGCCGAACCTACTTCCTTTGCCACATAAGCCTTTCCATGAACTCATCTTCACCTGCATTCTCCTACACAATCAGGGCATTTATAAAGCTGTTAGTTGCCTTCTTTTTCTTGATCTCTTCCAACTTGCGCATGTAGTACGTCTCATCATCTTCACCATCTCTTTTCTCAGCCATTTTCCTTAGCATGCAGTCTTTGGCAAAGTGGTTCTTGTCGTGACAGTAGTTGCAGTCGAACCCAGAGTCTCCTGCAAGTTTGCTCTCCTTCTTGTCTTCATCCTTTTAACAAGAGACTTTCGCTTCGTCCTTCACCTTCTCAGAACTGTAACTTCCCTGCCAGTTTCGGTTCTTGTTGACAGGAAATTTTCTTCTTGCAAACTTCTTTGGATTGGCGACCATCATAGCATACTCCTCGCTTGTAAGGTCACACTCAGACATATCAGACTCTTCTTCTTCTTCTTCTGCAATGCTTTTTGCTTTTGAGACAAGGGCCAGCGATCCCACACCCGAAACTACTTTCGCTTCTTTGGTTACTACACTTTCATGGGACTTAAGTATTCCCATAAGTTTCGCCAGTGAGTAAGATTTAAACTGTTCATGCGCTTTCACGGTTGAAACCACAACCATCCATTCTGGTCTCAGACCGTTCATGAAGGTCACCTTCTGCTCGATCAACTTTCTTTCTATTCCATGCTTGATCATCTTACTTAGGAGATGTTTGAACCGATCGAAGGTTTGTATGAGTTTTTCTTCTGGTTTCTGTTCGAAAACTCCAAATTCTGACAGCAGCAAGGTTTGAATAGAGTATTCCAGATCTTCATCAGTTGAATAAAGTTCTTTCAACCTATCCCAGATTTCTTTGGCCGTCGTGCATGATCCAACCAATCGAAAAGTGTCAGATTGCAAGGCGAATCTGATCATTCTCATGGCCTTCACGTTACACAACAACTTGTCTTTCTCATCTTGTGGCATCTTCTCTACATCCGCCACCAGCTTGTTATATTCCTTTTGGGACTTAACTGTCGTGTTCGTTCCTGAATGAACAAACGGCCCAAGTGTGATAGCTTCCCAGATGAGATAGCCATTATCTTCAGATCCAACCACGTAGTCTTCAAAGTGATGCGCCCATACTTCATAGTCTTGAGTGTAGAGAATGGGTATCCTTGTTGTTGATCCAATGTTGTTTGAGATGTTGATGGGATTTGTTTGCGAATCTTCGTGAGACATGGTGAGCTGCTAGAATCAAACCTGTAAACTTGATATTAGGGTTTTATCTGAAACAGAGTTGTCGTCGATACGAAGAAGACGGCTTCTATTTATACGTAAAAGCGGAAACCCTAAAGAATTCTAAATACAGAAGGAATGTGTATTGATCACACAGTCTCCTGCTCTGATACCAATTGTTAGAATAAAGTTCTATTAGGATCGTTAGATTCTATGCAAGCAAACAGTTAAGAATGTAATCAAGAACACAAGAATGGATTTGAATATGTCGTATGATTAATACTTCAACACCTCAGAAGAGCTCGATTAAGAACTTCGACTGTAGAGGCGTTTAGGGTTACAGAACAATGAACGTAATAATCAACATGGTCTAATGCATACATGCATGCATATTTATAGTATAACCCTATCAGATAAACACGGATGGACAGGCCCAATCCGGATACAAAACAAAAAGCCCAAGACGCAACACAATTAGACTCAACAGCCTTGAATTTCTTTAGTACCGCTTGTACTTGGCTTATCAAAGCTTGAAGGCTTGTTAAGAGGTTCAGCCACATATCTACCCTTGACTCTCCACGAGGTTTGCTCCGACAGACCTACTGTTTCGTCTGTATTGTCAATGGGAGCTGACCAGAAGAAATTATCACACCCACCAGCGTTGTCTTCATCTACCAAAGAAGTTAGCTCAACTGTTTGCTTCTTGGTAACTCCAGTGGTGGCATATACTTGATTTGGTACTGTTTGCACCTTTTTATATACAACCACCTTTTCTTTAAGGACTTTGGACTTGTCCTTGGACATACGAGCGAACTCAACTGAGTTTTCAGATATGAGTGGTTTTGCCGGTTTGGGTTCGCTTTTGATGAATTCAGAGCAGTCAACCACATCCTCTACATAAATTTCACTCATATCACTGTCCTCATCAAATTCAGAAGAATTTTCCACATTCATCTTATTTTCTGAACTTAATTTGGTATTCAATGAGTCAAATTTGTGCATGGTTTCAGTCTTTATTTTCAATTTGTCATTTTCATCCAATAAATTCCTAAGCATGTCCTTATGGTCTTTGGACTTAATAAAAGACTCAATTTTGTCCAGACCAATCCTGTAAGCATCCGAAACATCATCTGATGATACAATGGATTCACAATTATAGCAATCAATATCGACTTCATCCTCCTTTAATTCAAGAAAGGGCAAAATCATTTTGTGAACCTTTTTGCCAATGTCACAATTCAAATGTAACTGAGTAATATTAGTGTAAAGACGTTTAGCAATCAAACAAAAAATGTTCCTTTGTTTTAAAAACTTCAAATTGTCACGTTGCAAATATATCAACTCATCTCTCGTTCTAACTAAGTCTAACTCCGTCTTCTCTATCCACATCCTTCGCTCCTCACTCTTGGATGTCACCCTGCTAATTTGATCGGTTAAGTTAGCATTTGTGAGGCGTGTTTGCATTAGACTTCCACTTAAACTAGAAAATTTGAATTTCAATTCGTTTAATTCCTTTTCATAGTTTGTTACAGGTATTTTAAGTGATTCGAGAATGGATTGTACCTTCTTGATCAACTGATCGCAGTCGTTGATCCTTTCGCTCACAGGTTTGGCATCAAAACATTTATCTTCCTTCTTATTCGCCTCATCATACTCGCCTTCGGTTGTGTAGCCCCTCATTTGTGACACTCCAGCTGTCACCATCAAGCATCTCACAGCAAACTCAGTACTATCTTCTTTCGCCACAAATGCACTGCCATGCGTGGGTTTACGTACTTCTTCATCTTCAGAGTCTGTAGACCAGACCTCTACGCCACCGAACTCATCATCAACAACGTTCTCCTGCACAATCAAAGCATTCATAGAATTGTTAGAGGCTTTCTTCTTCTTTATCTCCTCCAGCTTGCGCATATGGTATGCTTCATCATCTTCACCCTCCTTCTTCTCCGATAGCTTTCTTAACATGCAATCTTTGGCAAAGTGGTTTTTGCCATGGCAGAAGTTGCAATCGTATTCGGAGTCTCCTACCAGTTTGCTCTCCTTCTTCTCTTCTTCTTTCTGAGGATTATTTTTGATCTCCTCTTTCACCTTTTCTGAGCTGTAGCTTCCCTGCCAGTTTCGGTTCTTGGCAAGAGGGAACTTTTTGCGAGCAAACCGCTTCGGGTTGGAAACCATCATTGCATACTCTTCGCTTGTCAGATCACATTCTGACATTTCTGACTCTTCTTCATCTTCTGCCATATTCTTCGCCTTAGAGAGAAGGGCCAAGGATCCCATACTAGACACCACTTTTGCTTCCTTTGTCACAACACTTTCATGATACTTGAGAATACCCAGCATCTTCGCCAATGAATAGGTTTTAAACTGATCGTGAGCCTTCACAGTTGATACCACAGCCATCCATTCGGGTCTTAAACCATTCAAAAATGTGCCCTTCTGTTCGATCACTTCTCTTCCAATACCGTGCTTGATCATCTTGCTCAAAAGATGGTTGAAACGATCGAATGCTTGAATGAGTTTTTCATATGGCTTTTGTTGGAAAGCTCCGAACTCAGAGAGCAATAGAGTTTGGATAGAATGTTCTAGGTCCTCATCAGTGGAATACAGCTCTTTAAGTCTATCCCATATCTCTTTTGTCGTGGTGCATGGGCTAACCAACCGAAAAGTATCGGACTGTAAATCAAATCTGATCATTCTCATGGCTTTAACATTACACAACAACTTATCTTTTTCGTCTTGAGGAATCTTGTCCACGTCAGTTAAGAGTTTGTTGTACTCCTTTTGAGTCTTAATGGTTCTATTTGTTCTAGAATGAACAAAAGGACCCAATGTTATTGCTTCCCAGATAAGATAGCCATTGTCTTCAGAACCAACGACATAATCCTCAAAGTGATGCGTCCAAACTTTATAATCTTGAATGTATAGAATCGGGATTCTGGTTGTGGATCCAATGTTGTTGGAGATATTAATCGGATTGGTTTGTGAATCATCGTGAGACATGATGACCTTTTTCAGATATCTGCTAAGAATCAGACTCGTAAAGATTAAATTAGGGTTTTATCAAAAGCAAGAAACAACGTCAATGAAGAGATGACGGCTCTTACAGATTCGATAAAAGCGGAAACCCTAAAAAAATTCTTCCAACATAAGAGATGCGTATGTATTACACAGTCTCCTGCTCTGATACCAATTGATGAGAATAATATTCTCTAAGATCGATAGATTCAAACAGATATCAATAAGATAATAAAAAGTAATGGAAAATGATAAACACCACGATGAATCAAACGAGTGTCGAATGATTTAACTGCTCCACCTCAGAAGAATTCAATGAGAATTGCTACTGTAGAGGTGTGCTAGGGTTATAGTACAAGATCTATCAAATAATAATCAAGAAGCGTAATCAATATAATGCATGCATGCACTATATATATACTAAACCCTAAAAACAAAACACGGCTGGACAGGCCCAGACCGAGTATACAAATGGACCTAAGAGCTAAGCCCAATGACGCAACCTCTTAGACTCAACAACATGCAAACTTTCTTCTTCCAAGGTTTCATCCTAACTAGCATATCATGGGGTATATGTAATATAAAAACTAGTAGAATGACATACCTTTCTTGTAGCTTGGATTCCTTAAGACCTTGTGAGCCTAGCACCCCAAATGTGATGCCTCAAATGCTTCACACAACACCACCAACAACTTGGAATAACTTGAGAGAAGTTTGATATGCACCAAAATCGGCTAGCCCTCACTAGAATCACTTAAGTGCCGATTTTACTAGCATGAGGCTTCTTTATATAGTGTGCACATTAGGGTTACACCATGTAACTCATGCCTTTCCACATTCCTCATGATCCATGGGTTTTAAACTCCATGGAGTATCTATGGGTCACCACATGGGTTTAGCCCATCATGAGGATTATGGATCATAAGCCCACTATATATAAGAATGAATGATTTACCAAACCAATCCCCATTTATTTAATTAGTCTCTTTTGATCACAAAATTAGTTCCAAACTAATTTTTGATCAATACTAACTAAATAATTCATATTAATATATTAGAACTTATACTATATTAATAACTATAAATATCCTCTTCTAATAAAAGTCTATCCAAATTGTTCCGATGCCATGCAACCCAAATGGACCATGCCAAGTCGGGTCAAGTACATACCAAATATAGTTATGGACTTAGACACCTTATCCAACATATCTATGTTGTAGAGAGTTAGGGTTTGAGCTAAACCCATTAAAAAAGACTAATAGCGGTTAAAGTTGGAAACTTTACCCTTAAAAGTGCATTCCCAGTGTGTAGGTGAAGTATGGAGTTTAGATCTGAAGGGTAAGAGCTTAATCCATTGAGATGGCTCAATCAGACAGATGAACTCGGCGAGTCCATAGAGGGACTCGACGAGTTGAGTTGGTTTGTCCCGTTTTAGCTTAAGGTAGAACTCGACAATTCGGTGAAGGGACTCGACGAGTTAAATTGGTAGATCGCAACTATAAGTAGCCTGGGAACTCGACGAGTCGGGGGGAGACTCGACGAGTTAGATCGCGATTCTGGTCCTAGGACTCGACGAGTTGATGGAGTAACTCGACGAGTTGGGTCAACCAGAAGGTTGACTTTGACCCAAGCGTTGACTTCGATCAGGGGTAAAATGGTCATTTTACACTAAAGAGAATTATCAGGTTTTTGACTAAGTGTTATTGTGATAATAATAGTCGGGGAGTCGTGGGAGCAGCCGTCAGAGATTCCTCACTCGAGATTTCAGCAGTCAGCTATGCGAGGTGAGTTTTCCTCCAGTAGGACGGGTCTAAGGCACCAAGGTCGGCCCGTATATGCATGTTTAGTAGCCGAGTGTGGGCGAGGCCCGTATCTCCCAGTTAGCCGAGTGTGGGCGGGGCCCGAATCTCATAGTATAGTTTGAGCATGGATATATGATTGATTGATAGATTTAGCTATACTTGTTGTTTGTATGATACATTTATGTATGATTATTAGCTGAGTGTGGGCGGGGCTCGTATCTCATAGTAGATGAGTGTGGGCAGGGCCCGTATCTCGTAGTAGCTGAGTGTGGGCGGGGCCCGTATCTCACAGCCAGCGGAGTGAGGGCGGGGCCTGTATCTCCAAGATAGCAGAGTGTGGGTGGGGCCCGTATCTCTAAGATAGCGGAGTGTGGGCGGAGCCCGTATCTCCTAGCTGTATGTTATTTGGTATGTGGTAGTTTGAGGAGACTCACTAAGCTTTGTGCTTACAGTTTTCAGTTTTGGTTTCAGGTACTTCCGGTAGCAAAGGGAAGAGCTCGGGATGATTGCAGTGCACACACCATTTGTTCAGCCTGGGATGTTTTAGACTCTGATATTTTGACATATGATTTTGATACAGTATTTTATGATGATGATTTGAGATACATTACTTATGTTTTTATTAGATGATGGATGGTATTTATGGTTTTATGAATAATTAAAAACGAAATATTTGGACCGTATTTTTGGTATGTTTCAAGTTGGTATCAGAGCCTTGGTTTGAGGGATTCAGACACACTCTCGGGTGTGTCAGAACTAAAACTAAGGACTTGGTATGAAAATTTCAAAAGAAAATCATTTTTACAAAAAGAATTTTGAAAAGAGAAAAGAACATTGAAAAGAGAAAAAAGGTGTGGTGCATGCAATCAGCTGAGCTTAAGTAAGTACTCCCAAATTACCCATACAAGTTTATGTTATGATATGTTTATGAGAACTGCATGCTAGATTAGGGCTAAGGATCTACGAAGGATGCCTTATGTGCCTATTATATGTATATCAGCTTTATGAGAATTGCATGCTAGTTAGGACTAACAATCTAGGAAGGATGCCTTATGTGTCTGTTATATATATCTCAGCTTTATGAACCACATTCTAGTACAGATTAGTCTGTGATAGCCTGAACGAGATATGTTTGATTATGTTTACTCGATGCTCGAATGCTGCTTGATTTGTGCTTTTAGGAGTTCTAGCTATCTTTTAATAACTAGTAAATGAATATGTAAAGTTACATATTGTGAGGACTACATAATTTCAGAAGGTTAGGTCTAGCTCTATTGCACAGCTCTTGTTTGAGTCCAACCGTTGT
Organism: Lactuca virosa; assembly: GCF_052849685.1. Lineage (NCBI taxonomy): Eukaryota > Viridiplantae > Streptophyta > Magnoliopsida > Asterales > Asteraceae > Lactuca > Lactuca virosa. The sequence goes on along the minus strand of NC_136433.1, from coordinate 2,110,059 downwards.
AGGGTAGGAGCTCTTATTCGAAGAATGATATAGTCTTAGTGATATGTAATAGTATTCACGAGCTAGTTAGGGGGAGATAGCATCGACTTCTTATGCAACTGATAGAGGAGAGTGGGTTGGTGATTACCCTAGGGCAAGCATAGGATGAGTTTAGCATGAGATCAGCAGCAGTAGTAGAAGGGACTTGGTGGAGTCGAGACAGTTCTTGAGGAAAGTATGGATATATGTGGAAGGTAGTATGGGCCCGTACTATTGAAAGAAGAGGATTTTTACTCGAATAAAGGAAGGCTGAGATGAACCCAGGAAACTTATAGAATGTGAGATCCCTCGAGTTATGCTAAGTATACTCATGTTTGTTGTGGTGTATTTTCAGTATGGTGACGCTACGCACTAGACCAGTTGACACCTCAGGCACTGGTGAGGGATCAGGCTCGGGCTCTGGAGTCGGGCACCTGGATGAGCAGAGGAGGGAGTTCATCTTGTTTGAAACCACACGCGACATTCTAGACCAGACTCATGTGATATTTGGATCGGTCAAAGAGGGCATCCTTGAGATACTTGATGAGAGGTTGGGTGCATTCTGCACCGAGATGGAGGCCATGCTAGGGGCACGCTCACTGACATTCAGGGAGTTCAGGCCTTGTGGAGCTCCCTATTACCATAGGGCTCGGGACCCCATTGCGAGTACTAGATGGTTGGAAGATGTCGCCAACGCATTCCGCACTAGCAAATGTCCCAAGGGGGACAAGGTTGGACTTGCGTCCTGTCTTCTGAAGGACGAGGGCACGTGACTGGTGGGAGGAGGTTGGGAGATCCATTGGAGATGATGCAGTTTTGGATGCGATAACCTGGAGTGATTTTTCGACCAGGTTCAGGGCCGAGTTTGCACCTGTGATTGAGGTGCAACAGCTAGCTAGGGAGTTCCAGGATCTTGAGCAGACGATAGAGATTGTGGCGGAGATCACCGCCAAGTTTAGGGAGAGAGCCCTTCTTGTTCCGCAATATGTGGCAGACGAGGAGATGAAAAAGGCCCGATATCATGAGATGTTGAGGAGTGACATTCGGTAGTTTGTGAGCCGATCCAGCTGCAAAACACCGGAGGATATGATTGCCAGAGCTAGAGAGAGAGATTGATTGATTTAGAGATGGAGAGGAAGAGGAAACCAGATGCGACATCTGGTATGGAGGGTTCGGGCAAGAAGCCCAAGACGGATTCCCGAGGGAAGGGCCAGCAGGGCCGAGGCCGTTGTGGCAAATGCGGTAGGTCGCACGAGGGGACGTGTAGGGCGGGTAGTTCGGGCTGCTTTAAGTGTGGCCGAACTGGGCATGTAAGCAGGGATTGTACTGCTGATTCTACCACCACTACCACCACATTATCTGATCTGATTTGATTTTAGTGCAATCAGATGGGCCACAAGAGGTCCCAGTGTCCGACTTTAGCAGCAGCAGGGAAGGTGGTGGCACCCGCCCCTACTACATTGAGGATTACAGACGGCCGTCAGGGTCGGGTAGAGGCGCCAGTGGCGAAGAGCAGAGCTTTCCAGTTGACACCAGAGGAGGCACGTGCAGCTCCTGATGTAGTTACGGGTATGTATCTTCTCCTTATCTCTTTATTTGTATTGATTATTGCTTATGTTTATGTGTTTGTTATATGATCGTTCTTAGTGAACGGTATATCAGTCTCGGTACTGTTTGATTCGGGTGCCACCCGATCTTTTGTGTCGCTCGCGCTCAGCAAGCGATTCGTAGGAGCTCCGGGAGAGCTGGATTGTCCACTTGATGTGGAGATAGCATATGACAGGACCGTTAGGGTTGCAAGGGTTCACAGAGGTTGTACACTACAGTTATTCGACGAGCAGTTTTCAGTGGATCTAGTTCCTATTCCTCTGCGAGGGAATAAGGTTATAGTGGATATGGATTGGTTGAGCCCTAATGGGGCAGTGATCGACTGCGAATGACAGCTAGTGAGGGTTCGGACTCCTAGTGGGGGAGGGTTAGTAATCCAGGGCGAGAGGCCACAACGCGGATCGGTTTTATGTTTAGCAGCGAGAGCGACGCTTTACCTTCAGCAGGGTTGCGGAGGTTATGTCGCTTATGTTATGGATACCTGGGATAAGGGTAAGGCACCGGTCGATGACATAGCCATAGTGCGAGAGTACCTGGACGTATTCCCAGAGGATTTACCTGGGGTACCTACGGAGAGACATGTTGAGTTCAGGATTGACCTAGTCCCTGGTGCGGCTCCGATAGCCAAGGCACCATATCGGTTGGCTCCTCCCGATATGCAGGAGTTGTCTACGCAGATGCAAGAGCTGCTAAACAAGGGATTTATCAGGCCGAGTAGTTCGCCGTGGGGAGCCCCGATCCTATTTGTGAAGAAGAAGGATGGGTCGCATCGGATATGCATAGACTACTGGGAGCTGAATAAGGTAACGGTAAAGAACCGTTATCCCCTCCCGAGGATTGATGATTTGTTTGACCAGCTACAGGGTGCATCTTGGTTCTCCAAGATTGATCTGTGGTCGGGTTATCACCAGATTCGAGTCAGGGATGAGGATGTGCAGAAGACAGCTTTTAGGACTCGCTATGGTCACTATGAGTTTGTGGTGATGTTGTTTGGGCTCACCAACGCTCCAGCCGTGTTCATGGACCTCATGAACCGTGTGTGCAAACCGATACTGGATCGGTCTGTGATAGTCTTCATTAACGACATCTTGGTTTATTCCAAAACTCAGGAGCAGCATGAGGAGCACCTGAGGGAGGTACTAGAGACACTGAGGAGGGAGAGACTTTTTACAAAGTTCTCCAAGTGTGAGTTCTGGTTGCACGAGGTGCATTTTCTTGGACACCTTGTCAACCAGAAGGGTATTCTGGTCGATCCAGACAAGATAGAGACCGTGATGCAGTGGGAGATTTCGAGGTCTCCAACTGAGATTCAGAGTTTCCTGGGTCTAGCGGGTTATTACCGGAGATTTATTCAGGACTTCTCCAAGATCGTTGTTCCTTTGACCCGACTGACCAAGAAGTCGGTGACCTTCCGTTAGGGGCCTGAGCAACAAGCAACCTTCGAGAATCTCAGACAGCGGTTGTGAGAGGCACCGATCCTGAATTTTCCGGAGGGCATCGATGATTTTGTGGTTTTTTGTGACGCGTCGATTACGGGCATGGGTGCGGTGTTGATGCAGCGGGGTCACGTGACCGCTTATGCTTCGAGGCAGTTGAAGCCTCACGAGACTAACTATCCGACGCATGATTTGGAGCTGGGGGCTGTGGTGTTCGCCATCAAGGTTTGGCGGCATTACCTTTATGGGGCCCGTTGTACCATTTACACGGACCACAAGAGTTTGAGGTACCTCATGGATCAGCCGAATCTTAACATGAGGAAGCGTCGGTGGTTAGATGTGGTGAAGGACTACGACTGTGAGATCCTTTACCACCCGGGCAAGGCCAACGTGGTGGCCGACGCCGTGAGATGCAAGGCAGTAGCGGCTCATATTCAAGACATCTGCCTGCGGATGACGGTGATTACTCCATTGTTGGAGCAGATCAGAGAGGCACGGGTTGAGGGTCTGAAGGAAGAGCGGCAGAAGTGCGAGAGGATCGTAGGCCGGGTGGCCTCATTTGATTATGACAGTCGAGGGTTGTTGACCCTGCATGGGAGGGTCTGGGTTCCGTACTGGGGCAGAGTACGGCAGGTTCTGATGGATGAGGCCCATAAGTCGAGGTTCTCCATCCATCCCGGGGCGACGAAGATGTACCGGGATCTTCGCCCTGATTACTGGTGGCCCTGCATGAAGTGGGACGTTGCTTGGTACGTGGAGCGGTGTTTGACCTACAAGAAGGTCAAGGCCGAGCATTAGGGACCCCACGACAAGATGCAGTTGTTGGACATCCCGTGTGGAAATGGGAAGATATCACTATGGATTTCATTACCACGCTTCCCAGGACCGCACGTGGAGTAGATTCGATATGGGTCATCGTGGATCGGTTGACCAAGAGTGCTCAATTTTATGCCGATCCAAAAGCGTATCTCGGCCGAGAAGCTGGCCGAGATATACGTGTGCAATATTGTGGCACGACATGGAGTGCCTGTCTCGGTGGTGTCAGACTGAGATGTCCGTTTCACTTCCTGATTTTGGAAGCAGTTTCACGAGGAGATGGGTACTCGTCTCCATTTCAGCACCGCTTTCCACCCTCAGACAGACGTACAGAGCGATAGGACGATACAGACTCTCGAGGACATGCTACACACATGTGTTTTGGATTTCGGTGGCAGTTCGGATACGTATCTTCCGTTAGCGGAATTTTCGTATAACAACAGTTACCACGCCAGCATAGACCGACCTCCCTTCGAGATTCTCTACGGGAGGAAATGTAGGACCCAAATCTATTAGAGCAAGGTCGGTCAGAGAGTCATGGGGAGTACTGAGGTAGTACTCAAGACTACAGAGCGGATCCAGTAGGTCCAGAGCAGGCTACAGACTGCTCAGAGTCGGCAGAAGACCTACGCCAACAAGCGACGTTAAGACTTGGAGTTTCAGGTGGACGATATGGTCCTCCTGAAGGTGTTACCTTGGAAAGGTGTTATCTGGTTTTGGAAGCGGGGGCAAGCTGGGCCCCAGGTACATTGGTCCTTTTAGGGTTATATCCCGAGTGGGCAAGGTGGCATATCTGTTGGATCTACCAACAGAGCTCAGTCAGATCCACAACACTTTCCATGTTTCCCAATTGCGGAAGTGCTTAGTGGATGATTCAGCGATTGTACCCTTGGAGGATATTCAGATTGACGACAGATTATATGCGGGGTTTAAGCTATCTACTCGATGAGTCAAGAGCCCTCGACTCGGCGAGTAGATTAGCCAGAATTAAACCCTAATTTCGGGGTTTTGCACCCTATTTAAGCTCCTTAACCCCCACCCCTTCGCCTCATTTCCAGCCTGCAAGTCCTAAACCCTAATCCACGAAACCCTAGAGCATTTTGTGAGTGTGTGAGCCATTCTTGAGTGATTTTGTGTGTTCTTGAAGCTAGAAGAAGAAGAAGGAGCTAGAAGGTTTAAGGAGAAGATAATAGATCCAGGGATTTCCTTCCATCCTCATCACTTTCTGGTAATCAAGTCTCTAACTTGATCATTCACTCATTAGATCTACTTACTTCCATTTTTATGAGGGTTTTGGTTCAAGAACCTTGGTCTTTGGGATTTGGGCTTCCCAAGTGACTTACATTTCAGATCTGGGATCTAGAAGGGGTTCCATGGCATAAAGGTGCAAACTTTATGACCATGGAAGCCCCATGCAAGCTTAAAAGAGTTATTATGGTCTTTTTAGCCCTAAAAGGCCATGCATGGAAGGAAAGCTTGGAACTTAACATGTCCAACTGATGTCCAAGGCCTAGATCTATTATAGGGTGCTTTGGTTTAGAGTATTATGGCTTGTGGACCAAGATCTATGTTCTAGAGAGTTAGGGTTTGAGCTAAACCCATTAAGAAAGACTAATAGCGGGTAAAGTTGGAAACTTTACCCTTAAGAGTGTATTCCCAGTTTGTAGGTGAAGTATGGAGTTTAGATCTGAAAGGTATGAGCTTAATCCTGTAACGCCCGGTTCCCGGTACGTATTTTTTTTATTATTACAAGTTTTTGCATACTTACACAGGGACTCGACGAGTTGGAGGCCCAACTCGTCGAGTAGGTGCGAGTGATTGGACGCGGGTGGAAGTATCTACTCGCCGAGTCGGAAGCCCCGACTCGACGAGTAGACCTGTCTGGATGAAACCCTAAATTTGAGGGTTTTCACCCTATTTAAACACTTTAACTGTCCTCCACTCCATCCTCCATCACCCTCAGACCCCATTCTCGAAACCCTAATCAGTTGTGAGTTTTCTTGAGCTATTTCGGTGCCATTTTTGTGATTTGAATCTTGGAGAAGGAAGGAAAGGCTTGGAGGTTCAAGAAGAAGGCAGTGGATCCAGAGTCTTAGTTACATTTCCAGCTTGTTTGAGGTAAAAAGCTTCAACCTTGACTTCCCATTTGTTAGATCTTCTTTAGGGCTTGAATCTTGTCATTTTTGGGGCATTTCTAAGTTACATTCGAGTGTAGAGTATATAGTAGAGTGATGATTTCAGATCTTGAACCTTGGAGGGTTCTCATGGCATAAAGGTGCCAACTTTATGGCCATGAGAGCCCCATGCATCTTGTAGACTTCATTTTTGGGTCTTTTGAGCTTGAAGACCCATGCATGGACGTAAAGTTCGTGAATTTACGTGTTATATCGACCCTAGGAGGTCAGATCTACCCTTTGGATGCAATTAGCTCAATTGAAATCGACTTGGTAGACTTGTGCTTTGGGGGACTCGGCGAGTCGCTCATAGGACTCGGGGAGTCGGGGTATGGTTCCCCAACCTTTTCTGTTTCTGATCGATCTGGTTGAGTATAGAAGAGGACTCAACAAGATGTACTGGAATATGGACTTGGAGATCGAAGGACTCGACGAGTTCAAGGATGAACTCGGCGAGTTCAAGGCAATGTCCCAAGGTATATGAATAAGAAATCGACGAGTCAAGGAAAGACTCAACAAGTCAAGGACTAACATTCCAACTTGCATGAAGAAGGACTCGACGAGTTCAAGGATGAACTCGGCGAGTCAAAGGCAAAAGGTCCCGATTCTGTATGAAGGTGAACTCGACGAGTTCTTGAAAGACTCAACGAGTAGGATAGAAGTTCCATGATTTTGGTAAATTATGGAACTCGACGAGTTGGTGGATCAACTCGGCGAGTTGAGTCAACCATATGTTGACTTTGACCAAAAGTTGACTTTGACCGGGGTGTTGGCCTTGACTTTGACATTGGCCTGAGTTGACCCTTGAAAGGGTTACGAGTATGAAATAGGTAATTAAGGAAGGTTGTTATGTGTAGGAGTTTGAGGAGAGTTGATCCCAGAACCGCAGACAGTTCGGTTACTACACGACATCGAGGTGAGTTACTTTCCAGTTGATGATATATAGTCCATTAGCATGGCCTAGACTGATCTAGAGCGCCAAACTGGCCTGGCGTTCCCTTACCAGCCTTGCCTGGCACTCCCTTGCCAGCCGTTCTGGGGACTCCCTTGCCGGTCCTGCTGGGGACTTTCCTTCCAGCCTCGCTGGGGACTCTCCTGCTAGTTTATATGACTTAGTCCAGTCCAATGTCATTGGCCGCGTACCAATAACATCGGACTGGGGGGACTTGATGATGTATGGTCTATTAGCATAGCCTAGACCACTCTAGCGTGCCAGCCCTGCCTGGTGCGCTCCCTTTAGCCTCGATGGGGACTCCCTTGCCAGCCTTGCTGGGGACTACCCCGCCGGCCCGGCCTGACGCTCCCTGGCCTGGCTCTCCCTTGCCAGCCTTACTGGGGACTCCCTTGCCAGCCTCGCTGGGGACTCTCCTGCCGGCCCGGCCGTACACTCCCTTACCATCCTTTCCTGGTGCGCGCCTGCCAGCCTTGCCTGGTGCGCGCTCGCCAGCCCCGCCTGGCCCCTCCGGGCGGCGTCGCCCAGCTCCTTGCTAGCTGGGCCTGAATTGGGCTGGCCCAAGGCCTGACCTAATTCCCCTTGACCTAATTGTCCCCTATATAATGAATAGTACCTCCTCCATGGAGGGGATCTTCCCCTTGGCTCAGCCGCCGCCCTATACTCCGGCCGGGTGGCTCAGCCGCCACCATCCGCCGACAACCATCATACACCACCACCAGCACCAAGATGGTCCTCTCTAGCTAAAGAGAACCATCGCAGATCTATCAGCTGATCTAACTTGATCGTCGGAGTCCGCTCCCGGGGCATAGTCCCTGGGGCGGCTCTAACGGGCCTGTCTGTTGTGACCTCGCAGATCCATCTCCGGCGTAGAAGCACCCGTTCAGGGCAAGTGGTCGGAGCCGATGTCGCATCACCAGTAGAAGTGGGTCTACGACCACAATGCCGACCCACTAGTAAGGATTGTTTGTCGAGTAGTTGTCTTTGTGATATTACTTGGGTTTGCCACTATCTGAGGTGTTTTACATGCTAGTATGATATGATGTTATGTGATAGTGGTAGTAGGGGGAATAGTCCCCGATTACCGGTCGATAGGGCCAAAGGGGTGGTTTAGTACCCAGCTATGCTAGACAGTATGATTATGTTATGTTATTATGTGGTAGTAGTAGGGGTGAAATAGTCCCCGTAATCGGTTGAGATAAATCGGAGGGGTAGGTCGGACACCCCGGTATGTCTGACAGGGGTAGGTTAGGCACCCTGGTATGCCTAGCAGGGTAGGTCGGGCACCCAGATATGTTTGACAGTATGTTTATAGTATGGTATGTGATATGATGGGGGAACTCACTAAGCTTCGTGCTTGCAGTTTTCAGTTTTGTTTCAGGTACCTCTTCAGCGAAGGGGAAGGAGCCGACACGGTAGTAGCGCATCGCACACATATGATTTCCGCATTTTGAGATTCATGGGATTGTACTTTGACATTATTACTATTTTGATGATATAGTTTGATACACGTGACTATGTTTTAAAAATGGATATGAATCAATGATGTTTTTCAGTAAATTGTTTTACAAGTCACTTAATTAAAAATGAAATTTTTGGTCTTGAAAATTGGGATGTTACAAATCCGTTGAGATGGCCCAATCAGACAGAGGAACTCGGCGAGTCTATAGAGGGACTCGACGAGTTGAGTTGGTTTGTCCCGTTTTAGCTTAAGGTAGAACTCGACAAGTCGGTGAAGGGACTCGACGAGTTAAATCGGTAGATCGCGACTATAAGTAGCCTGGGAACTTGACGAGTCGGGGGGAAACTCGACGAGTTAGATCGCGATTTTGGTCGTAGGACTCAAAGAGTTGATGGAGCAACTCGACAAGTTGGGTCAACCAGAAGGTTGACTTTGACCCAAGCGTTGACTTTGATCATGGGTAAAATGGTCATTTTACCCTAAGGAGAATTATCAGGTTTTTGGCTAAGTGTTATTGTGATAATAATAGCCGGGGAGTCGTGGGAGCAGCCATCAGAGATTCCTTACTCGAGATTTCAGCAGTCAGCTTTGCGAGGTGAGTTTTCCTCCAGTAGGACGGGTCTAAGGCACCAAGGTCGGCCCATATATGCATGTTTAGTAACCGAGTGTGGGCGAGGCCCGTATCTTCCAGTTAGTCGAGTGTGGGCGGGGCCCGTATCTCATAGTTTAGTTTGAGCAAGGATATATGACTGATTGATAGATTTAGCTATACTTGTTGTCTGTGTGATACTTGTATGTATGATTATTAGTTGAGTATGGGCGGGGCCCGTATCTCATAGTAGATGAGTGTGGGCGGGGCCCGTATCTCATAGTAGTTGAGTGTGGGCAGGGTCCGTATCTCATAGCCAACAGAGTATGGGCGGGGCCCGTATCTCCAAGATAGCGGAGTGTGGGCGGGGCCCGTATCTCCATGAGTGTGGGCGAGGCCCGTATCTCATAGCTTTATGTTCTTTGGTATGTGGTAGTTTGGGGAGACTCACTAAGCTTTGTGCTTACAATTTTCAGTTTTTATTTCAGGTACTTCCGATAGCAAAGGGAAGAGCTCGGGATGATTGTAGTGCACACACCATTTGTTCAACATGGGATGTTTTAGACTCTGATATTTTGACATATGATTTTTATACAATATTTTATGATGATGATTTGAGATACATTACTTTTGTTTTTATTAAATTGTGGATGGTATTTATGGTTTTATGAATAATTTAAAACGAAATTTTTGGACCGTATTTTTGGATTGTTTCATTTATCTTGAACCCACTTTTAGTGTCAATTTTGTCTCGGTTCTAAAACTGCTTCTAGACAATTTTAGCAGTTTTCAGGCGCATAGAATTATTATTCCGTTTTTGGTCATTTGAATATGATATATTATATCATAACTTTATTACAATCTCTATTCTTGAGCCTCATACTGAGTTTTATTATATTTTAGATTTCTATTGTACCATCTAATTACTTTAATCTAAAAGTGAAATCACCACTTTCAATAATCCACCGAGTAAAAACCCCGATTTTCTAACAAATTGCGATGTTTTCCCCCAAATAGAGTAATAGAGTAAGGTCCTAAAACCAGTATTTGCGGAATAATAAAAGATGGAATTAATAGCAACCAACGCAAGTATATATATATATATATATATATATATATATATATATATATATATATATATATATATATATATATATAGACACACGTACAAAGAACTGAAGGGTAAAAACAAGTAATACAAACAACTATTATCTTGATACTTCATTGAACATAGATAATTTCGACAAGTTACAAAAGGAAACCCAAGTGAATATTTATAGAACATGGTAGCTAGGGAACAAAGGAGACAATGCACATACAAAATTGACATAGCCTAAGACCTAGTGGTGGATTCTATTAGATTAGAGGAGTGAAGTGTGGTAAGTGCCTACATGACATGTTTTTCCGCAGTGAACACTGCCCCTCCTATATGGTTTGGGTGTGCGGTTTGGGTTGTGCTGCCAAATGAGGGAGTGCTCATCTCTCTCTCTCTCACGTGCACGCACACACACACACACATTTCCTCCCTCTCTCTATCTCTCTCTTCTTTCTCTCAGCCTCTTTTCATGGTATATCACTCATTGTGTGTGGTAAGGGAGTATGACAAAATAAGAGAGCATGACACCATTTCCTTCGGCTTTAAACAAGAGAAATATGTAGAACATGGTATGCCCAAGTTGTCTTACCTTTGTACGTGGTTTTTACATAGCTTGAGGCTTGAGCTAAATGATTCTATATAAATAACCGATGAAGCTCTTTTCACTCCTACATGTTTCTTTTCTTTTCAAACTTAAATAAGTGAAAAATAATTAGGAAGTACAAATAAACCATGTCCAACCACTTGAAAGCAAACCGTTTGACATATACGAAAACAAAATATGGAATAAGTTACACGCAAGCTCAGGTCTCTAAATCACACACACTCCTAATGGACAAATCAAACATTATGTAGGGACATCTCAATCGTGGCCCATTATGTCAAACATAATAGAGTTCTAGATAATGATATCAATATTTCTTAAACAATAAAACTAAAGAGTAAAGACTAAAGACTTCCTCATTCTTTTCCAATGAAAGCTCTACCATCAAACAATTTTTTTTTTCGGCACGAAGAAATGATCAACATTAAAATTAACAAAGGACCATAAAGGAATTTGTTTTAATTTGAACCGCAAAGAAATTTAAATTCCGCAATCATGTAATGAATATACAGAAGTTCATATATTTTTGTAAAATGAAAAGGCCTTCAACTGACCGAAATTCTAGATAATCATTCTTAAAACTATATATATATATATATATATATATATATATATATATATATATATATATATATATATATATATATATATCCTCAGATACTCGTTCCAAAAAAGACAAGGTACACAGTTTCTATCCATAATCTTTTGATCTCAATCAAAAGGTACTAGGTGTCAAGGTCTCTATATTTGCCTCCTTAGAAACATTGCGTGGTTAAAGTTCGGATCCCAGGTCTCAAAAGATATATTTGGCACAAGCTTTTGTTCACAACTTTACGGCTTTTAATAACCACAAAAATGCACAAATGGTTTCTGTTTGGTTGGCTGAAAATTGTCATTTTGGTCCAAAAATGTTTGGATTAACACCAGAGGTCTAAACATTTTTTATTTTGTTGCGAATTTGGTCCAATTTTCTATAAACTTTTTCATAATGAGTATTTTGCCCTTACCTTTTTTTTTCAGTTTTTTTATTATTTAAATACTTTTTTGATTAAAAGAAAAAATAAAAAAGAAAATTTTCATTTTCTATTTTATTTTTATAATTTTTATAACAAAATAACAAAATAAAAAAATAAAAATGAAGTCTCTCTCTCTCTCTCTCTCTCTCTCTCTCTCTCTCTAACGTCACAAAATCTCTCTCTTCTTCCCATTCATATCCTACTAGTCAAAGGAGGTGGTTATCCCTCCTCCTTCTTCTTCATTTTCGAGCAAGAGAACTCCACCGGAGGTGGAGCTGTTTTCCAGCCACCAAGAAACACCCACCATCACCGGTGCCACCTCCCTCTCCCTTCCTCGGCTGTTTTTTCCCTTCCGAGAACAACCCACCACTTCACCACTCACCACCACTATAACCACCGAAAACCACCACTCCAACCACCTACTTCCTTCTGTTCTGTCAAACAAACACCAACCAAAAGCCCCCGTTACTGCTACAATCGGAGTTCTTCCTCAGCCACCGCAAGACACCACCATCTCTAATCTTTTTTTTTCTGTTGAATTGGAACGAGCTCAAGCTCTAACCATCGCCTCGCTGCCCTCCTTCTCGTCGAGCTCGTCGGAACAGCAAGGAAAGAAGCAGCAAAAGCCGTCAGAGCAACCCCTGCAACCACTGACGTCGCTGCTGTGGAACCATCGTCGCTGATTGCTGCTGTGGAACGAAGCAGCAGAAGCCGTCGGAGCAACCCCATGTGTCTCCCTCTCGATTTCTAGTCATTAAACGCCCCATTTGAAAACCCTAGCCGCCAAGAAACCCTAAATTTCAGAACTTTATCTCCTTTCTCTCATGGAGGTTCAAATGAAGGGCACCAATGATCGAAGCGGGTGTTTGGGGTGGTGCTACCTGACCAGTGGGAGGCGGAGGGGCAGCCTAGGCCGACGACAGCCACCGATTTATTCTTCTTTGGCCGGTGGTAAGCAAGAAATGAGAGAGAGAAAGATAAAGAGATTTTTCATTATTATTATTTTTTTTTTGTTGTAAAAAATTATAAAAATAAAATAGAAAATGCAAATTTTCTTTTTAATTTTTTTTTATAATCAAAAAAAGTATTTAAATAATAAAAAAACTGAAAAAGAAAAAAAAAGTAAGGGCAAAATAGTCATTATAAAAGAGTTTATAGAAAAAATTAGACCAAACTCGCAACAAAATAAAAAGTTTGGACCTTTAGTGCTAGTTCAAACCTTTTTGGACCAAAATGACAATTTTCAGTTAACTACAGGGACCATTTATGCAGTTTTGTCTTTAATAACTGATCAATCATATTTTATTAGTACGTAGAATCAGTGTCGTTTTATCTATCATTTTCTATATATTTTCAAAAGGATGAAAATATACTTGGAGGTGACAACTGGATATATGTATATATGTATGTATTGCATTCTTCCAATAAGACTACCTATTGATTTGGATGCCATGCGTGTGGTTGAAAAACTTAAATATTCGTACCTTGAAGGTCATAATGGTAAAACTACAACCCAGTAAGCACTTCCAAGTCATGTCGGGATTCAAAACTCGAAGAGTGTGGCTCGACTGACAAACAATCTTAAAAGCTCCTAAAAACCCTTGTAATTACGTTACCACCTTCCACTCCAACCCCTTAACTTATTCCCTTTTCATTTTTGTAGCATTTACTCTCCCTAACACACCCCACAATCTTCTCCTTCCTTCTCTCTCTTTATCACAAACCCAAATTTATGTGTGTATATATCTGGAAATCACCGGCCGTTACCCATGCGTTTCTCGTCGGAAAGTCAAACTTGTTTCTCGGGTATTCATGTCTATTCCCGTATGTTTTGTACGTTGATGGTTCTATTACTAGCAGTGCCACAAGAGAGTGAGATTAGTTAGTATAATAAGGTGCTTCTAATGTGCATTTGTTTAGTGTTCTTACTATAATCACTAACATCGTCCGAAGACCTCTTGTCGGGGTGACAAGAGGCGATGGAGTACGGTGCAGGAGGAGAAGGAGATGGCTCCGCCAGTGGTAGTCATCATGATTCCTCTGATAAGAAGAAACGTTACCACCGTCATACTGCTCTTCAGATTCAGATTCTTGAATCGTAAGATCCTCTTGCCTCCTTGATTTTTTCAGCAAATTAAGTAACACCAATTCTTAATCAGCTTGTTATATATTGTTGGAAAATTTTAGAACTTTTAAAGATTGCCCACACCCAGATGAGAAAACAAGAATGCAGTTAAGCAGAGAGTTGGGTCTGGCACCTCGACAGATTAAGTTTTGGTTTCAAAATAGAAGAACCCAGATGAAGGTATTTTATCTTCTCTCTTTCTGGTTGATTGTGTACGAAGCCAAAAAGTATACTAAGAGTGCCAATTTTTTTTTCGTTTAACTTTTTCTTTATTGTTAAAGTTTTCAAACACACCTTTTAGGGTCCGGCATCGCTAGCTTTTTCAGCGACTACGTATATTATATATATATATATATATATATATATATATATATATATATATATATATATATATATATATATACTCATTTCTAGCTTTTGTGTATATAGGCGCAACATGAACGAGCAGACAACTGTGCATTGAGGGCTGAGAACGACAAGATACGATGCGAAAACATTGTGATACGAGAGGCCTTGAAGAATTTGGTGTGCCCAACATGCGGTGGTCCTCCGATTGGGGAAGATTGTTATTTTGATGAACAAAAACTTCGTTTAGAAAATGCTCAGTTGAAAGAAGAGGTAAGAAGTGATCAATCAATCAGTTCCTCTTTTATATTTGTTCCATATTTAATTAACTTGACGTGAATGATAATATAGTAAGGTTTGGTATGTACTCCTTTTTCTTAAAATTAAATTGAATGATCATTTGGGTGCATGCGATAATCTAGCACTTGTAGTTTTCGCATATATTTTTGGCTTCTTGTTATCTCCTTGAATTCTTGTACATGATGCCATGGGTTCCATGTGCTCTCTTAATTATTATGTTTCGGAAAAAATTGGAGAGATAAAGTAGCTAGGACGGGTAGGCTTAATTTGCGAATTCTCTTACCGGGTAATTTTGTAATTTTACAGCTGGATAGAGTATCGAGCATTGCGGCCAAGTACATAGGTAGACCGATGTTGCAACTCCCACCGGTGCAGTCCATTCACATGTCTTCACTGGACTTATCCATGGCCAGTAGTTATGGTGGTGGTCCAGTGAATAGGATGGTGATGATGAACAGTGGTCCTTCTTTAGACCTTGATCTTCTCACCGGCTCCGCCATTGGTGCATCATCTAGCAACATCGTCAATCCTGACCCTCCGTTTCACAACATCGTGCACCTTTCCGATATGGACAAGTCTCTCATGGCTGATATTGCTAGTAATGCGATTGATGAACTGATGAAGCTTGTACAGACCAACGAACCATTGTGGACAAAATGTCAAAAGGACGGGATGCATACCGAAGTTCTTAATCTTGATAACTACAAGAGGGTTTTCCCACGGTCTAATGATCATAACTTGAAGAGTCCTAATGTTAGAATTGAAGCATCCAAGGCTTCTGGTGTTGTGATGATGAACAGTTTGCAATTGGTGGACATGTTTGTGGATTCGGTTAAGTGTCATCCTTTATTTAAATTTTAATGCTTATGTATTTCGGATTAGCAGTGCTGCATTTTACGTACATGAGCTTGATGTAATTTAATTTATTTGGCCACATGCAGACTAAATGGATGGAACTGTTTCCTACCATCGTGTCAAGAGCAAGAACAATTGAGGCACTTGAAGCTAGATTATTGGGTTCTCTAAGTGGCTCCCTGCAATTGGTAAATCACACCACATTTCAATTCAATGATTTCCTATTGTTTTTATTAATCGTATCTTGTTTTCGGTTGAAACTTAATTTGTATATTTTTGCTAGATGTATGAAGAATTACAGGTGCTTTCCCCGCTGGTTTCCACCAGGCAGTTTTATGTTCTTCGGTTTGTTCAGCAAATTGAGCAAGGGTCATGGGCGGTGGTCAATGTTTCGTACGATCTTCCTGAGCATAATGCATACCCCCACTCCCGATGTAAAGCACACCGCCTTCCTTCTGGGTGTTTGATCCAAGATATTCCTAATGGTTATTCAAAGGTTTGTAAATCTCGATCAACTCTTTATTATATATATATATATATATATATATATATATATATATATATATATATATATATATATATATATATAAGAAGTTAGCAAAGTCGAGTAATTGATGGTGTTTTAATTTATTTGTATACGTACATATATAGGTTACATGGGTGGAACATATGGAAGTAGAAGAAATAAGCCCGATTGATAGGCTTTATCGAGATTTGGTCCACAGTGGTTTGGCCTTTGGAGCCAGAAGATGGCTAGCTTGTCTTCAACGGGCATGCGAAAGAAGCGCTTCTTTGATGATGGCTAGCACTTCGTCTCATGATATTGGAGGAGGTACATACAATCTTATATATATCAAGCATTACGTATACTCACTGTTTGATCTAGCTCAATTGAAATGTCGCGCGTTATTAGTAATTAAAATTTACTGCCAATAATCAGTCAAAATTATCTTTAGCAACGGCTTGAATAAATTGATTTATGATCATACATAATTCCGTTGGATTTGATGGACAGTAATCCCATCGGCACCTGGGAAGAGAAGCATGATGAAGTTGTCACAAAGAATGGTGAAGAACTTGTGTTCCGGCATCAATCCTAGTAATGGTCATCAATGGACATCGGTTTCAGGTTTGAATGATCAATTTGAGGTCCGGGCGACTCTATACAAGACCACCGATCCTGCAGGTCATCCAAACGGGATGGTACTTAGCGCATCCACCACCATTTGGCTTCCGGTTCCTCCACAGAATGTCTTTGATTTCTTTCGAGATGGAAGGACTAGACCTCAGGTAAGTATCGTACGTACATACATACATACATACAAATAATTAATTTCAGCATTCAATTGATATCTGACTCCTTTTTAATTTTTTAATTTATTGGTGCATGCAGTGGGATGTTTTATCGAACCAGAATCCAGTACAAGAAGTAGCACATATCGCCAACGGGACTCACCCAGGGAACTGTATATCGGTCCTCAGGGTAACTTATTCAATTTATATATAAAAGTCTATGTTAAACTTAATTATCAACACTTATATATATATATATATATATATATATATATATATATATATATATATATATATATATATATATATATATATATATATATATATATATATAATATAAACCCATCGATCGCTATTCACTAGATAAGCTGTTTGTTTGAAGTACTAATAATTAAACACAAATTACGTACAGGCTTACACTCCAAGCCAGAACAACATGTTAATACTACAAGAAAGCTGTACAGACGCATCGGGGTCACTGCTGGTATACTGTCCAGTTGACTTGCCTGCTATCAACATAGCCATGAACGGTGAAGATCCCTCCTATATTCCATTACTACCATCCGGTTTCATCATCACAACCGACGGCCGCCATGAAATTACATCACAGGGTCTGGGCGGTGCTTCCACCAGCAGTAATATTACAGATCTCGGAGCTGCTGATCATGGTGGTGGTGGGACATCAACAGGCTCACTTGTTACCGTAGTGTTTCAGATACAAGTTAGCAGTTTTCCGTCGGCTAAAATGAGCCCAGAGTCATTAACCACCGTTAATAACCTGATCACAAATACAGTCCACCAAATTAAAGCCTCCTTCAATTATGCTTCTACCACCACCTGATCAACAATCTCTCTCTCTCTCTCTCTCTCTCTCTCTCTCTCTCTCTCTCTCTCTCTTTCTTAAATGTGCGTAGAGATCGATGAGTCGAAGGGAAGTTTTGGGGTTAGTTGGGGATGCTCTTAATGCAAGTTTCATCATCAATAGCAGAAGCCGAGTTAATATTATTGCTGCATCATCCTGCTACTGTGCTGGTTGTTCGCTGCCATAGTTCATTTACCATCTTCAACTACTACATTCATTTACCCTTCTTGGTTTTTAAGTTTTTTTTTCTTCTTTTTTATAATTATTGTGCTTCTTGTTCTTTTCAAATTTATTGCATTTTAGTTGAGAAGAGGGAGTCAAGAACGCACCATACTTGTCTTTCCATGTATGGTTTGGGTATTGACTTTGTTTTCAGTTCAGTCTATATATGCATGATTTATAAACAAATATCCTCACATTCATGTCTCTTGAACCCAATTACCGTTTCCGTTTCTTTGTTTTTTTGTTTCCATTGAGTAACCGTATATGAATAGTTATAGTTGGTGTTCCATACGTACGTTCCAGATCCATTTCTAACGAGACACGGCTTGCTGATTTTGTCCACGTAATTAATACAGTTCATTTAAAATATTTGGATATTTTACCAATACAATCAATAATATGTATATGCTTTAGCTCAAAATCCTATAATTATATATCAGGAATAAGTTAATAAATTAAAAGATGTTAGCCGGATGTAGGGGCCAATATCATTTTAACAATCATTTCAAACAAAAAAGAATTAACACTTTTTAAGGTCATGACCTACAAAAAAAGGTAGGGGCCAATTTGTTTAGTGCATGGCTTTATTTCATGGACCACATGTGCTTGACTAATGCAATCAATTCAAATGAGATGGGTACGTTAATAAAATTGTTTTATTTGCCTACTCGGTTTTAAAAAATTTTAACCATGACATTCTGTCAACACATGTTACTTTTATCGGTTTATATGTAATAGTAATATTTAGTAATAAGGTTAAGGTTATAAAATAGCAATATACTTTTTCAGTTATCTAGCCTAAGTAAATCATCGAATTTTTTTTTCACACATACTATGTCATTGTATTTAAAATAAATAAATAAATCACTTTATATATATATATATATATATATATATATATATATATATATATATATATATATATATATATATATATATATATATATATATATATATATATATATATATATATAGAGAGAGAGAGAGAGAGAGAGAGAGAGAGAGAGAGAGATACACCATTTTACATAAATCCACCCCCCACGTCTATGAGTATCATTAATATGAATGTCGTTGTAAACATATTTTGGATTATTACCTATGATTTGGCATGTAGTTGTAAGATTTAAGTAAAACTAAGAAACAATTCCTTAACTAGTTGGTCATTGCCCATGATAGAAGAGACCAGAACATTACTAAAAATATTAAGAATTTATATTTATTTTTTGGTTCGATGGCAACTCAGTGGAAATTGTGTTCTTGACTAATATTTTATGTTCCTGTATGTGATTGTCCAAGAAATAATTATATAGTCATATAATTTTTGAATAAAATGTTGTTAAATCAATACATATTTTTATAGGGAAACTGTTGTAAATGTAAAACGATGTGGGAGACAATAAGATTACCAAAAAATCAGGATCTTTTATTTAATTCTTGGTTCGATAGCAACTCGGTTGAAAATGTGTTATAGAGTAATTTAAAAAAAAATGGTTTAATTTATCGATTATATTTTTTTTTCTTTTAGAAATATCTATTTTTATATAATATAACGAAAAAAAATATCCAAATTCAAAACAACAAATGATAGAGTTCTTCGTAACACTATTTTTTTGAGTTTGTGAAAAAAAATTTCAAAAATGTTATTGTTAACTATATGAACGATTTGTTTAAATGATTCTATCTTTTTATTAAAAAAATAAATATATATATAAGACATAATTTTCATTCTTCAATTTAAAAATCATTTTAAAGGTTTATTATGTATCATATATTATAAACTTCTCGAAAATAAATTTTATAAAAAAAAATACAAGTTTTTTTTTTAATGTGAAATATAATATGATAAAAAATGAGATTATTCAAAATATTTTTGATTAAAAAAAAGTTATGATTCAACATGTTTATGATCATTAATTTTTTATGATCTAAAAATATTTTGATTAAGATATTTTATGATCCTTACTTATATTTTTTATTTTTCAAAATATATAACGATCTAAAACTTGTTATAATATATATATATATATATATATATATATATATATATATATATATATATATATATATATATATATATATATATATATATATATTGTAACACTTGGTTTCACGTCATTTCTTAATTTTGGGTTGTGGACCAAAATTCGATCATGTAAACACTTTGGGCCTTAAGGAAGTAAAGTTTAGACCTTATTAAAGGTTGATAATGTTGGTTGTGAGATCTAAACCCTTGATTTGTGTGTTGAACTGAAGGGAAAAAATGGAAAAGTTATATGTCTGGTTTCTTGCATGGATGAGGGTTTTAGTTCGACAGGTGTTAATGCAAAAGTAATTACATATGATTTTGGGGCTCTTCAATACATTTCCGTGTGTATAAAGAACGTCGAATACATAGTTGAAACAAAAAAGTTATGGTTGTTTGAATTTAAGCTGGAAAGGCGAGTTTGGCACTACGTAAGGCGTACACTAGGTACGTAGGGTGTAATGGCTGAAGGCTGGGGACACGTTTTTAGTGGGCTACACAGGGCGTAGCCTAAGTTATGCAGGGCGTAAAAGCGCTGAGTAAAAACCCTAATTTCAGGGTTTTGAGCCCTATTTAAGGACATTAACCCCTTGATGTCCTTCTTATCATCAGCCTCCACCCTTTTGAGCCTCTTACTCGAAACCCTAACTATCTTGTGAGGATTTTGAATCATTTGATGTTTTCCTTGTGTTTGTTGTAAAAAAGAAGGTGATTGAAGATATGTTGCGGAAGTCCAAGGCTTGTAGATCCAGACTCTACTCTTCTTCAGCATCTTCCAGGAGGTATAAAGGTTGAACCTTGATGATTCATTAGATGTATCTAGCTTGTTATGTATTTTATGAGCTTTCTGTCCCTTGGTCTTGGGTCTAGTGAGTATGAGCTAATCTAGACCTCTTGAGTGGCATTTTCTAGCATTTTTAAGCTTGTAGAGTGATAAAAATGGGAGCTTAGTCACTCCCACCCTTCCATGCATGAGTATTTGGGCATTGGGGTGTGTTTTAGACTTGAGATTTGGTATTGTTCTCTTTTAAGCCATGAAAAGGGATAAAGTTAGGTCTATCACTCTAGACGTTTATTAGGACCAGATCTGAGCAATAGATGGTTGGTTTTTATGAATTACGAGCTAAAATGGAAATGGCTTAACAGCATGGTACACAGGGCGTACTCTGAGTACGCATGGCATACCAATACGCAGGGCGTAGATTGATTACACATGGCATAATCTTGCTGAAGTTAATTTTAACTTTTGTGGACCATTAACCATTGACTTTTTGACCATGTTTGGCTTTGGATCTAACTTGAGGGTTTTTGGGTTGTTGATTAAGGTTCCACCTGGTTTTCATCTTAATGGATGCGCATGATCAATAAGTGCAAAAAGTGAGCGTGTTGTGGTATCCTTGAGGTTTCCGATTCAAGTGAGATTTCCTCACTATACTCGTGGGTTGAAGGCACAAATGCCGACCCACTAGATTATTGTTATGTATACTCGTGTATAGGATGTTGCAGTGCAGTAGTGATCTGTTATATATATATATATATATATATATATATATATATATATATATATATATATATATATATATATATATATATATATATATATATATATATATATATCCTTGTATGTTAGGATATATGAGCAGTGGTATGCTGGTTTGAGTACCTGTAGGTTGGTCATAGTCTAGAGGAGTGCCCTAGGGGCTGTAGGTAGTCATGTAGGATAGCCTGATAACTCTTGATCTAGGCTTTCTTGCATGTTCCTTGTTTGGTTGTGGCTATAGAACAGGATCCTATGTAAGGGTGGCTATCTCACCTCTGGTTACATATGACCATGCATTCCTTGGAGGTTCGTCGGTAGCGGAGCAGTGTGTTGTGAGGGGTCTAGTAGGCGGTAGTTAGTTGTATGATTGTTAATTACATGTATTTATGTGCCTAGTTGATCTCTTGTTTGTTTATATATTGACATATTGTGGCAGATAAGGTTGAGGAGGTCTTGCTGTGTGTTGTAGGCCAAGATACCAGGTGCGGGCCGGTTATAAGCCTTAGGCACGGAGGCTCGGGAAGAATGGTTAGGTTGGCAGCAGGCCAACATACCCGAGAGTAATACAGTCTGATGACTGTGGAGCCGATATGCATGCTTGTATGTTTGTTGTGTGGGGTATTTTAGGGGGAACTCACTAACCTTCGTGCTTACCCAACTGTTATTGTTTTCAGGTATCATCGGTTATCGTGGGAAATTGAAGGCATGACTGTACACATTCATCTACAACAATGATGATTTCGCGTTTACTATAATACTCTGATTTTAAACAATGGACCTTGGAACAAATGGTTTTCTTATCTTGTATTCTAAAAATGAGTAGTTTTACCTTAATTAAAAATAATAAAAAGTTTGTGAAAATAGGACGTTATATATATATATATATATATATATATATATATATATATATATATATATATATATATATATATATATAAATATATATATGGGATAGCATGCATGAGATCCATAAAGTTAGCAATTTTATGGATCATTGAGGCATTTTCTCTAGAATATATTTCAGATGTGAGGTTTGGTGTTGGTTTAGAATCCAAGCATGAGCCTTGATCCCTTTTTCCTTCTTGACAGATTGATTTAAATTCAAAGTTTGTTGGGAAATGGAACAAATATCTCGACTCTCCAGCACATAACGGCTAGATTACTTGGAATTATGAATTCTAGAAATTTCCAATCACCAAGGATCTTGAATTGAAGATTTCTATGGGAAATTGTTTTAGGTAGAAATTTTGATTAACTATTTATATCTTGACATTAAACTAACATCCCATACAAGCCCAAGATCTTGGATTTATTTAGTATATTGTGCAGGGACTTAAAGCATAAGAAAAAAAGAATAGACCAAGTAAATAACACGTGGTTAATGCCTCATGAACATTAAAGACCCTCACGAAAGCTGAGTCAAGCAAAGATCAAGGAGAATCCCAAGAATGTCGAAGTTTTAGTTATTCTTGTTAGGTGTAAAAGAATAGTTGATCAATGCACACAAAGACACTTCCACTTCTTCTTTTTCTTCGATTCTTTCGACACTTGAGAACAATCACATTCTTTCTCTGATCAGCTAGCAGTTGTAACATTTATCTGCGATTTAATATAAGCTCTAAGATAGGTGAGTTTATGACCTCTTGAGGTTTTATGTCGGAGATCAAAAAGGATTAAGGGCTTTCCTCGCACATCATTGTGTTCTTGCTTTGATTTGACTCATTTATGATTTTTTGATCGATTACAACATTTATTGCATACTTATTTGATTTTTATTTTCAGTTTTCACATCAACTTATGAAGATATTATCTGGTATCTTGATACTTTTCGAATATCTTGCTGCTTTCTTACACAAAAATCAATTCTTAATCACTTTAACACTATTTTTTTCCCAAAAATATACTTATTCATATTACGAAAGGTAACACTTTCATTAAACACTTTTCTGAGCATTTTAGTTTTCTACTCGGGATCTTGGGCATGAACAAGGCCTTTGACATATTTCAATAATCTTAAGCACTCTAGATTTTAACATTTCATTTCTAACATCACACCACACTTACTAATTTGGTTATGAAATTAGTTTGTTAATTTCTGTAACATCCCAAAAATCCTGAGTAAAAAGTTCATTTTTATTATAATCAAAACACCATTGTAACTTTGTCCAAACATTGAAAACAATTTTTAAATAAAACAAATTATCAGAGTTTATTCCCAAGGATCACATATTAACGAAAACACTAGTGTATGCGTTGCGATCGTCCCGAGCTCTCTCTCATTTGAAAACTGGAGTACCTGAAACATAAACTGAAAACAGTAATCACAAAGCCTAGTGAGTTCCCCAAATACCACATACCATACATATCATACAATAATGAGATACGAGCCCCACCCACACTCTGATAATAGTGAGATACGAGCCCCACCCACACTCGGATAACGAGCCCCACCCAGTGAGATATGGGCCCCTCCCACACTCGGATCCCAATGAGATAGGGACCCACCCACACTCATATAACGGGCATCACCCAATAAACATACATATACAAGCACATACAAGTATCACACAGACAACAAGTATAATCAACATGATCAAACATGGGTCGGCCTTGGTGCCTTAGACCTGCTAAACCCAGTAAGGAAACTCACCTCGAAAGCAGAAACACACTGAAAGAAACCCCCTAGCTGCTGCCCTGATGACACCACCGAACTGACAGATCAAAACAACATCCAATTAACAATTGGGTTCCAATCCATAACCATAACTTCACACCTGGGGTAAAAAGACCATTTTACCCCTATCCTAACCTTGTCCAAAACTATGACCCAAACTACAATCTGAAAGACCCAAGGGCCCTCTAATCAACCAATGAACCAATTTTCCAAATTGGGCCCAACCTCAACAAGAACCAAAACTGAGACCCAATTTCAATAAACAAAAAGGCCAAAAATCAATAGATCCACAAAGGCCCACTAATGGCCCAATTTTCCAAATTAGGCCCAATCCCATATGGGCCTTATCCTAAGCCCATACTCCCCTTAATTACAATTCAGAATACCTCAAATACTCCTTGGGACAAACTTTCTCAAAGTCATAAATCAAAAGTTAAAGTCAACAGTCCAAGTTGACCCAACTCGCCGAGTTGTCCTTCAACTCGTCGAGTTTCTTCATTAGACTGCAAACATCAGGCAAAACCCCATCAACTCACCGAGTTCACCCACAAACTCATCGAGTTCGCCAAAAATCCAACGTCTTAATTCATTAAGTCGACCTTACAAAAACTAAGGGCTTCACAACTCCAATCTTAACTGAAAATGGCCTCAAGAAGGGAAAAGTTTCCAACTTTACCCTTAAGAACCACCAAAATGGGTCCAAAACCCAAATCCTTAACTTAAAAGGGTAAGGACTTAATCATTAAGCACTTATTCAACAAGGACACAACTCCAAAATGCAGATCTGACCACATAAGGCTAGATGACTATGTAAAATTTCCAACTTTACACTTATCCATGACTAGAAGAAGCTCAAAAGTTCAAAAGAGGCCAAAAGAAGGACTTAATGAATGCATGAAGCCCTTACAACCATAAATTTGGCACCTTTATGCCAAAAGAGCTCATGATGATCATAGATCTGAAAAGGATACACACTTGGGACTTCTACTTCCCTAACAACCACCCATCCATGGCTAAAAGCATATAAATAAACGCAAGACTAGATCTAAGCCAATATTAAGCAAGGTTACAACTTTATACCCAAAATGTGCTGGAAATGGAGCAGAGAACCAAGATCTGAAAGCTCCTACTTGATTCACCACCTTGCACCAAGCTTCTCTTCCTTTAATGAGCCTTAAACACACCAAAACACACCTACAATGAGTTCACAACACTCAAGGAGGCTCTAGGGTTTCGAGATTAGGGTTAAGGGCTATGGAGGCTGGAAATGAGGCCAACACTTGGAACTTAAGGTGTTTAAATAAGGTGCAAAACCCCAAAATTAGGGTTTCCTAAACAGTGCCCAACTCGTCGAGTTGGCTCCTCCAACTCGCCGAGTTGTCTCATTAATCTCGTGACCAAAACAACTCCTACTCGCCGAGTTGAGGCTCCTCAACTCGTCGAGTAGACCCATTAAATCCTCACGATTCTTCATTTTTAACTTGCCGAGTTCAACTTGAATTTGGCATAATTCCACAATTAACCTTCTAGATTCCGGGTGTTACAACTCTCCCCCACTTAAATTAGATTTCATCCTCGAAATCGCTCTTTATTAATACTCATAACAAAACGAACAACATACAGAACACAATCAAAAATTCCGCACATAGAACCATCTTTACTAAAGCAACCGAAACCCAAACCGAAACTTCCATCCCAAAAACAACAATCAAACCCTCAGCCCCTGCAAACCACTTCTACCTTTCTGAGACCTGAAATCTACAATGGTATGACTCCCCGACAGACCGCCCACACTGAAACAACCCATGACAAACTCTTAATGAATAACAGACAAAACATAACACTTCCCACTCGGATCATACAACGGCCTATCCAACTCGCCTGAAAACATCTTTAGAATAGTTCTTCCAGCCCGATGAAGAACGAATCCTCAATCTCTTGAATAAAACCAATCCTACCTCGCCTGAAATCTGAAACCTAACGTCTCAATGGTCTGACTCCCTGTCAGACTTCTCACACCGAGTCGTTACAATGCCAATCTCATAGTGTTTCATTCCAACAAAATGCTTCCAATCCCTGAACACATTGCTGCTTCAAAGGGAAACAAAGTCACTGACCATGCACAACTACAAGACACTTATACCCGAAAGAAGGCTCAGATAATCCTTTGAGTAGAAGATTCATCCCTGAAACGATTCGACTTAGACGAGAGTTGCGCAACAGATTCAAATCAATTAGTCTGAGATTATTTGATCCCGCTGCGAGTGACTTAGCATTTCCCAATCACCCAATTACTTCACCCATACATGAAATCCCAAATCACTAATACTGCCTGAAACACTAATACCGCCCGAGGCACTGATACTGCCTGAAACCCTAATGCTGCCCGAAACACTGAGACTGCCCAATCAAATAATGAAACCTATCTGAAAATCTGAAAACCCATGCTTACCTGACCCCACACAGATCGAACCACACCAAAGCACAGGTGCCTGGCCTGCCAATAAATTGAAGCCATTCGTTACCCCTAAGCCCTTCCATAGATGCCCTCGGCACATTGATACATTATTTCAAAACCTACAGAACAGAAAGCCCTACTAATTTAACACATCAATTCAGTCCAGGCTTGACCAAGCGCTTTAGATGTCATCATCAAATCATCGAGGGGTCCACAAATATCGCTTTTCCCATTAGGGAAAAAGGAATGGATAAACTTCGACTTATATGCTTATACTATTTACTCATTAAATCACACACAGCAATACGTTTTATAACATCAAGTTATTGACGCGTTTACGTATTATCAATGCACAACCAACTCTTAAACAACAACTCATATATCTCCGTTTCAAGAATATAAGATATTATCGTCTCAAAATTACTTGTGATAAAATCCATGAAGTAATTCTCTGAGCGTGGGTTTATCCAATACTTAAAATCACCATTTCAAAAGTACTCATGAACATTGAAGCAAAACCATTGCTATGTCTAATCTCCATAGACAATTTACAATTCAATTCAAGACAGTCTTAATTCGCTACTCACTTCCAAAAGTACGATCGACTGTGGATGTTTGAATAATCCAATTATTCGGGAAGTAAAACTTGCGAAGTGAAACACAATAATAACCTAATTAACTATGGTCTCAAAGCTATTGAATATAAATAAAACTCTTATTATTTAATCACCATATTAATTAGACTTTATTAATTGTATAATGTTTCGATTAATCAACTAAATACTTGAATTATACATTAGTCATGCCATGTTCTAAACATGCATACTATGTCTCTCTCTATGGTCCTTTCTTTGTGAACAGATCGATTGGACATTACTCCAATGATGCTTATTTCATAATTCCTGATTCTAGTCATTACTAGAATATATTTAAGTTCAACCTTTCATTCAATGATCTTCTGTAATGTCGAGGTTTCAAAATCACAGAGACTTTGCTAACGATATTACAAAACATTCCATCAAATTTTTTTTACTGAAAACAATTTCATGGTAATGAAGTCTCAAATTCAAGATAACTCCTTGAACACCTTCCTTGCATTAAGGTTCCTAATTCACATATAGATTTTAATCGTTCACTCCCATTATGGAAACATTTCCATATTCCCATATAACTATCAATTCCGAACAAGAGTCACCTCCACTCAGAATCACGTCAATATGGTCCATCCAAATGCTACTATACTTCCAACTGTCCACAAGCAACCAATCTTTTGGTAAACCTCAGACTGTTCTTGAAAGTTGTTTAACAACGTTAGTCACATCCTGTTCTAGTCCTTTTTCCCTCTCGATGCCCTAGGCATTTGGAAAAATCAGAACAAGTGAATATTATAGCATATGTAATCAATCCTATATATGAAGCATACGGGACTTGATACATAATGTCTTACATAAAGGCATGATATCTGATCAGTTTATTGCTATAATATTTCCATATATCGAATTTCCTATGTTGAATCATTACAACACAATATTCATATATATATTCAAGACTAAGTTTTATTAAACTTTCAATCTAAATTTTTAGCTTTGAAATGAAGTATGAGTGCCTTCTCCCCAAAGCTTATCATAGCAAAGCAATTTCTAAACTTTGCAACTAGCAAATTTGTAAACTTTTTTTCCTACAAATAGTATTTCCAACTTGCAACACTTAGCCTAACAATTATGCTCCCACTAGCTTTGACATGTATCTAGAAATCAATTGGACTTCTAGAAATCAATACTTTTTGACTTTCTTACTAAAGTGCAGATTTCTGATACGTAATGCTTCGATAAGTCTCCATCTAGACTTCTCAAGCTTATACACCTTTCATTAGATAGCATATTTGTGTGTTTAAACCCTTTCAGGACTTATAGCTATAAGTCCTGAACGTTCAAACTATTTCTTGCCATTTCTCACAATTCGAACTATGAAAAGGGATGTCATAATCATATGCGAATTTGAGAACGCAATTATCACAACTGCTAACCATAATGATATTAATCATATTTAAAATCTACTAGCAAAAGTGTTTCCTCATAATCATTTTCATGAATTAGAGTGAAAACTTTTGCCACCTACATTTTATGGTGTATGTGTTCCCATCCATGTAAATCTTATCATTTCCAACCTACAATCATAAGATAAAGTTGAGGACAAAACCAAAATAAAATTTAGTTTTTCCTTTCATGGACTGAACTTTGCTTATTCTTAATTTCTTGCTTTCTGGTAGCACAAAGGCCTACCAATGCTTCCATGTTGTTTAAGCAGCTCACCCATATTGATCAATGTACTTTCACTGACAAACGTGCTTTGCCTTTTGTAGTCAAATGGGAATCATAGAACTCATAAGCTTTCCAACTCAACTGAAAGGTGCACAGAAACAAGAATGTGTCAACACGATAGGTTATCAACCTCAGGTCGTGTGCTGGTGATTACTAAAAGGTTTATTCTTGATTGACTCCTGAAACTTTTTCAAGATCAATAAGACTCCCACTGACTTCTTGACATATAAGTTTTTCTGTTAAGGAACATTCCTCGACAAGCAAAAACAAATATTCAAAAGTTAGTATTGATTCTTGTCAAGAAAACACTTCATTGAATTGGTCTTAGTTCATCCTATGTTTTTAAATCCAAAAATCACAACTACCAATTCCAAATGTGCCAGAGTAAGAAAACATTATTACTCCACATTTTGCAAGGTGTTCTAAACCTGCTTAGTACAAAACAATCTTCCAGATACAAATTGTAGTTACTAGAGTATGACTCTAAAACTTTAATTGTAAAAGAAGTATGACTCTTATCTTAATTAAACCATTTCATAATATCTGATTCCTTTTCTTAGTCAAACAATTTCACTAATATGCTCTTCGAGGATCAATTGTAACATGGTTCCATAATCATCAAGATGATCATAAAACGTGATACTAAAGTAATCTCCTTTCCTTTCAGATTGGAGAAACTTGTATCTTTCTGCCTAACAGATTCTTCATATTCGTTCTGTCACTCTTTGAAACTTTTTCAAAGTATCAGAATTATGCTCAATCTTATAAACACAATCATGTTTACTAAAACATCGGTAAATCATAACGAATAGAGTTATCGTCCTTTGTGGTGGATCCCAAGAGTCCATATTAATGTGTACTAGATCCAATAGTCCTTCACTTGAATCACACAAACATGTGATCAATGAATTAGTCTTAATCTTCCAACGATCAATATTCTCATACATCACACAATTCGAATTGTATGACTCCAAGTTTCTATCCAATTGAAACTTGGGCGATGAGAATTCCTCTTCACTTGGTTAATTATGACATTTACCATAAATGATATAACTAAGAATCAAATCCACATTTAGCATTGCTAATAATAGAAATGTAACCACCAATTTTCATAAGTTCCATTGCAAGGAAATATAACCAAATATATAAACCAAAATTTCACTTTTATTGATAATAAACGAAAATTTGGAACTTGTCCTTACAATGCAAAAAATATGAAAACTCTTAGATCCTGCAAAACATCAAAATGTGACTATCACATCATGTATTAAGAATCTATGAACAGGATCTTAATGGAATTTGATAGTAGAGTCACACAACTTGACTTTACTATCTTTAAGATCTTTCAGGTAGTCTGGGCAGCTTCGCTGGTGGGATGTCAAGTCCACCAAGCAAACTACACCCTTTGTTTGCAAATAAAACGTAATATAATGGTAAAAAGGGGTATCGATCCTCGGGGAAATGGTTGTATTCAATCACCAATGCAATCCAATAGAACTACTGTAAAAAAACTAACTAACTACAATTAAACTAAAAAGGGGGGGGGGTGTTGTCATTGCTTGAAAACTAAAAGACTTGAATAACTAAAAAGCTTGGAATTAAGCAAGATGGTGAGATGCTCAAATATTTGAGGGAATTGGTTAACCAAGGCAATTCAACACAATGAATATTTGTGTGTTTCTCATTAGGATTCAACATGAAGCTTATCATTCATCCCAAATTGGTTATAGCAATCATGAAGCATAATATGCCGAGATTCCTCATAGGTAGTATGGAGGTTGGGGAAGCCCACAACACACCTTCTTAATCAAAATCAAAGATCCAATTGAAGCAATTGAACCGAAGAAGTTGATTAGCCTTAAGAATGAATGAATCCCCAATTCCTAGAGGATGTCAATGCTTACACATCCATAAAGGAGTCATGATTCATAAGCGAAGATGATTTCTACCATCATAAAGCCATTGTTCTAAGTAAATTCAATGATTCAATGCTAAACCAAAGAAAATTGCTCATTCAAGTACCAATCTCATTATCAAAGTATTAAACAAGCATAAGAAATATGAACTAGAATCATAAACATAAGATAAATGACAATTAAGCATGAATCCTTCAAAAACCCACAAACATCCAAGGGTTTTAGCCAAAGTTAACCAAAATAGAGTAATTAGCCACTCATGGCAACAAAATAACAATCAAAAAAGTATAATTGCATCAAGAAACTACCAATTACTTAGAAAGATGAGAAGAATGAGTTTCAAGCGCCAAAATCGCCTCTCCAGCTCTCTAATGGTGGAAAATCGAAGTTATTGCTGAAAGATCCAACCCCCAAGGCAAATGGTAAACAAAATGACCAAAATGCCCAAAAGTGTGCAGTTGCGCGGGTACCCGCGAGCCTGAGATGCCACCATCGCAAGTGTTGCTAGAATGCTATTGGTCCATTCTTCTCCACTAACCATTCCACTACCCAAGATTCCCTTGGTCCCCTCCATGACTCATATGATTTGAAATTGGCTAATCACATTCAAGCTTCAAATATGGATGCTCCAAGCCCAAAATAACAATCCATGACCCATCTTCACAAGCCCACTTCATCCAAGCCTTCAACTTTTTAAGCCCAAATCTCCTTTGATGGATCCACAAAGCCCAATAATGCATCGAAAAGCCCACCAAGCCCAACTGCAGTCAAACCACAACCGCAACGAGCTCTAAAACCCTGCAAAATATTTCATGCAGAATAGAAAGTACCCGACACGATCCATGATAAAGAAAATAAAGAATATAGAATGCAATACTAATAAAAAGAGCTAAAAATACTAAAACAAACTAATAAAAATAAGGAAATAAAATAAGCTATCAAATCACCCCAAGCTTAAACCTAACTTGTCCTCAAGTTAGAACAAGACTAAAATGAGCTTGGGATGAGCTAAACTAAAAAGGAAAAAGAAAGATACCATAGAACTTGGTCAATATCAGTCAACATGGTCAGAATTAGTCTTTCATGGACCATATGCATCTTCAAAATGTTCCCCACTTTAGAGCCATAAACTACATTCTCGAACCTCTTGATGGGCGAATAGATCACGGTTGGATGTAGTCGCGGTGTACAAGACAAAGGAAACAGAGGATGCGCCCAGTGGGGGCACTTTAAATCACTAATGCAGACCATAATGCATGAAGGAAAGGCACCTATTCACACATTATAATTCCTACATTTGACAGGCTAAAGTGTATAGTAACGAAATAGGGTTTTGCAGCACGGCCTCCGGGAAAACATCCGGTTTCAGAGGCTTCTCCCTTGTACTGTCCTTTACAATCTACCTTCTCATCGTGATAGCCTTTTCTCACCAAAAATCAAAAATAAAATAAAATAAAATAAATTCTACTTAACCTAAATCTAAACCTAATAGCTTAAATCTTCAATCTTGAACTTCTGTTATTTGGTTTTCAGTCTGTTTGCTGCTCGATCTTCTGTCTTCTTCTCTTTTTTTTGGAGAGAAGTCTTGAAATTTGATTCTTGTTCTTCTTTTTGTGTTGCTCTTTTTCTTCATTTTTCTTCTTTGTCTTCACTTTTCCAATTTCTTCATTTTTTTGTGTTTTCTTCTTGGAAGGTCTAAGGAATTTCACCATGTAACATAGGACTCAAATAGTGAGAACGGAGTAATAGATGGAGGCTAACATGAACACCTAATGATCATTGACAATAAGCCATTATCTACTAAAAAAAGGTGGGGAATGACTCAAAAATGGGTGTTACCGAAAAGACTTGGTCCCAAAAAATGTGAATTGGGGGACCCGCCTCAAAGTTCATCGAGCACCTCAATGCAAGGTGTGATAAACAAAATATATCTAACAATCTACTCTAGACCCCAAGAAAAAATGATGACCTATCCTAAAAAAGGTGGTGAGAATCTAACTAAGTAAGACTCGGACGAGACTAGGGAGTACTAAGGGGTACTCCCCCCAAAACCAAGATGCGAGTCTTCAATGTCTTCAAAATACCTTACCGGGCTAATCTTTGCTCGCACACATCGGTTTGACCAACCACATCCCTCCGCACCTAGACCCAATCAAGCTACCTGCATCTGATCCCCACACAAGCGGTCTCAAAGTGGTCTGTGAGGCTCAAAACATGTCCCATTTATCCAATACAAGGAATTCCATATCAAGACCCGGGACCAATCTATGATTCAATACTTATGACTCGTCGCTATGGTACCTGTAGGGATGAGAAGACAATAGAGATAAAAAATGCACGAACTTAAACTAGAATGCATCTAAAAAAGTATGAAAATTCGAAAAGAAAGAAACAAAACATGCAATATTTTTTTTTAATTTTTATGCAATTTTTATGAATGACCTAAATGACTTACTCTAAATGCAACTATATACAACTTAAATGCAAAAAAAATAAAAGATAAAGAATACCACACCCCAAGCTTAAAATTAAGCATTGTCCTCAATGCTTAGGATGAGAGTAAGGAAGGATCGTATCGGGATCAAGGTGGAGGAGGCCCGCGAGGACGGTAATCGCCTTCGGGCTGAAAGTGATGCCAAAGATCATCCATGTAGTTGTTGGTGCGAGCTTGCTGTTCCTCGATGTGCCAAATGGTTGCTGTATTTCGGTTGCCCTGGAGGCGCAAGGCAACAAGCTGACTATATATATCAAGAGGAAACTTGGGTTCGGGCTCGGGCTCGTTGTGTTGTTGATAGGACTGGTACTCATGTTGTGGCTCGAAGTGTGCTCACGAAGGCTGAGCATAAGATGGTGGCCGCAGTTGTCGGAGTGGGAGGTCATATTGGTCTTCAGCCTCAAATGGGCTATCAACATGGCCAGTGTCTACCTGCATGTCGTCATCATCTCCTGCATCATTATCATGTAACTCTTCAGGAAAGAACCAAGTTTCAGGGTTGCTGGTGGTAAAGGCGGATATGCTGATATTAGGTAAGATGTAAACTTAATCTATGGCATGATTGAGCCAAGAGTACTGACGATTGTTGATAGGTACCAATAATTCCATTCGGGTGAGAGCGAAGCAGTCGAGGAGGTAGAGAGGTGGGTCATCCACTGGCACATACTCAGACTCGGGAAATTGAAGGCCTATACCCAAACCAATTAGGGTAATGGGACCTCCAATGCAAATGTCGCTAGTGGTCTTCGTGCGTATGCTACACATTTATCCAAGAAAAAAGTGGCAAAACCGGGGCAGGACCAACGGCGGCTAGTCATGCAATAGAGGAAATATAACTCGACTGTGTTTATTTGTCCCTGTTCGTGACGACCAAAGATGGAGGTGGAAAGAATCCGGTGGGCGATTCTCCAACAAGGATGGATGATGTAAGGATATTTTTGTCGACTTGGATTGAAGTTTGGAAGACTGGTGATCTAAGTCCAAAACTCTACTTTGGGCCGACTCTTGAATTCAGTCCATTGATAACTGTAGATGTCGGTGTTTTGGTCATCGTATGTGCCCATGATAGTGTTGAGGGTGGCGTATGGGAGTCGGTGCTGCCGACCCTGGAGTCTAAATGTGATCACCCCCTCTGTGTCATCCCGTGCATAAGTGGAGAGGAACTCAAGTGTGGGCTGCTTGTATGTGCGTGCGGAAAGATCTAGATAATTGTGTCAACCTATGTTGAAGAACAGTTGTTGCAAGCAATCGTCAAGGCCAAGGTGGGTAATCGACTCCTGGTGGTGAAATTTTGTGGCTTGGATCGCACGTTTTTGGAGGTTGGACTTGAATTGTTTGATTTGTGCACTAGTGAGGGCAAGGTTATCACTACGATCGACATGGTCGGTGGACACTTTTTTGGTTGATTGCGATGATTGACCTTCACGGGAAGAACCATGAGACTCATGAATGGTTTTGTTCTTTCCCATTGTACCTGTAAATAGCACCTAACAAAGACAAAAACTTGGCCAAAATTATCCCTCACACTCGCCTCACACCAAGTCAATCAATCCAAACAAAAAGAAAAATATATACGTGCAAATACTCCAAACTTGCAATTTGGAAAAATACAATGCAATGTAATCCAATCAATTCAAAGCAAACCAATTCTAATCAATCTAATGCATAGCATAAGTCTATTCAAATTAGAAATTGAATGCAATAAAATTAAAAAGATTGTACAAAATTCGAGTGTCAAAAACCGAAAAGAAATCCGCTAAAACCACACCCCAAGCTTGAATTTGACCCGCAAGGTTGAATCTTTTGAGTCTCCGGTGACAAACAAAAATTTTGAAATTTTTGGTCAAAATGAGTGGCGGCGACCGACGGCGGAGCTAGGGTTTCCGGCGAGTGAAATCTGCCAAATGGACTATAGATCGGTGTGCCCGGGAGTATTTTGTGAAGAATGCCCCAAGAAATGTTGAATTTGGAGAGGAATTGGCGGAGATATGGAGCTATCTCGATTTTCCGGCGAGCGAGAAATGGTGGCAGCAGTTGGCTGTTCTCAGTAGTAAAAGGTAGGGGTGATCGCGGTGCGGTTCGGTACGGTTATTGCCAAAACCTCACCACTAACCGCAAATGTGGTTAATCCATTTTCAAAACCGCTTGGTGCGGTTATTTTTGCAGTGCAGTTAGGCAGTTATTTTTGCGGTGCGTTTTTTTTTTTTTTTTTTTTTTGTTTCTGTTATTAACCGCATGGATTTGGTGCAGTTATTTTGTGTGGTTTTTAACCGCACTTTAGAGTTCAACCAGTTTTAAGAGTTTAAACATATTACTTGTAATAATAAAAAAAGTATAAGGTATAAGACAATTAACTTAAATTACAAACAACTAATATCTTAAAAACGTTAAATCACCAGTAATTAAAAATAAATATCTTAAAATTGTCAAATTTCACCATTTTCCAAAGTTAAACATAAGAAAAAACAAACACTTTTGTCTTCTAAAATTTTATCATTCCTTCATCCATGAGGTCTTATTTTTTATATTTAATATATTAATAATTAATAAAAAAATTGTGTATAATAAATGCGGTGCGGTACGGTTTTTTTGCGGTTTTTTTAAAACTAATAACCGCACCGCACCGCTAATTTGCGGTTTTTGAAAAACAGAAACCTCACCATCGGTTTTTATTACGGTTGCGGTTAATCGGTTGCGGATTATGCGGTTTTTGCGGTTAATTTTAATTGCGGTGCGGTTTTTGCTCACCCCTAGTAAAATGGGTGCTTGGTGGTCGGAATTGTGTGGGAAGTAGGGTGGATGGTGAGCGCCGGTGCTAGAAGGAAGGGGGACGGCGGTAGGAGTGGGTTGCGTTTTTCCGGCGACGTAGGGGTAAGAAAAGGAGGCTGTTGCGGAGGTGGAAGCTGTAGGGGAAGAATGCTGGCGACCGACGATGGTGACGACTGGAGGCGGTGGCAGCGGAGGTCTTTGTCGGCAGGTGGCGATGACTGACGGTGGTCGGAAAATCGCCGGGTGGGTCGGGTCTAGCCGAATGGGTTTGGATATGGGTGGAATCTTGAAGACGGGTGGGTCGCGCAAAAAGGGAATGGGATTTTGGTCTTGGCCGCATAAGGATCTGCGAGGGTGGAGTCAGGCCGCACGCAGCAATCAGATAGCATCCCATGTGGGGGTAAGTTGGAGCTCGGAATTTGCACGGCTGGGGCTGGGTCGTGCAACGCTTGCGCGGGCACCCGCACAACTTTTTTTTTTATACAATACCAAGATCATTTTTAAACTTTAAGATGCTTATTTTTGACCAACTTCAAGCTTAGAAACACCAAAACTTCAAACGGAGATTATTTATTTATTATGCATTTATTCAACATCTTTGCCAAGACATAGCCCCGCTTCCATCAACCTTCGTAAATCGGGGTTTTCAATGTTACGTTATCGAATTCTCTCGTGTCAAAGACTTCATAAAATGGTTTCAAACGGTGCCCATTCACTTTGAATATTTGATTCATTTCCAAACTTTTAATTTCAACCGCACCATGATCAAACACTTTTATAACGATAAAAGGTATGTGCCATCGAGATCGCAACTTTCCCGGGAATAGCTTTAAGCGTGAATGATAAAGAATAACTTTTTGGCCCGGAATAAAATGTTTTCGAGTGATGTGCTTGTCGTGAAACGCTTTTGTCTTGTTTTTGTAGATGCTTGCATTTTCATAAGACTCATTCCCCAACTCTTCGATTTCTTGAACTTGCATCTTTTGGTGCTTCCCGATTTCTTCAATATTGAAATTACAATTATTAACCGCCCAATATGCCTTGTGTTCCAATTCCACCGGTAAATGACAAGACTTTCCATAGACGAGGCGGAATGGAGACATTCCAATTGGAGTTTTATAGGCGGTCCGATACGCCCACAATGCATCTTCTAACTTCAAGCTCCAATCTTTTCGTGTGGTGTTAACCGTGTTTTCAAGAATTTGTTTGACTTCTCGATTTGACACTTCAGCTTGGCCGTTTGTTTGTGGATGATAAGCGGTTGAAATCCGATGTATGACACCATATCTATTCATCATGGCTTCCATCATTTTGTTGCAAAAATAAGCGCCCCTATCACTCACCAAGGCTCTCGGTACACCATATCTTGCAAAAATATTGGACTTCAAGAAGTCAATTACAGTTTTAGAATCATCATGCCTTGTAGCCTTTGCTTCCACCCACTTTGAGACGTAGTCAACCGCCAAGAGTATATAAGTATAACGAAAGAGACGGGGAATGGGCCCATGAAATCGATTCCCCATACATCAAAGATCTCACAAATGAGGATAGGGATTTGAATCATTTCGTTCTTCATGGATACGGTTCCCATTCTTTGACATCTATCACAACTCTTGCAAAATATATAGGTGTCTCTTGACATTGTTGGCCAATAGAGTCCACATTCTAGCACCTTTTGCATGGTTTTGTTTTGACCAAAATGTCCTCCGCATGCATACTCATGACAAAACTTCAA
Organism: Lactuca virosa; assembly: GCF_052849685.1. NCBI lineage: Eukaryota > Viridiplantae > Streptophyta > Magnoliopsida > Asterales > Asteraceae > Lactuca > Lactuca virosa. The sequence goes on along the minus strand of NC_136433.1, from coordinate 2,072,356 downwards.
AATTAATTCGACCTCATTTTGATGAACACACCGCCGTATTAGTTGATCCGGACAATGTTTCCAAAGATAAGGGTCGTCCCATACGTAGTATTTGGAATCACTCTTCAACTTGGCCTTTTGGTACTTGGTAAATGCGTGTGGAATTTCTTTAGTAACCAAGTAATTGAGAATATCCGCATACCAAGGAATGGTGTTTGAAATGTAGAAGAGGTGTTCATCCGGAAATTCATCAAGAATGGAAGAAGAAGAACCACCAATATTCAACCGAATTAAATGATCCGCAACTAGGTTTTCGGCACCACTTTTGTCCTTTATCTCAAGATCGAACTCTTGTAAAAGAAGAATCCACCGAATTAACCGTGGCTTGGCATCTTTCTTGGTCATTAGATACTTCAAGGCCGCATGGTCGGAGTATACAATCACTTTTGTCCCAAGAAGGTATTGTCGAAATTTCTCCATGGAGAAAACAATGGCTAGAAGTTCCTTCTCGGTGGTGGAATAATTGGCTTGAGCATTATCCAAGGTTTGGAAGCATAGTAGATAACATGTGATGCTTTGCCCTCCTTTTGACCTAAAACCGATCCAATGGAAAAATTGATTGCATCACACATAATTTCAAAAGGAAGCTCCCAATTTGGAGGTTGGATTATTGGAGCGGAGGTGAGCAAGTCTTTAAGTTTGTCAAAGGCCTCTTGACATGCTACATTGAAGTCAAAGTCAACATCTTTTTAGAGAAGGAGGCACATCGGTCTCGTGATCTTCGAGAAATCTTTGATAAATCTTCTATAGAATCTCGCATGGCCCAAGAAATATCTCACTTCTCTAACACATGGTAGGTAAGGAAGGGTTTGTATGACATCAATTTTGGCTTTATCAACTTCAATTCCCTTTTTGGAGCCGATGTGTCCCAAGATGATGCCTTGATTGACCATGAAGTGGCACTTCTCAAAGTTTAACACCAATTTCTTCTCAATGCACCTTTTCAAAATCTTCTTAAGGCTATCCAAGCATTCATCAAACGAATTGTCATACACTGTGAAGTCATCCATGAACACTTCAATTATATTCTCAACATACTCAGAGAAGATGCTCACCATACATCGTTGGAATGTGGCGGGGGCATTGCATAATCCAAATGGCATCCGCTTGTAGGCAAACATGCCAAAAGGGCATGTAAAAGTCATCTCGTCTTGATCTTCGGGGGCAACGGGTATTTGGTGAAAACCCGAGTAGCCATCGAGGCAACATAATGCGATTTGCCTGCCAATCTTTCGAGCATTTAGTCGATAAAAGGAAGAGGAAAATGGTATTTTCGTGTGCTTGAATTCAACTTTCGATAATCAATGCACACCCTCCATCCATTTTGAACTCGAGTGGGAACCATGAGGCCTTTGTTATTCTCAATAACCGTGATTCCCGTTTTCTTGGGAACCACTTGAACCAGACTAACCCATTTGGAGTCGGAAAATGGGGTAAATCATGTCCGCATCAAGGAGCTTGATTATCTCTTTCTTGACAACTTCCATCATAGGGGGATTTAATCGTCTTTGAGCTTCCCTCCTAGGCTTACAATCGTCTTCCATGAGGATTTTGTGAGTGCATACATTAAGACTTATCCCCTTCATGTCCGCTATTGTCCACCCCATAGCCTCTTTATGATCTTTCAAAACTTCAACCAATTGATCTTCTTCAAATTCTTTCAATTGAGAGGAGATGATCACCGGGAGAGTTTCTTCTTTACCTAGATAATCATACTTTAAATGGCTAGGTAAGACTTTCAATTCAAGTGTGGGTGGTTGGATTATGGAAGGGGGCATCTTGTTTGGAGAATGAGATAGGGCAACTTGAGAAACATCATTCTTTGTTGAATTGTTAACTTCTAAAGTCTTCACAATCTCTTCAACTTCGGAGTCTAATGTATACATATCCAATGTTTTCTTCAAACTTTCACAATCAAGACTCATGTTGAGCACCATCTTCAAAATGTCTCCATGTGATAACTCGAATAGTTCTTGGGTGATTGGCTCAATCACATCAACCCGATACAATGGAGAAATATTGCTAGGGTATCTCATTGCTTCAAAGATGTTGAAGTGAATGATTTCTCCATCAAATTCCATGGTGATCTTCCCATTATGGACATCAATAATTGTATGAGCGGTATTCATGAAGGGTCTTCCAAGAAGGATCGTAGATGACTTGGAAGGAGTCTTCTCGTCAAGGTCAATGACATAGAATTCCACAGGAAATACTAGTTGATTGACTTGCACTAGTACATCCTCCAACACGCCTCTTGGAAATACACTCGACTTGTCCGCTAATTGAATGATTACTCCGGTTTCTTCCAAAGGTCCAACATTGAGAGATTGAAAAACTGAGTATGGCATCACATTGATCGAGGCTCCAAGATCTAGCATTGCACTTTCAACATGAAAACCACCAATAGTGCAAGGGATAGCAAACATTCCCGAGTCCTTGCATTTGGGTGGTAAGTTCTTTTGGATGACCGCAAACACATTTGCATTGACTTGAATCTTTTCATTCGCCTTAAATTTCCTCTTATTGGTGCACAAATCTTTAAGAAACTTGGCATAGCGCAAAATTTTCTTTATGGCATCCAATAGGGGAATGCTGATTTGGACCTTGCGGAAAGTCTCAAGAAACTCTTTCTCTTCCTCTTGTTTCTTTGAGGGAGCCAACCGGGAAGGAAAAGGTGGCGATATGACCAATGGCTTGATGGTCTTGTTGGAAGATTCGGGTTGATCAATGTTTGGCATAATCGGGTCCTTTGGAGTAGCTACAACTTTCGAAGGTTCAACAATAATAACTTCATCTTCTTCTTCTCTTGAATTTCTTTTAGGATTGCTTTTTCCAAGTGTTTTCCCACTTCTCAAGGTTATTTCACTCACATTGGGGTTCTTATCGGTTTGAGAAGGAAGTTTACCCCTTTGTTCCAGCTTTTTGAGAGCGGTGGCCAAGTCTCCAATTTGTACTTGAATATTGGAGAAAGTGTTCTTGGTCTCTTGTTAAAATTGGGTTTGGCTTTGAGCAAGAGAAGTGACAAGTTCTTGAAGGCTCATTTGATGGTTACCACTTGATTGGCCTTGTTGTGGATGATGTTGGTAATTTGGAGTGGGATGAGATGTTTGGGGATATGGAGGTTTTTGTGATGGGTATTGAGAAAATTGGGGTCTCATCATAACATGTGGTGGGTTTTTCTTTGGTGGGTATGGGTTGTTTGGGTTATTCCGCCAATTTGGGTTGTAAGTGTTTTGAAACCCTGTGGGTCTTGGTTGACCTTGATATCCTCCCATTGCATTAACATCCTCCGGATCACTACCAAGTGTGGGACACTTATCCGTGTAATGTCCCGTCATTGCACAAATACCACATACCATCAATTGTTGACCAATTCGCACCACCATTTGACTTAACACATTAGTCAAATATAAGAGCTTTGATTCTAAGTGTTGGGTGTTGCTAACTTCACCAACCACTTGTGGAGAATTTCTCTTCATTTCATTTCGAGTCCCAAAGTTCCTTTGATTTTGAGAAATGGTTCCAAAAAGTGATCTTATATCTTGAGGTGTCTTGTTGAAGATGTCACCACCACTTGAAGCATCAATCATCCTTCGATCTTTTTCATTCATACCCTCATAAAATTGTTGAAGAAGTAGTTGTTCGTGTATGTTGTGTTGAGGACAACTTGTACACAAGTTGTTGAATCGCTCCCAAAAATCATGAAAAGTCTCATTCTCCCCTTGACGAATCCCCAAAATGTCACTTCTTTGACTTGATATCCGGGAGGTGGGATAAAACTTGATATTGAAGGCTTTGAGTAACTCTTCCCATGTGTGAATAGATCTTGGTGGTAAGTTGAATAACCACTCTCTAGCTTTATCTTCCAAGGTGAGCAGGAAGGCAGTTAGTTTGAAATTATCCAATGTCACATGTTCGGGCAACATGCTAACACATATCATATGAAAGGACTTCAAATGACTTTGAGGGTCTTCTCTATCCAAACCATGGAACTTGGTGAGTTGATGTATGAAACTTGACTTCAACTCTATCCCTCGGCGGTTTGCGGGATGAACAATACCAAGAGGTGTGTGAGTAACATCCGTCTCCATCATTTGTCGAAGTGTCAACTCTTGAGGGGGATTGGGGTTATTGGGATATTGTTGCATGTAATTGGGAGGTTGTTGGTATGGTGGGTATGGGTATTATTGGTGATTGTACATTTGTGGTGGATAAGGTTGGTAGTTAGGGTATTGGTTGTAGGGAGGTTGTTGTTGGGGGTACATTAGTTGTTGGTACATTAGAGGTTGTGGGTAATTAGGTTGATTTGGTTGATGTGCTCGTTGTTGTTGAACTTTAAAAGCATTGTTTTGAGGTTGGTTGTTTTGATGGAAGTTTTGGTTTTGTGGTTGTGGTTGTTGATAATTGGGTTGATTTGGTTGATGAGGGGGTTGATTCCAAGGTGGCATATCTATGAGAGGTTCTTGATGTTGTTGTTGTTGTCTTGGTTGTTGGGGTGGGGTATTGGCATCTTGATTGTTTGGGTTTGGGTTGGGATTGTGAGGTGGAGTGTGATTCATGGCTATGTAGTTTTCAAACTGAATGTCTTCAAAGCAATGACCAACAATTGGAGAACTCGGTTCGGTGTCGGTATCACTTGAAGTATGAACTTGATCTTCTATGTTGATTAGTTGAGAAGATGAAGAGGCTTGAACGAGTTGTTGTTGCTTTGCTTGTTTGGCTAACTTTTTCAACCTTTTTGCTTCTTTTTCAATCTCTGGATTGTAGAGTAGTTCACCGGTTCTTGTAGACCTAGGCATAAACAATCAAATAACAATAACCAATTTCCCCGCAACGACGCCAAGACTTGGTGGGATGTCAAGTTCACCAAGCAAATTACACCATTTGTTTGCAAATAAAACGTAATATAATGGTAAAAGGGGTATCGATGCTCGGGGAAATGGCTGTATTCAATCACCAATGCAATCCAATAGAACTAGTGTAAATAAACTAACTAACTACAATTAAACTAAAGGGGGGGGGGGGTGTTGTGATGGCTTGAAAACTAAAAGACTTGAATAACTAAAAAGCTTGCAATTAAGCAAGATGGTGAGATGCTCAAATATTGGAGGGAATTGGTTAACCAAGGCAATTCAACACAATGAACATTTGTGTGTTTATCATTAGGATTCAACATGAAGCTTATCATTCATCCCAAATTGGTTATAGCAATCATGAAGCATGATATGTCAAGATTCCTCATAGGTAGTATGGAGGTTAGGGAAGCCCACAACACACCTTCTTAATCAAAATCAAAGATCCAATTGAAGCAATTGAACCCAAGAAGTTGATTAGCCTTAAGAATGAATGAATCATCAATTCCTAGAGGATGTCAATGCTTACACATCCATAAAGGAGTCATGATTCATAATCTAGAGATGATTTCTACCATCATAAAGCCATTGTTCTAAGTAAATTCAATGATTCAATGCTAAACCAAAGAAATAAACCAACAATTGATCATTCAAGTACCAAGCTCATGATCAAAGTATTAAACAAGTATAAGAAATATGAACTAGAATCATAAACATAAGATAAATGACAATTAAGCATGAATCCTTCAAAAACCCACAAACATCCAAGGGTTTTAGCCAAAGTTAACCAAAATAGAGAAATTAGCCACTCATGGCAACAAAATAACAGTCACAAAAGTATAATTGAATCAAGAAACTACCAATTACTTAGAAAGATGAGAAGAATGAGTTTCAAGCTCCAAAATTGCCTCTCCAGCTCTCTAATGGTGGAAAATCGAAGTTATTGCTGAAAGATCCAACCCCCAAGGTAAATGGTAAACAAAATGACCAAAATGCCCAAAAGCGTACAGTTACGCGGGTACCCGCGCGCCTGAGATTCCACCCTCGCAGGTGTTGCTGGAATGCTATTGGTCCATTCCTCTCCACTAACCATTCCACTACCCAAGATTCCCTTGGTCCCCTCCATGAGTCATATGATTTAAAATTGGCTAATCACCTTCAAGCTTCAAATATGGATGCTCCAAGCCCAAAATAACAATCCATGACCCATCTTCACAAGCCCACTTCGTCCAAGCCTTCAACTTTTTAAGCCCAAATCTCCTTTGATGGATCCGTAAAGCCCAATAATGCATCGAAAAGCCCAACAAGCCAACTGCAGTCAAACCGCAACCACAACGAGCTCTAAAACCCTGCAAAATATCTCATGCAAAACAGAAAGTACCAGACACGATTCGTGATAAAGAAAATAAAGAATATATAATGCAATACTAATAAAAAGAGCTAAAAATACTAAAATAAACTAATAAAAATAAGGAAATAAAATAAGTTATCAGGAACAACACATGCCCCTTCAATTGGAAATAGAAACATATGGACCTTTCAGGAACAACACATGGGACTATCTCAGAACTAGACTTTCTCTTTACCATATGGTCAAATGGTTTGACCATGGCCGATCCTTTTCCTATGGTAAGAGAAACCTTTTCTCGACTACCAATGTTGCCATTGTCAATGTCCATAGAAATTTTGGAGACAGATCCTTCAAATATTTTTGCTTGACTTTTGCTCTTAAGCATTTCTGCTTCAGCAACAATCAACATATATGTTAGATCAATTAGGGTCACGTCGTGATCCCTCATATAGTAGTCTTTGATGAACTGACTATATGACTCAGGAAGTGAAAGAAGAACCAAGTCAATGGCCAGATCCCTTGGGAAAACAACACCCAACATCCCCAATCTGTCAATGTGCGATTTCATTTTCAGAACATGCGCACACACAAACTTTCCATCTTGATGTTTACATGCCAACAGGGCTTGAGTGACTTCGTACTTTTCAACTTGAAGAAGGAATAACTAGGGGAGAGTCACTGGAGGAGGTGGAGAAAGATTTGGAGAAGCATGATTTCCAGTTCCGCCATTGCTTGAAGAAGAGAACATTCTTTCACCTTGATCAACATGTGGAAGATCATATTCAGAAGGAAAAACATTTCCAGAAGGGCGAGGAGAATCATTATTGTCTGAACTTGACATCTATATTAGGATAAAAGAGAATTCAAGTTAGTTGATTTTTTTAATCCTTAATTATTAACCTAAAAATTTAAATTAAGGCTAGGATCCATATTTTCGATTCGAACTTTGAAGAGGGATGTCATAATCAAATTTGAATCTATTTTAGGTAGGTAAAGCATTTACCATTTTCAATCTCATGAAACTCTTATATCTATGAGATTCATTGAACTATTCAATGGCATGCTTAATCTCGATTATGCTCTCACTTTGTGACTGGGATGCCGAGGATCACAAACGAGATGTGAATAACCATGCAAATTAGCTTGGTACTCTCGATGTCATTTATCATCTAATCAATGTGCCGGTTAACCACATGCACTCCATTAATCAATAATAATTTAGTAGACACCCATTGCCAACAAAATCAGTCCATATTAGTGTGCTGATTAACCACACACGCTCCAATAATAGCTAATAAGGTGCAATGTGCAATTTCATGGGTTAGCATCAAATTCACATTTTTCCTAAAGTAACTAAGAGTGGGATTTTAGAAGATGGTTTAGTTACTTTATATCGCATTATACTTATTAATGAGATTTAATTTTTCCTATCGAACCCGTTCGGCTAACGACCCTCCACCATACAAGAGAGCGGTGTGAAAGAATGGATAACCAATGACAGTCATTTTATTGTCCGCTTCCTTAAACTCCTCTTATAGTATGACTTCGTGAATGAGGTGTACTAGCGGTTCGACTGACTTTTCTTATACATATAATATATATTAAACTCTTAATAATATATATAGTATAAGGTGAATTTTAAACATTTTAAAATTTCAAGGGTTTAATCTTTTAATAAATTAAACCTTTAATTTAATTAAATTTAAACCATATATGGATTTTGTAGTGACATAAGAACATGGTTTGGCATGCGGAATTAAAGATTGCACAATGAACATGGTGATTTGGGTGTTCAAGAGATGTATTGATTATGTATTGTGTACAAAAAAGGATCTAGATCTAGTCTACATAAATAACACAGACTTACACACTCAACTTTTACACCTCTCAAGCACACCTCTACAAGTGGTATGAACCCACCTTATATAGAGGTGTTTACATGTCTCTCTCTCACTCTCTATCTCATGAGTCAAAAGGCTAATGCACCACATGCAAGTGGGTTTTACAAAAGTCAAACATTTACAAAGTCAATCATGAATAACTTTGTACCCCAACAGATTTATTAATTATCCTTTAATTAATCATTTAATTAAATTATTAATAACATCCATATGGATATATTTTAAGGTTTACATCTTAAATTTCAAAAATTAACCTTTTAATTTAAATCTAAAACAACCCAATAATATTTGACATTAATTATTAAGTTCAATTAATAACCAAAATAATTATTTAAACACTTAAAAAATCAATTATATTAATCACCAAATAATCTATCAAGTCAAATATTTGTTTCCAAATTTCTAGGCATTCAAATCATCATGATATATATATATATATATATATATATATATATATATATATATATATATATATATATATATAACAAAATCGGGTCATGTCGTGATCTGTTATCATGGAGTGACCAAGTCAACAGCCAGCTACCTTGAGACTTCGACACCCTACTCTCCCGGCTTGTCAATATGTGACTTAATCTCCAAGACCTAAGCACATATAGACTTTGTTTGCCAATAGGGATTGAGTGACTTAGAACTTATCATGTCTTGAAACTTGTGGGATAAGGAGATTTATTGGAGGAGGTGGAGGAAGTGAAGTATGATTTCCAGTCCCACTAATGCACAACAAAGGGATTGATCTTTCACCTTGGTTGCCATTTGGGATATCATCTTCATGAGGAAGCTTGTTCCTAAAGATTTGGGAAGACCATAGCTGTCTAAACTAGACATCTATAATGGGAGAAATTCAAGTTAGTTGATTTAAAGTCCTTAATATAACACCCAATATGAAATATTAAGGCTAGGACCCAACAACCTATTTATAACTGGAAGAGGGATGCCGTAATCCAAATTATAAAATAGTTGAAGGTAGGTAAATGACGATTTACCAATTTCCTACCATAAAAACGAAATATAATTAAGTTTTTAATTGGATTTGAAACTCCTAGATCTTTTGAGATACATTGAACTTTCAATGGCATGTTTGTATCTCGATTGTGCCCTCTCAAGTTTGTGACTGGGATGCCGAGGATCACAAACAAGGTGTGAATAACCATACAAATTGACTTGGTACCCTCAACAATATTACCTAATCGATGTGCCGGTTAACCACACACGCTCCACCGATCTATAATAAAGTCAAGTTACCCTTTGCCACTCTTACTAGTCCATGTTAGTGTGCCGGTTAACCACACACGCTCCACTAACGACTTGGTAAGGTACAAAGTGTAATTTTATGGGCTAGCACCAATTTCACATTTTCCTAAAGTAACTAAGATTGGGAATTTATAATGTATAGTTACTTTATAATTCATTATACTTTTAACGAGTATTTAAAGTCGTATCCTACCCGTTCGGCTAACGACCCTCCACCGATCAAGGAAGCGGTGGGTGAGAGTGGACACCCATTAAGTCACCATTTTATAGGCAACAACCTTATACCCCCCTTATAGACCGGCTTCGTGAATGAGGCCTACTAACGGTAAGAATGACATATTCTTATACATATCTATATAATAAAATTATAATAATAGTATAAGTGTTGATTTTTAAACTTTTTAAAAATCTAAGGTTTAATTTGGAATTAAAGTATTAAAGTATAAGACTTTTCAAATTCCAAAACTTGAGGGCAAGATTTGAAACTATTCCAAGTCTCTTCAATTTGTAACTTATGAGTTTTAATGGTTCATAAAATGAAGACTCTTCATTTTATGAAACCTCTTTAGTTCTTTAATCACAATTAAAAGAAGTGACTTTTGGTTATCCATAACTTGAGGACAAGTTATGGACACCATCATAGCCATTAAGATCATGAATTAAACACACATGGTGGTTACACATAATACCTATGATCTTCTAAAAACTCATAAGAACACAAATTCATGTCAAGCAATTTCAAGAAATCATATAACTATATACAATACTTGAAAATTGATAAAAGTCATGCAAAAATGGGTTAACATAATCATTATCATTTTGAAAAACAGATTTTACAAGTCCAAAACAGATTGGGATAATGATCTTAATCCATTTCCAGCAACAAAACTCGAAAAAACTGCCCAACACGCTCCTACTCGCCGAGTGCACTATTCTACTCGACGAGTAGAATAATTTGTTCATGGACTCGGCGAGTCCTCCCCATGGACTCGGCGAGTCCAGTCGTCAGAATGCAGAATTTTCGATTTTTAAGCAGTTTTGCATCAAGTATACAGAAAACAAACCTGGCTCTGATACCACTGATGGGTTATGAGCATTCTAACACTTCCTAAGTGTACATGCAACCCTAATAACCTTGAATCTATGTTTTCTCTATATACATGCAAATTTCTTTTTCAAGGTTATTTCCTAACTAGCATGGCATGGGGATTACATAAAACATAAAACTAGTAGAAATGCATACCTTGTTGTTGCTTGGATTCCTTCAAGACTTTGTGAGCCTAGCACCCCAAATGTTGTGCCTCAAATGCTTCACACAACACCACAAGACTTGGAATAACTTGAGATAATACTTCTAGCACTCAAAATCGGTTATGCCCTCTCTAGTAACACTAGGTCCACTAGCTCCACTTTTTGCTTGCCATAGGGTTCCTTTTATAGTGTTGTCACAATTAGGGTTTACACATGAATGCCCTTAATTGTCATGACTCTTGATTTCCCATGACCCATGGATTTGTAACTCCCATGGACTATCCATGGAGCTCCATATGGTTACATCCATAACCCATAAACCATGGATCATTAATCCACCATAAAAGAATTGATGATTGTCATAATCAACCCTATATATTTAATTAGTCTCACTTTGATCACCAAATTAATACTAGATTAATACTTGATCAATACTAATTAAATAATACTATTATTAATATATTAGAACTTATAATATATTAATAATGATAAGTGCCTTATTCTCTCATTTAGTCTATCCAAGTATTGCAATGCCATGCAACCCAAATGGACCATGCCGGGTCGGGTCAAGTACATACCAAATAAAGTTATGGACTTAGACACTATATCCAACAGTCTCCCACTTGGATAAGTCTAATAACTATATTTGCAAATATGACTTCAAAATCCGACTAGCAATCGTAGCTCTTTCAAAGTCTCTCGGAACTGAGATGATGATGATACGCCATTTTAAGATAAGTGATCATATAATCCTCTGTTCTCATGATATCAGCTGGACAAACACATGGAACATGGTCTTACTTATTGTCCAGCATTTGTTTCTCGATCTCTGATTTGTTTCGACATAGAACTAAATTGAAGACATCAATTAGGTTCTGACCGGGCCCGGTACATAGGTCAAAACCAAATCATCAAGGGGCCCAGATATTGCTTCTATTTCTAGAAGGAACAGATAAACTTCGACTGATATGCTTGTACTAACTACTTGTTGAATTATTCACAAAGGCACGTTTTATAACATCGAGTTACCAATGCGTTTTCGTACAATCAATGAATAACCAACTCATAGTCAACAACTCATATCTCTAGGTTTGAAGATTTATATGATATTACCGTCTCACGATCACTCGAGATAAATTCCATGAAGTGATGCAAGTGAGCGTGGGTTGGATCCAATACTCAGCCCTTATGAGTACTCATGAATGTTGTAGCAACCATTGCATTGTCTAAAACACTTTAGACAAATCATACAAGCCAAATTCATGACAGTCTTGATTCATATCTACTTCCAACATATGACTGACTGTGGATGGTTTGAATAATATGATATATACCATAACATAATTATTCTGGAAGTCAAAACATGCAAAGTGAAACATAAGAATAATACTAATATTATATGGCCCCAACACTTTGAGTGTAAATAAAAACACCTTTTATTTAAGCACCATATTGATTACTCATTATTTATGTTTCGATTAATCAACTTTATACTTGAATTAAAACATTAGTTGTCCCATGCTCCAAGCATGTACACTATGTTTTTCCAAACAACAATTATGCCATACTCCAAGTATGCATACTATGTTTACATATGGTCCTCTCTTTGTGAAATAGATCAATTGACAATATTCCAATGATGCTAATTTCACAATTCCAATCCTCGTTGTAAATGAAAGAATACCAAACTCTTGCCATCTACTGTAATCTGTTAGATTCTAAACTTATATGCAATGATCCCCTTGTAATGACTATGCACAGAAGTCACAAAGACTTGGCAACAGAAATTACAAAGTATTCCAATGGAAAACAATTCCATGGAAATGAAGTCTCAAATTCAAAGTACATTCCTTTGAACATCCTTCTTAGCATTAAGTTCTTTAATCTTACACAGATTCAAAGAATAACTTCCACCTATGGAGACAATTCCATATTACCATTTTGACCATCACTTCTGAACAAGAGTTGCCTCTTTTCAAAATATGTCAATATGGTCCTTACTCTATACTTCTAATTGTCCATGAGCAACCAATCTTTGGTAAACCTCAGATTGTCCTCGACAACTTTGCTTAATCATTTTAGTCATTTCCAGTTCTATTCCTTTTTCCATCTTAATGCCCTAGGCATTTGGAAAATTTAGAATGGATGAATATTATAGCACATGTAATCAAACCTATACCCAAAGCATATGGGACATGATTTATGCTATAAAATTTTTTATTTGCCATGTTTTCATAATTCGAACTATGAAGAGGGATGCCGTAATCATAATCGAATTTTGAGAACGCAACATATATAGAATTTCCTTATGTTAAACCATTCCAACATAAAATTCATATATATTCTTGACTAAAGTAGATTAAATTCTCAATCTAAGCTTGTAGAATTGGAGTGAAGTATAAAATCCTCTCCCTTAATTATAGCAAAACAACTTTTTCAAGGCGAATTGAAACTTTTGTTTTCTATAATTAACATTGCTAACCTGCAATATTTAACATAATCGTCATGCTCCCACTAGCATAATGATTACCAGCATAACTCTTTATGCTCCCACTAGCTTTAACATGTACTCAGAAATCTACTGGACTTCTAGAAATCAATACTTTATTGACTTTCTTACCAAAGTTCATTTTTCTGATACTAGATTGCTTTGATAAGACTTTATCAAAAACATACACCTTTCCTTAGATAGCTCACATGTTTGTCTAGACCTTTTGCAATTCTCACTAGTTAGTGTGCCGGTTAACCACACACGCTCCACTAACTATATGAGAATGCAAATATCACAACCGCTATCTACTTAAAATCTTCTTAGTGGAAGCGTTTCCTCACCATCATTTTCATGAATCGAAGAGAAACCTTATGACACTTAGATTTTGTGGTGTATGTGTTCCTATCCATGTGAATTTGTCATAACCATAATCACAGGACTAGGTTAGTGACACTTCCAAATTCATAGGGACTGAACTTGTGCAATCTTAATTTCTTGCCACCTGGTAGCACAATGCCCACCATTGCTTCCGGGTTGTTATGCAAACAATTGAGAACTCATAGAACTCACAAGCATAATCAACTTTCAACTGGAACAGACACAGAAACAAGAATATGTCAACACGATAGGTTACAAACCTCAAGTCGTGGGCTAGTGATTAACAAAACTCTTGATTTAGTTCTTGAAACTATTTCAGAATCATTTAGACTCCCACTATCCTCTTGACATATAAGACTTCTCTTTGTCAAGAACCATTCCTTGACAAAACAAATATTCAAGATCTAGTGCGGATTCTTATCAAGTTAAACACTTCTCACTATTGGTCTTAGCTGGTCTTTGTTTTATCCAAAACATCACAACTTACCAATCTCAAATGTACAAGAATAGGAAACATCTTACTCTACATTTGACAAGTGTTATGAACTTTCTAAAGACTATGTCACTCAAGTTACAATCTTGGAGTATAACTCCAGGATTTGTTTTTGGCACGAAGTATGAATTATCTTTTGATTTAACCATTTCAACAATTCACGATTCCTCTCCTCAGGCAACAAACACACTAAGGTGTCCTTAGAGGATCAATTGTGATATGGTTCCATAATCACTAAGATAATCATAAAACGAAATACACAAGTACTCTCCCATCTCTTCAGATTGGAGAAACTTTTATCTTTCTGCCTTATTTGATTCTTCTTATTCATTCTGCCGTACATTGAAACTTTTCCAATGTTTCAGAATTACACTTAAACTCGTAAGCATAACCATATTTACTAAACTTTAGTAAATCATAACGAATAATCTTATCTATCTTTGTGGTGGACCTGACCAGCACACAACCAAGTGTACCCAATCTTTTAGTCCTTCACTTGACTCACATGTACATGTGAACAAGGAATTAGCTTAATTTCCCAAAGATGAAAACTTCTCATTCATCATACAATACAAGTTGCATGATTCCAAGTTTCTATCTAACTGAAACTTGGGCGATGAGAATCTTTCCTTATTTGGTAAATTATGATACTACCACAAATGAAAGAATCAAATCCATTTTCAAATATTGCTATTAATGGAAACATATAATCAACAATTTTTCACAAATGCCATTGTAAGGATACTTAAAATAAATAAAATCAAAACTTTTCTTTATTTTAAAACTTTGCGGAAAACTTATCCTTACAACCCATATGAAAACCTTGTTGTTATCTATTCCTAAGCAATATGTCTCAACTCTTAAGTAATAGCTCAAAATTCTGATCACCGAACCATGCGATCAAAATCCCTCTTCGCGATCAGAATCAGCATATACTTCCTTTAAGTTTCTTAACTTTTCTTTGATTCTTAAAATATCAACATGTGACCCAGTCACATCATGCAATAAGAATCTCAGAATAGAAACTTAATAGAGTTAGACAATGGACTTTACCTGAAGTAGAGTCAAACATTTGACTTTACTATCCTTATGGACTTTTAGGTAAATTTGGCAGCTTCGCAACCAATGCCCTTCCTTTGGCAACAGAAACATATGGACTCTTTGGAAACGGTACACGGGACTATCACAGACTTAGCCTTTCTCTTTACCATTTGGTCAACCGAGTTGACTATGGCCAATCCCTTTCAATTGGGAAGAGAAAGTTTTTCTGGACTTCCAATGTTACCATTGTCAATGTCCATGGAAGTTTGGGAAGTTGATCTTCCAATCAAATTTTGCTTTACCAATGCTCCAAATCATTGTTGATTCAGCATCATCAAGCAAATAGGTAAGATCATTAAGGGTCATGTCGTGATCTGTTATCATGGAGTGACCAAGTCAACAGCCAGCTACCTTGAGACTTCGACACCCTACTCTCCCGGCTTGTCAATATGTGACTTAATCTCCAAGACCTAAGCACATATAGACTTTGTTTGCCAATAGGGATTGAGTGACTTAGAACTTATCATGTCTTGAAACTTGTGGGATAAGGAGATTTATTGGAGGAGGTGGAGGAAGTGAAGTATGATTTCCAGTCCCACTAATGCACAACAAAGGGATTGATCTTTCACCTTGGTTGCCATTTGGGATATCATCTTCATGAGGAAGCTTGTTCCTAAAGATTTGGGAAGACCATAGCTGTCTAAACTAGACATCTATAATGGGAGAAATTCAAGTTAGTTGATTTAAAGTCCTTAATATAACACCCAATATGAAATATTAAGGCTAGGACCCAACAACCTATTTATAACTGGAAGAGGGATGCCGTAATCCAAATTATAAAATAGTTGAAGGTAGGTAAATGACGATTTACCAATTTCCTACCATAAAAACGAAATATAATTAAGTTTTTAATTGGATTTGAAACTCCTAGATCTTTTGAGATACATTGAACTTTCAATGGCATGTTTGTATCTCGATTGTGCCCTCTCAAGTTTGTGACTGGGATGCCGAGGATCACAAACAAGGTGTGAATAACCATACAAATTGACTTGGTACCCTCAACAATATTACCTAATCGATGTGCCGGTTAACCACACACGCTCCACCGATCTATAATAAAGTCAAGTTACCCTTTGCCACTCTTACTAGTCCATGTTAGTGTGCCGGTTAACCACACACGCTCCACTAACGACTTGGTAAGGTACAAAGTGTAATTTTATGGGCTAGCACCAATTTCACATTTTCCTAAAGTAACTAAGATTGGGAATTTATAATGTATAGTTACTTTATAATTCATTATACTTTTAACGAGTATTTAAAGTCGTATCCTACCCGTTCGGCTAACGACCCTCCACCGATCAAGGAAGCGGTGGGTGAGAGTGGACACCCATTAAGTCACCATTTTATAGGCAACAACCTTATACCCCCCTTATAGACCGGCTTCGTGAATGAGGCCTACTAACGGTAAGAATGACATATTCTTATACATATCTATATAATAAAATTATAATAATAGTATAAGTGTTGATTTTTAAACTTTTTAAAAATCTAAGGTTTAATTTGGAATTAAAGTATTAAAGTATAAGACTTTTCAAATTCCAAAACTTGAGGGCAAGATTTGAAACTATTCCAAGTCTCTTCAATTTGTAACTTATGAGTTTTAATGGTTCATAAAATGAAGACTCTTCATTTTATGAAACCTCTTTAGTTCTTTAATCACAATTAAAAGAAGTGACTTTTGGTTATCCATAACTTGAGGACAAGTTATGGACACCATCATAGCCATTAAGATCATGAATTAAACACACATGGTGGTTACACATAATTCCTATGATCTTCTAAAAACTCATAAGAACACAAATTCATGTCAAGCAATTTCAAGAAATCATATAACTATATACAATACTTGAAAATTGATAAAAGTCATGCAAAAATGGGTTAACATAATCATTATCATTTTGAAAAACAGATTTTACAAGTCCAAAACAGATTGGGATAATGATCTTAATCCATTTCCAGCAACAAAACTCGAAAAAACTGCCCAACACGCTCCTACTCGCCGAGTGCACTATTCTACTCGACGAGTAGAATGAATTTGTTCATGGACTCGGCGAGTCCTCCCCATGGACTCGGCGAGTCCAGTCGTCAGAATGCAGAATTTTCGATTTTTAAGCAGTTTTGCATCAAGTATACAGAAAACAAACCTGGCTCTGATACCACTGATGGGTTATGAGCATTCTAACACTTCCTAAGTGTACATGCAACCCTAATAACCTTGAATCTATGTTTTCTCTATATACATGCAAATTTCTTTTTCAAGGTTATTTCCTAACTAGCATGGCATGGGGATTACATAAAACATAAAACTAGTAGAAATACATACCTTGTTGTTGCTTGGATTCCTTCAAGACTTTGTGAGCCTAGCACCCCAAATGTTGTGCCTCAAATGCTTCACACAACACCACAAGACTTGGAATAACTTGAGATAATACTTCTAGCACTCAAAATCGGTTATGCCCTCTCTAGTAACACTAGGTCCACTAGCTCCACTTTTTGCTTGCCATAGGGTTCCTTTTATAGTGTTGTCACAATTAGGGTTTACACATGAATGCCCTTAATTGTCATGACTCTTGATTTCCCATGACCCATGGATTTGTAACTCCCATGGACTATCCATGGAGCTCCATATGGTTACATCCATAACCCATAAACCATGGATCATTAATCCACCATAAAAGAATTGATGATTGTCATAATCAACCCTATATATTTAATTAGTCTCACTTTGATCACCAAATTAATACTAGATTAATACTTGATCAATACTAATTAAATAATACTATTATTAATATATTAGAACTTATAATATATTAATAATGATAAGTGCCTTATTCTCTCATTTAGTCTATCCAAGTATTGCAATGCCATGCAACCCAAATGGACCATGCCGGGTCGGGTCAAGTACATACCAAATAAAGTTATGGACTTAGACACTATATCCAACAAGATGCCCTTGGACGAAATTTCTAGGCCTTTCCTAGAGAATTTCGCCCAACCCATCTAGGAGGGTTCTAGAACACAATTCCACAACAATCAATAAATTGTCAAACAGCCCCTGCACTTTAATTAATTCCTTTAATCCCAAAATTAATTCTAAATTAATTTGTGATTAAATATTAATTAAATAATATCATTTCCAATTAATATATTATTTCCATAATACATTAATAAATCATTTATATCAATTTATTATTCCAAATAATAAATTCGTCCTCTTTCTCAATAGGTCATCCTGTCTAGTTGCTAGTATGAAGGCAACCCAAAAGGACTGTGCTACTATCAATTCAAGTATATACCAATTACAGTTATGGGCTTAGACACCTAATCCAACAGTTTGAGACACCAACAACTGATCAACTTAAAGAGAATGCTAGTTCTTTTGTTAACTCTTAAGGTTGAAGAATAAAACCCAAGTTTTATTCTCAAGAGAGCATGTAACAAGTAAGAACTTTTAATGCCTTTTGCAAGAACAATTCTAGAGAGAAAATGGGAGGATGTTATGGTTTTGCCTAGCCAAAATGAAAGCCTTTGTAAGCCTTCATAAAGCCAAAGTTTTACCCACAAGTCCTTAACCCATTAAGCTCTTCATGCACCTAAATTTTAGGAACTCATGAAAAGTCAATTCGAAATAAGTATGATGGGTAAAATTAATAACATTTTGGGTTTGCATATTCGTCAAAGCAGGGAAGGAATTTTTATCAACCTAGAGAAATATACTCGAAATCTGCTTGAAAGGTTTGACATGACAAATAACACGGAAGTCAAAGTACCTATGGCAATTGACATGCACTTAAGTCCTTTCTTGGATAAGCCTGTTGTGGATTTAACGACATATAAAAGCATGATAGGTTCGCTTTTGTATTTAACTACAAGTTGACCTGATATTATGTTTATTGTATGTAATTGTGCCAGGTACCAATCGAACCCAAGAGAACCCCCTTCTTTCTACAGTAAAGAATATCTTTCGATACCTCAAAGGAACAATTTCGTTAGCATTATGGTATCCTTCAAAGACATGATTTTTTATCCAAGCATTTTCTGATGCGGACCTGGGTGGAAGTCAATTGGATCGAAAGAGCACAACTGGAGGATGTCAATTATTGGATGGGAAATTTGTGAGGTGGCAATCGAAAAAGAAAACTTGTGTTTCTATTTCGACTGTTGAGGCAGAATACGTTGTTGTTGCTGCGCACATCACAAGTGATTTGGATTCAAATTCAATTGCGTGAGTATGCAATCAACATGAAGAAAATACCTTTGTATTGTGATTCTCAAAGCGCAATTTGCATTTGTCACAATCTGGTCCAACACTCAAAAATAAAACATATTGCTCCTCGATATCATTTTATCAAATACCATGTTGAAGATGGAAACGTAGAAGTCCATTTTGTCAAAATAACAGAACAACTCGCTGCCATTTTAACAAAACCTTTAGATGAAAAATCATTCTTAAGGATTTTCAATGGTCTGGGTATGATGGAAGCATGTTCAATTCCTCATTCTGATTAAATCTGACTCGAACATAAGTTTTATCTTACTTTCGATGGTTAATGTTACTTTCGATTAGTAGGTATTTCTTTCGTGTGGTTATAACTCAATTTTTTCTGTTTTTGTTATGTTCATAGGTTACGGTTCATGTTTAGCGTTCGACTGGCTTCGCATTTGACTTCCTTCTACATCATTCAGTGCATGATTCTAATTTCGACACTCAACTTATGTTTGATGACTGCTAGACCATGTGGCGAACGCATCTAGGTAATATTTTTAAGTTTGTTTATTTTTGTTTTTGCTATTTTTTTCAAAAATCAAAAATCCAAAAAGATTTTCTTATTTAAGTTTCTATTTTTTCAAAAATCCAAAATCCAAAATCCAAAAAGATTTTCTTATTTTTGTTTCTATTTTTTCAAAAATCAAAAATCCAAAAAGATTTTCTTAAATTTGTTTTTCTTTGATAAATCCAAAAATACGAAAATATTGTCGTTGAACTCTCATTTTAACAACATGATGCTATTTTCCATGCCAAATGAACATATTCATCAAGGGAACAAGTATTAATCGAAATTATGTATTACTTAAGTGTCGTTAGAAGCATGTTGTTGCATGTTGTCCTCTAAGCCTCAAAGACACTATGTGTGTCGAAGCCTTAATGAAAATTTTCACACAAAAATTTCTTCCCAATCAGGCTGTATTCACATTAGTAGATGAGCTACCTTACTCATCTCATGATGAGTCAAGAGTTTTCCGCTTTGTCTAAGTTTTTAGCAGAGGTACAATGAGTTCTTTCACCAAATCTTTTTCACCCAAATTTCTTTCACAATCACACACTACACTACATATCCTCGACATCTCTGGTTGAAACCTACCAGAATGTAGATATGTCAAAATTTTGTGTTAATGATCCTGAGTCATTCTTCCGTGATGATGGTGAAACCCAACGAACCTAACTATCAAAGAATTGACGGTGAACACCATTGTTTAATATTTTCACGAAACATATGTTTCATTGTACCATTTCGATATTCAAAATCTCATTCCATTCGAACTGAGTGATCTTGATAAAATTTTCTAACACCAAGACGTTTTTGCCCAAAAAGATCCAGTATTTTAATTTTTTTTGGAATGAGATTTCCGTCTGAATATCTGTTCTGAACTTTTGTCACTAAAAATCATAACCAACCATACTTGTTCTTGACTACACTGGTCATCCAAGTAATTTTGCTCAGATGCATCACACTTATGTTAAGTTGTGACTTTGTGCAAAATTGAAGTCGCCTTAGAATCCAAAGAAAAAGAAGCCATTTGATGCTCATCAACGAGTATTGAATTCTAATTCACGGGATACCACACAAGCTATTCTTTATCTCTCTTGATGTCGAATGAAGAGATATTTTCCCAGGATCATTTTTCTTTCGTATCAAATGAAATTTGATATCACAAAATCCACATTTTGTTTTATTTTCTTCTATCTTATTCTTTGGCACACAAAAACAATTAAATCCTTGAGGTTTTTAGTCTTACCAACTCGAAACTTATATTTCGCAAAGACTGGAAAACGATTTTACTTATCCTTCCCATAAGTAAATGAGCCTATTCTCCATGCAATGTATGTTTATGATCTTACTGTCGAAACACATAGCGTACTCATTTGGGGAATGAAACTAGTGACCGTTCTTATCCAATTGGGAATATCTAAAGACTCGATGGAATTGACAGTTCGGGATTTTCAATGGAATCAAGGAGCGCGGTGATCACTTTTATGATGTGCCGAATTTTATGGACACAGTTAAGTAACCAACACAATACATGGCTTTTTCTTATTGGATAACAGTTCAAATTTGGAAATATCAAAGGTTATAAAAGGAAGATGTTGATTTCCTTATCAAACTTTATGCTCTTTGATTAAACCTCAAAGAAACCTAATTGTTCATCATTTCTAAATTTCTCCAAAATTCTTTGCAATGGCTGCTTCTCATCACAATGTTGATCTAACAACTACTAATGATGAAGAAGTCTCACAACCGATGATAAATATCCAAACCATTAATATTTGTCTTGTTCCATCCTTTGATCAATACCCCGAGGAACTACGGAATGCTTGTTCAAACTTTGAAAAAATTTGTACTATCGATCACACTTTCCTCATGGTTTGCAATCCTGGTGGAATGGCTTTCAAGTGTTGCTTCAATCGCTTGAAAAAATTCTATACTATCGATTATACTATCGGTGGTTACGTTCCAGCTCTTGAATTCAAAAACAAAGAAGCTCACTCGAAAGTAGTTTGAAAAAATTCTAAAATTACTAACATTAGGTACTTTCTATGAAGTTACAAATGATCAGGTGATTCATATTTTCAATGAAATGGGGCATCAACCTACCGTAACTGCCATCTGTCATTTTAAGAAGTATAGTCTTCCCTGTGTTTGGAGCTTTTTGTTTGGGATTGTACTTTGGTGTTTAACTGGAAGAATCTTTGGGCTCGACAAAGCTAAGCTTGAAGTATACTCAATCATAACAGGACTGTATTATGGTCTGAATGTGTTATGCTTCACATTTATGGGAAGAGTTTGGAACTTCAATCTCACACACAAATCTAACAAATGGTGTTTCGAGTGCTCGATTTTGGAGCTTAATTCTACAGGAACTTTATAATCAAGAGAATATTCTTGTTCCCTATGGTGTCGAAACTGTCGAGTTTCCGATAATGGCTACTACATGGGTTTTTGTGGATGATCCTATTGTTTTTCCCAATGTTGCTCGAATTTCGGATTCGATGTTCAGGCTCGTGGATCCTAAAAATCAATTATTGGTGCAATACTTGGCCTCTACTGATTCGTCTACTCCAACTGGGGTTCTTCCACAAAAGGGGGTAGAAGGAACATCTAAAGCTTCAAAGGCTTCAAAGAAGAAGAAACAAGTCGAAAAACCACAATTTATGGAGGAGGAAATTGTCAAAGAAACCATACCCATGAAAACTGGGGTTCTTAAAAAATGAAGAAACTAGCAAAGAAGCCTTCTGAATCTCCAATCAAGATAACTACACAAGAACCTGTAGTCAAAAGTACTGATCCCAAGGATGTTGAATCTTCAAATCCTATTTCTTCTCAGGGTGGTCCAAAGAAGGTTCGAAAGCCACAATTTACCAGGAGGGGTGTTCTATTTCGTGAAATATCGGTTCCTGGATCACCAACCTCCAAGAAGCATTGAGCTATTGATATGGCTCAAAAGTTAAAAAAAGAATAAAGGTGAAGTTAAAGTTCACCACGAAAATATTCCCCTGTTATGTCGACTTTCAAGGAGACAAGGACTTATGTTGTCACTGTAAACATATCTAATACGGATACAAACATCAATTTGGGTGATCCACAACAAAAAAATATCCCTAAGAAGGCATTAGACAAACCATTTGGGGTTTCGAATACCGAGTCTGATGAGGAGGATGTCGGAACTCCAGACATTACTGTGGAATTATCTAATAAGGGCACAAATGACAACATGGATGAATGGATGCTCAACAATGAATCTACTGTCACATCTACATTCAAAACTTCAACAACTTTACCACCACCATCATCACCCATTCCCACTTTAGTTCGGGTTTTGACTATATCACTAACATTCTTTGGTGTCATGCAAGAATCTATCACAACACTTTTCTCATCTCAATACACCGAAGAATTTAGCGATGAAGATGTCATGGTGTCATTTGTTGATCTTCACTTTGATCCAGAAGAGGAGAATATTCCTAATGAAAGGATCATGTCAGGAAAACAATTCAAAATATTGAATTCCAAGATGAATTTTATTACAGTTCTTGGCTGATACAGGAAGCAATAATTCATTGAGTAGCGTCGAAGGCGACCATCTTCTTAAAGCTCAAGAGTCTCGACTGAAAGATCTAATCGATGATGTTGACAAACGAAATGTTGAACGGGTTCTTAATCACTCTCGAAGTCTTAATGGTGAAATCTCTAAGCTTAGTGATGTTTCGAAAGAACGTCATGAACTTCTTGCAAAATAGCTGGAGGAAACGAAAGTCTTTTATAGACTCAAATAAAAGATATTTGAATGCTATTGGACTCTGAAGTTAAGAAATTTGGTGACAGTTCTGCAACCCTTCAGAAGAAGGTGGATGTGGTAGCTAAAGTAACTAGCCGATTGATTGGTCATTTCTTCTTTCAAAAATGATTATATGGTTGGTCTTCAAGATAAGACAAAAGGGGATGCTCAACCTTTTACTAGAGTTGAAGAATTATTGACCGAAATCAGAACTCTGCTTTCGACACTATCAACAATTTCTCCAGAATTTCTATAAAAATGGTCTCGAACATCGAGTCAAACATTAAAACTGAGCTCGCTCCAATTCTTGATTTGGTGCGTTTACCAACCAATGCTCCACGTACTGTGCAAGTCTCGCAAAGTGAAGAAAGAGGAGTTGGAGGAGCTGGATCTTCAAAAGACTCTGATAATAAGAAAGGGGTAGTTGTTGGGAAAGTAATTTCGACTCAAATTCCAACTTCAATTCCCATGAAGCTTGTAATGGTGTCTTCGACTAAAATAACCTCTTCAACAGCAAATGTGCCAAAAGCTCCATCAAAATTTTTGATTAAGGAGGGAGAATGAGGTTCAAGTCGAGATCTTGTAAAAACAACTTCAACAATTGATCCAAAAGACAAAGGAAAGGTCGTTCTGATAGAACAATCGGATGAAGAAAAGAAGAAGCAACAAGCAGCTGAATTGGAACGACAAAGGCAAATCAATAGCATTCTTCGTCAAAGGGAGAATGTCCACCTGGCCTAAACAAAGGTGACCCAAACAAACACTGGTGTTATGAAACCATTGAAATCGCAGTGTTGGGGAAGAATGATGAATTTCTTAAAAGGCCGAAGAAAAGCTTTGAAACTGAAAATTCTGACTTCAATCAACTCGATTTTCCTATCAACCACATGTTGTTCACATCTCCACGGTTCAAAGTAGCAGATAACTTCAAAGATCAAAACGAATACAAGAACTTGAAGATTCATTTTCATGCTATCTTGGCGAAAAATAAAGATGAAGTGTGGCTGTTGGTGAAAATATTGAAAGTGATAAAGATTAAAAGGGATGCCTTGTTCGAGGGTATGCTTCAAAACTTTTGATATTCAGTTCTGAGGGTTAATAATATGGAGTTTGAATTCACAATTTCTGACTTTCCATTGATGAACCTGAATGATCTTATTTCGATAACCAAGATCCTAATCAATGTGGATGTGTCGAAGATCCCTGAGTCAAATCGAAATGATTTTATCATTGGCTTTGGTCATATCAAGGCTTTTCTGGAGAGCTACTACGAATATCTGGCCATTACAGATAATGATCTTTCCTTGGCGATCAAGAAGAATGCGAATGTGCCTCAAACTCTTGCCAAGGTAAAGTTGAACATCAACTAATTTGAGGACGGTGAAATTATCCATCAACCTTATGGTGTGGTTTTTCAGGGAAAGAACAAGAGGAGGAATTTAACAAAGCTTTTATTTCAACTCACTGATCTTGAAAGATATACAAACTCCCATTTCACTAACATCTTGATTCACATCAATAACTACAAGAAGAATGATGTTGAAGACAAAGCTGAGATTAGAAATATTCTTTTGTGGTATATAGAACTCAGAAGGGAGCTTCTACAAACTATGAAGATGATTGTTTAATTTCGAATACTCTTACTAAGGGAGAGATTGTTAGGGTCGAATGTGTTTAGCAAGGAGTCGAAATAGTAAGAGTTCGTAAGGTGTCGAAATCAACATGACTTCGATACTCTATCTATTTTACAAGGCATAGTTTTTTCGACACTTTAATGTTTAGCCCTTGTAATTTTTTGTGAGTCTGTTTTTTTCCTACAAATAGGATTGGTACATGGAGTAGAGTAAGATCTTAAGTGGCATCTTCAACTTGTACTCTCGAACTCTTGTACTCTTTCAGAATTATATTTGAGTGACCCGGATCATATTTAGATCTTGTGTTCTTTACTGCTTTCATAATATCATTTGTGTTCATAATCAATCCTAACACACTTCAAATACCTTGGACAACGCTTGGATAATAACTATTTTCCCACAATCAAATGCACTAGGAATGAAAACAAACTAATACAAAAAACAGATGTAACATCCGGTTCCTGGTATGTATTTTAAATAAGATTTATTCATTTTTGTTCAGGCACTCGACGAGTTGGAGGCCCCAAAATCATCGAATAGGAATGGATTTTGGACGTGGAACTTAAAGTCTACTCGACAAGTTGAGGGACTCAACTCGACGAGTAGGGCTGCCAGAATAAACCCCTAATTTTAAGGGTTTTTCACCCTATTTAAACACCTTAACCTCCAAAGTTTGGCCTCATTTACAACCTCCATCATCCCAAACCCTAGCCAAGAAACCCTAATCCACTTTTGGAGAGTTTTGAGCCATTTTATGCATTCTTTGTGATTTTGAAGCATGTGAAGGAAGGAGAGGCTTGGGGATTTAAGAGGAAGGTAGTAGATCCAGAGTTTGAGCTGCATTTCTGACTCATTTAAGGTATAAAGTTGATACCTTGGCTTTCTATTACTTAGATCTTTATTTAGGGTAGTATGTTGTCACTTTTGGGCCATATTGAAGTCATTTTCGGGATTTGAGTATATCATGAAGTTGTGACTTCAGATCTAGGCACTCATGAGCTTATGAGGCTTAAAGTTGTCAGCTTTATCAAGCCTTGGCCCTTCCCCATGCCCTAGATATCTTATATAGCTTAGTTTTGGTGTTTCTAGCTTCATGACACCATGCATGGACGTAAAATTAGCAATTTTACGTGTTAACTTAGTCCTAGGGGACCAGATCTATGGTTTGGAAGCACTGAACTCGATTAGAAACATCTGAATGGGTGTAGACTAAGGGAACTCAATGAGTTTTTCGTGAAACTCGGCGAGTTGGATTGTGATCCCCAACCTTTTCTGATTCCTGAGAAAACTCAGTGAGTTTAGGAGACGACTCAGCGAGTTGGTTAAGGTTTTCCGATTTTTGAAGATTAAAGAACTCAACGAGTTCAAGGAAGGACTCGACGAGTTCAAGGAAGGACTCGACGAGTTGTAGCGAAATGTCCTGATTCTATTATAGGAAGGAACTTGACGAGCTCATGAAAGAACTCGACGAGTTGGGTTGCGATTTCAGGGTTTATGATTTATGGAACTCGGCGAGTTGAGTTAATCCAGAAGGTTGACTTTGTCTTGGACTTTGACCGGAGTTGACCCTTAAAGGGGTTATGAGTATGAAAGGGTAATTAAAGGAGATTTTTATGTGTAGGACTTTGAGAGGAGTTGAATCCAGAGCCGAGGACAGTTCAGTTACTTCACGACATTGAGGTGAGTTACCTTCCAGTAGAAGTGGGTCGAAGACAGCAATGTTGGCCACTAGTAGTTGATTATAAATAAGATGATTGTCTTTGTGATAATTGTTTGGTACGCCACAATCTGTTATGCTTTATGTGCTAGTATGCTATGATATTATGTAATAGTGGTTGGAGGGGTAGTTTAGACCCCGTAGCCGGTTGAGATAAACCAGAGGGTAGGTCGGGCACCCAGATATGCCCGACAGTATGTTATGATGTGTTATTATGTAGTAGTGGTAGAGTGGGAAATAGTCCCCGTAACTGGTCGAAATAAACCGGAGGGTAGGTCGGGTACCCAGATATGCCTGGCAGGGTAGGTCGAGCACCCATATATGCTTGACAGGGGTAGGTCGGTCACCCCGGTATGCCTGACAAGGGTAGGTTGAGCACCCAGATATGCTCAACAGGGTAGGTCGGGCACCCATATATGTCTGGCAGAATGTTTATTGTATGGTATGTGGTATTGTAACGCCCGTGTTTCTAGGCTAGGCATTAATGTTGACATAATAGTCTAGGTTAACCTTTGTAACTCATTTTGAAGAAATGAAAAGGAATTATGTGAATTATATGTTTTATGCTTAATTACTAGGATTTAATTAATTAAGAATAAAAATGAGCGTCGAAAATAAATATTAGATAAAGCCGATATGTATTAAGAAAGATGTAGTGGTCGTGACAAGGATTACGGATATATAAAGAATGCCGAAATCCGAGTTATAACGAAGAAGTTATGACCTGTCGAAGTTTCGCGACAAAACCGGCACGGTGCCGAATGTCGTAAAAAGTGAGTTTTTGATAAACTACTTTTTAACCTTAGTGATCTAAACGAAAGTCGTAGTGTTCGTTAAACCGAGAGTACGTATAAAAAGAACGTCCAAATCTGACTTCGTATGAGGAAGTTATGATTTTTCCAAGTTCCAGCTTAACAGTAGACAGCTAAAAACTCGAATTTTAGATCGAGTGATTTTTAGCCGACACGACCTAAACGAGAATCAAATGTCTCGTAAATAGTAGTACAACGGTAAAAAGACAGACGAAAATGGATGTCGGATGAAGAAGTTATGAATTTTTAACGGATTTCCTATCCCGGTCTGTTAAAAATAATAATATAAAAATTAAAATCAAAATTAAGGAAGCTTTTGAGAAGTTAAAGAAGAAGTTGTGTGAAGCACCGATTCTTTCGTTACCTGAAGGAGTTGATGACTTCATAATTTATAGTGATGCCTCTGGAGTTGGGTTAGGTTGTGTTCTGACCCAAAGGGATAAAGTGATAGCGTATGCAACGAGGCAATTAAAAGAGCATGAAAAGAACTACCCCACTCATGATTTGGAGTTGGCAGTGGTAGTATTCGCCTTAAAGATATGGAAGTACTATCTTTATGGTACTAAACGCTAACTTTTGACATATCATAAGAGTTTTTAATATCTCTTTAATCAGAAGGAATTTAACATGAGGCAACGGTGCTGGCTAGAATTACTCAAGGACTACGACTGTGAGATACTTTACCACCCTCGTAAAGCAAATGTTGTTGCTGATGCTCTCAGTCGGAAGGTAAATCTTGAAAAGAAAAGGCCAAGAGCGTTGAGAATTGAAGTTGTCTCGACAATTGGGGAAGGTATAAAGAAAGCTCAAGAGGAAGCTTTAGAGAAAAAAAATGACCGAAAGGAAGGACGTTTGGATAAAACGTTGGTGTTTGATACAAACGGTCAAGGACTGAAGGTATTCAAAGATAGGATTTGGGTACCTAAGACAGGAGGAGTAAGAGATCTTCTGATGGAAGAAACTCACAAGACCATGTACTCGATTCATCCCGGCAGTACAAAAATGTATAGGGATCTAAAACCCTATTACTGGTGGCCGACGATGAAGCTCGATGTTGCTAAGTATGTGGCCGAGTGTGTAACTTTTGCTAGGATTAAGGCACAACATCAGAAACCGTCTGGGAGTTTAAAACCTTTGCCTGTACCCATGGGCAAATGGGAAGACATCACCATGGATTTTGTGACTAAACTGCCCAGAACAAGGAACGGTCACGACATGATTTGGGTGGTCGTTGATCGCTTCACTAAGAGTGCGCATTTCATAGCAGCCAACGAGAAATGGTCTATGGATAAACTTTCGAACTCTTACGTGAAGGAAATTGTGAGGCTTCGCGGTGTTCCGTTAACGATTGTATCCGATCGTGACAGCCGTTTTACCTCAAGGTTTTGGAGGAGTCTATAAGAGGAATTGGGTACCAAGTTGTGTTTGAATACAGCTTACCATCCGCAAACCGCTGGTCAGAGCGAACGAACAATTCAAACATTGGAGGATATGCTGAGAGCATGTACCCTGGAATTCCAAGGTAACTGGGATGAACATTTACCTTTAGTAGAATTTTCCTATAATAATAGTTTCCACTCAAGCATCAAGATGGCACCTTATCACGCTTTGTATGGGGAAAAGTGTCGAACGCCGTCATGTTGGCTGGAAGCTGGGGAAAAGCAGTTTATGGGACTTGAAATAGTCTATCAGACTGCTGAAAAGTTGAGAGTGATTAGGGAAAGGATGTTAGCTGCTCACGATCGTCAAAAGAGCTATGCTGACAAGAAAAGACAACCGATATCATTCGAAGTTGGAGATTCAGTTTTACTTAAAGTCTCGCCGTGGAAGGGACTTATAAGGTTTGGTAGAAGGGGAAAGTTGAGTCCAAGGTTTATTGGACCATTTAAAGTTCTTCAGAGGATCGGGAATCAAGCTTACAAGCTAGAATTACCGGAAGAACTGGAGGGTATTCATAATACCTTTCATGTTTGTTAATTGAGAAAGTTCACGGCAGATGTGCCCGACATAATTCCCATTTCTGAATTAAGGTTGGATGAAAACAAGAGGTTAATTGAAGAACCTGAGGCAATCGTTGACCGTAAGACTAATAATTTGTGACGCAAAATGGTCGATTTAGTGCTTGTGCGTTGGAAACATACGAATGGGCCAAATCTCACCTGGGAAACGGAGAGTGACATGATGAGTCGCTACACGTAGTTGTTTGTTGATGTGTGATTCCGGGGACGGAATCATCCTAAGGGGGAGAGAATTGTAACGCCCGTGTTTCTAGGCTAGGCATTAATGTTGACATAATAGTCTAGGTTAACCTTTGTAACTCATTTTGAAGAAATGAAAAGGAATTATGTGAATATTATGTGAATTATATGTTTTATGCTTAATTACTAGGATTTAATTAATTAAGAATAAAAATGAGCGTCGAAAATAAATATTAGATAAAGCCAATATCTATTAACAAAGTTGTAGTGGTCGTGACAAGGATTACGGATATATAAAGAATGCCGAAATCCGAGTTATAACGAAGAAGTTATGACATGTCGAAGTTTCGCGACAAAACCGGCACGGTGCCGAATGTCGTAAAAAGTGAGTTTTGGATAAACTACTTTTTAGCCTTAGTGATCTAAACGAAAGTCGTAGTGTTCGTTAAACCGATAGTATGTATAAAAAGAACGTCCAAATCTGACTTCGTATGAGGAAGTTATGATTTTTCCAAGTTCCAGCTTAGTAGTAGACAGCTAAAAACTCGAATTTTAGATCGAGTGATGTTTAGCCGACACGACCTAAACGAGAATCGAAGGTCTCGTATATAGTAGTACAACGGTAAAAAGACAGACGAAAACAGACGTCGGATGAAGAAGTTATGATTTTTTAACGGATTTCCTGTCCCGGTCTGTTAAAAATAATAATATAAAAATTAAAATCAAAATTAGCCAACAAAGTCTAAACGAAAGTTGTAGAGCGTAATTTTACCTACGCGTGCATATAAAGAACGTCAAAAACGGAGCTCGTATGCGAAAGTTATGAATTTTAGAAGATTTTGGCACAAAATTTGAGAAATTTCGCATAGATAAGCTTCACCCAGAAAAGCCACGTCACCCTCGCTCAAAATGTGCCACGTGTCTGAACTGCTGAGTCACACGAGGCCACCTGGCGAGGCGTGTCGCCTGCCCTCGCATCCGAACTTCGGTCCAATGGGAGTCCGACGCGTGCCTCCTCCTGACGTGTCCGAGCCTCTAGTTTGTCGTTACCATCGTTTCGGTAATGACTAAGAAGATGATTGTTATTCTGACCCTAGAGGTCATATCGAATCGAGTCCGACTACGATGAGTTTAATATGTGGTTCAGAGAACCAAGTTCGATGTAGCATTTGACTTAAGCCAGAAGATTGAAGTGAAAGATGATCAAAGCGATCAATAGAAGTATCACACTCATTGTTAAAGAAGTTGGTAGTTAGAAATGATACATGTTGAACTGTGATTGTATCACATTAGAACATGAAGGAAGGTATAGTTTGTTCCGAAATTTGTCCCTAGGAGATCTGAGTCTAAGTAGTGCATTATACGATGAGAGATCATTAGAACATGACCCATCGGTCTGTTACAATGAATGAAGGAAAGTACTTATTCTAAGAAGAAGAAGGAGTCCTCAATAAGGATTTATTTTGTAACTCGAAGGTTACGATTGAAAGTCCTACGAAGATCTGAAGCTTTTTAGGATTAGCTGGATATTACCGAAGTTTTATCCAAGGCTTTTCTTCGATCGCGACTCCATTGACAGCTTTGACCCACAAAGGAACTGTTTATACTTGGAATGAGAATCATAAGGAAGCTTTTGAGAAGTTAAAGAAGAAGTTGTGTGAAGCACCGATTCTTTCGTTACCTGAAGGAGTTGATGACTTCACAATTTATAGTGATGCCTCTGGAGTTTGGTTAGGTTGTGTTCTGACCCAAAGGGATAAAGTGATAGCGTATGCAACGAGGCAATTGAAAGAGCATGAAAAGAACTACCCCACTCATGATCTGGAGTTGGCAGTGGTAGTATTCGCCTTAAAGATATGGAAGTACTATCTTTATGGTACTAAACGCTAACTTTTCACTGATCATAAGAGTTTTTAATATCTCTTTAATCAGAAGGAATTGAACATGAGGCAACGACGCTGGCTAGAATTACTCAAGGACTACGACTGTGAGATACTTTACCACCCTCGTAAAGCAAATGTTGTTGCTGATGCTCTCAGTCGGAAGGTAAATCTTGAAAAGAAAAGGCCAAGAGCGTTGAGAATTGAAGTTGTCTCGACAATTGGGGAAGGTATAAAGAAAGCTCAAGAGGAAGCTTTAGAGAAAAAAAAATGACCGAAAGGAAGGACGTTTGGATAAAACGTTGGTGTTTGATACAAACGGTCAAGGACTGAAGGTATTCAAAGATAGGATTTGGGTACCTAAGACAGGAGGAGTAAGAGATCTTCTGATGGAAGAAACTCACAAGACCATGTACTCGATTCATCCCGGCAGTACAAAAATGTATAGGGATCTAAAACCCTATTACTGGTGGCCGACGATGAAGCTCGATGTTGCTAAGTATGTGGCCGAGTGTGTAACTTTTGCTAGGATTAAGGCACAACATCAGAAACCGTCTGGGAGTTTAAAACCTTTGCCTGTACCCATGGGCAAATGGGAAGACATCACCATGGATTTTGTGACTAAACTGCCCAGAACAAGGAACAGTCACGACATGATTTGGGTGGTCGTTGATCGCTTCACTAAGAGTGCGCATTTCATAGCAGCCAACGAGAAATGGTCTATGGATAAACTTTCGAACTCTTACGTGAAGGAAATTGTGAGGCTTCGCGGTGTTCCGTTAACGATTGTATCCGATCGTGACAGCCGTTTTACCTCAAGGTTTTGGAGGAGTCTATAAGAGGAATTGGGTACCAAGTTGTGTTTGAATACAACTTACCATCCGCAAACCGCTGGTCAGAGCGAACGAACAATTCAAACATTGGAGGATATGCTGAGAGCATGTACCCTGGAATTCCAAGGTAACTGGGATGAACATTTACCTTTAGTAGAATTTTCCTATAATAATAGTTTCCACTCAAGCATCAAGATGGCACCTTATCACGCTTTGTATGGGGAAAAGTGTCGAACGCCGTCATGTTGGCTGGAAGCTGGGGAGAAGCAGTTTATGGGACTTGAAATAGTCTATCAGACTGCTGAAAAGTTGAGAGTGATTAGGGAAAGGATGTTAGCTGCTCAAGATCGTCAAAAGAGCTATGCTGACAAGAAAAGACAACCGATATCATTCGAAGTTGGAGATTCAGTTTTACTTAAAGTCTCGCCGTGGAAGGGACTTATAAGGTTTGGTAGAAGGGGAAAGTTGAGTCCAAGGTTTATTGGACCATTTAAAGTTCTTCAGAGGATCGGGAATCAAGCTTACAAGCTAGAATTACCGGAAGAACTGGAGGGTATTCATAATACCTTTCATGTTTGTTAATTGAGAAAGTTCACGGCAGATGTGCCCGACATAATTCCCATTTCTGAATTAAGGTTGGATGAAAACAAGAGGTTAATTGAAGAACCTGAGGCAATCGTTGACCGTAAGACTAATAATTTGTGACGCAAAATGGTCGATTTAGTGCTTGTGCGTTGGAAACATACGAATGGGCCAAATTTCACCTGGGAAACGGAGAGTGACATGATGAGTCGCTACCCGTAGTTGTTTGTTGATGTGTGATTCCGGGGACGGAATCATCCTAAGGGGGAGAGAATTGTAACGCCCGTGTTTCTAGGCTAGGCATTAATGTTGACATAATAGTCTAGGTTAACCTTTGTAACTCATTTTGCCGAAATCCGAGTTATAACGAAGAAGTTATGACCTATCGAAGTTTCGCGACAAAACCGGCACGGTGCCGAATGTCGGAAAAAGTGAGTTTTGGATAAACTACTTTTTAGCCTTAGTGATATAAACGAAAGTCGTAGTGTTCGTTAAACCGATAGTATGTATAAAAAGAACGTCTAAATCTGACTTCGTATGAGGAAGTTATGATTTTTCCAAGTTCCAGCTTAGCAGTAGACAGCTAAAAACTCGAATTTATGATCGAGTGATGTTTAGCCGACACGACCTAAACGAGAATCGAAGGTCTCGTATATAGTAGTACAACGGTAAAAAGACAGACGAAAACGGACGTCGGATGAAGAAGTTATGAATTTTTAACGGATTTCCTGTCCCGGTCTGTTAAAAATAATAATATAAAAATTAAAATCAAAATTATCCAACGAAGTCTAAACGAAAGTTGTAGAGCGTAATTTTACCTACGCGTGCATATAAAGAACGTCAAAAACGGAGCTCGTATGCGAAAGTTATGAATTTTAGAAGATTTTGGCACAAAATTCGAGAAATTTCGCATAGATAAGCTTCACCGGGAAAAGCCACGTCACCCTCGCTCAAAACGTGCCACGTGTCCGAATTGCTGAGTCACCCGAGGCCACCTGGCGAGGCGTTTCGCCTGCCCTCGCATCCGAACTTCGGTCCAATGGGAGTCATCATGTCACTCTCCGTGAATAATACTGTCGATAAATAAGAGTTATGGACTTAGCACATGTTGAATAAACCTTGGCAGCCATGGACTTAGTGTCTGTTGTATAAACCCTGGCGACGATGTGACTTCGTGCCTATTCCTTAGGATGAATCCTTAGGAATGAGTGATAGTTGAATCTTAGGGTAAGTCCTTAAGAAATAAATAAGATAATGGGATTGGGGTAATTTGGTTGATTGATTGATGTTTAAGTATAATAAATTTATTTATTATGGGTTGAAAATCCTATATGCTCACCAGGCTTCCAAGCCTGACCCACTCAGCTTTTTATATTACAGGTAGTGGACCCCGAGCATAGTCGGATGATGATGATGAGTGATTTTTGGATTATAGGCCAGTAGTTGTAAAAAAACTGTTGTAAGGCTTATAATGTATTGTTTATGCTTTTGATCTGTATCGGAACATGACATCCCGAGGTTTTGATATAAAAGGAAATTATATATTTCTTAAAGAAAGGTTTTGATAAACTTTTATCATGTTTTGTTTTGGGAACAAATTCCGCAACATATTTTAAAAGGATTACTCTGATTTTATTTTAAAAAGCATAAAATAAATCGGTCTTTTCTGGACGAGAAATTAGGGGATGTCACAGGTATGATAGGGGAACTCACTAAGCTTTGTGCTTACGGTGTTCAAATTTGGTTCAGGTACTTCCTCTTCGATGGGAAAGGATTCGGCATGACTGCAGCGCATCACACCAGGATTTCCGCACATGAGATCTATGGGATTTGTACTCTGATATTATTTTGTCATGACATGTTTTGATTATGGATACATTGGTTTTGATATGAGTTAGTACTATGATGTTTTCAGACAAAAGGTTTTATAATTATTAAAGTAAAAATGAAATTTTTGGACGTAAATTTTGGGATATTACAAGTTGGTATCAGAGCCATGGTGTGAGGGATTCGGACACACCTTCAGGGGTGTCTGGACTCAAATCGAGGGTTTGAAGGATTTTCACAAGAAAATATTTTTTCTAAAAATTAAAATAAAGAGTTTTGAGAAAGAACAAGGTGTGTGATGTGTGCAATCGGTTGAGCTCAAGTAAGTTTTCCCCAAGATACCCATACATGTTTGTTATGATATATGATATGATCATGAGAACTGCATGCTAGATTAGGGCAAAGGATCTAGGAAGATGTCGTATATGCCTGTTGTATGCGCTTGTTGAGCTGCATGATAGTACCGACTAGTCAGAGATATGATAGCCTGATTAGGATATGCTTGGGTTGGGTTACTCAATGCCCGAATGCTGCGTGTTTTGTGCATTTAGGATTCCTAGTTATCTTTAATTAACTAGTAAACGAATACGTTAAGTTACATATTGCAAGGACTAAATAATTTCAGAAGGTTAGGTCTAGCCCTATTTCGTAGCTCTTGTCTGAGTCCAACCGTTGTAGGGTAGGACCTCTCATTCAAATATTTATCTGGTCTTAGTGATATGTAATGGTATTCGCGAGCTAGTTAGGTAAAGGTAGAAGGGATTTCTTATGCAGCTGATGGCGGAGAGTTACCCTAGGGTAAGCCTAGGATGATATTAGTGCAGCGAGCAGTAGTAGTGAAAGGGACTTGGTGAAGTCAAGTCAATCCTTAAGGAAAGTATGGATAGATGTGAAAGGTAGTATGGGCCTATACTACTGAAAGCAGAGGATCCGTACTCGAGTCAAGGAGGGATGAGATAGAACTAGGTGATGGGTTTTGAGCATTCTAACACTCCTAAGTGTACATGCAACCCGAAATACCTTGGATCTATGTTTTTCTCTATTATACATGCAATTATGAACTTTCCAAGGTATTACCCTATCTAGCATACAATACTTGATACTTGGGTAATCAAATGGATAGAATACATACCTTTGTTTGATGTAGCTTGTCTCCATGAAGCTTGAGTGCCTAGTGCCCCAAGTGTGACACCTCAAATGGTTCACACAACACCAAATGCACATGGAATGACTTGAGAGAAATGGAACACTCCTTGAAATCGTCTAGCCCTCATATTCACACATTAGTGCACGATTTCTTGAGCCATGGGATTCTTTTATATGGTGGCTATTAGGGTTACACCATGTAACTCATAACTTTACCCATTCCTTATGCTCCATGGATTTTAACCTCCATGGAGTATCCATGGGTCACCCCATGGACTTAGTCCAACATAAGGAATCTTGGATCACAAGCCCACATATATAAGAATGAATGATTTACACAATCAACCCATATATTTAATTAGTCTCCTTTTGATCACTTAATTAATTCCAAATTAATTCTTGATCAATACTAATTAAATAACCTTATTAATGTATTAGAACTTATAATATATTAACCAACCTTAAGTGTTATTTCTCTCATTATAGTCTATCCAAATGCATGATGCCATGCAACCCAAATGGACCATGTCGGGTCGGGTCAAGTCTTACCAATTATAGTTATGGACTTAGACATTAATCCAATAGTCTCCCACTTGGATAAGTCTAAAACTATTATTGCGTATGACTTCAGGAACCGATCAGCAATCGTAGCTCTCAAAAGCTTCTGTCGAACTCTGACCTTGTCGATGAACTCTGACCTTTGTCAATGACTTGTCTATTAGATAAGGGATCATATATTCCTCCATTCTAGATATCATATGCACTGAGACATGGATTATCAATCATTCTCTCTGTCCATTTGTTGTTTCTCGATTTCCGATTCATGATGACTGACTGATTGAACAAATCAAATCAGTCCTGGCTTGGCCAAGCACTCACATGTATCATCTTTAAATCATCGAGGGGTCCACATATATCGCTTTTATCCTGAAGGTAAAAGGAATGGATAAACTTCGACTCATATGGCTTGTTCTACTACTTGTTGAATCATACACAAAGGCACGTTTTATAACATCGAGTTACCGAATGCGTTTTCGTGCAATCAATGTACAACCAACTCATAGTAACAACTCATATCTCTAGGTTTGAAGAATATAAGATATTATCGTCTCATGATCACTCGTGATAAAATCCATGAAGTGATTCAAATGAGCGCGGGTTGAATCCAATACTCAGAACTTATGAGCACTCATGAGTGTTGTAGCACCACTTTGTCCACCAACTTGGACCTCTACAAACCAACCCATGACAATCTTGATTCATATCTACTTCCAACATATGACCGACTGTGGATGGTTTGAATAACTTAATCATTCAGGAATAGCGACTTAGTTATTCTGGAAGTCAAAACATGCGAAGTGAAACACAAGAATGAATGAATCAAATATGGTATCAAACCCTATGAATATAAATAAAAACTTTTATTTATCACCATACTGATTACTCATTATTCATTGTTTCAGTTTTATCAACTTTATACTTGAATTAAAAACACTAGTTGTCCCATGCTCCAAGCATGTACACTATGTTTTTCTTAAACAATAGCTTTGCCATACACCAAGTATGCACTCTATGTTTGTCTATGATCCTTACTTTGTGAAATAAACCAATTGAACATAATTTCAATGATTCTAATTTCACACTCCCAAATCCTTATCGAAAAATGTGAGAATTTCAAATTCCTATCATTTATCGAAATCTGTTTAGATTTTAAACTTATATGCACTGACCCTCCTGTAATGAATATGTACAAAGTCACAAAGACTTGTCAACAGTCATTATAAGGTATTCCAATAGAGATCAACTCCATGGAAACTAAGTCTCATATTCAAAGTACATTGCTTTGGACATGCTTCTTGCATTAAGTTTTCTAATCTTACACAGATAACTTCCACCTATTGAGACAACTCCATATTCTCATTTTGACTATCACTTCTGAATAAGAGATGCCTCTTTGCAGAATATGTCAATATGGTCCTTCCAAAATTAGCACTATACTTCCAACTGTCCCTGAGCAACCAATCTTTGGTAAACCTCAAATTGTCCTCGACAATTGCTTAATCATTTTAGTCATATCCAATTCTAGACCTTTTCCCTTCTTAATGCCTCTGGGCATTTGGAAAAATTTAGAAATGACACATATTATAGCACATGCAATCGATCCTGTACCCAAAGCAAATGGTACACGATTCATGATGTCTCACATAAAGACATGATTCTAGACCAGTCTTTTGCTACAATATTTTTATTTGCCATGTTTTCAAAATTTGACTATGAAGAGGGATGCCGTAATCATAATCGAATTTTGAGAACGCAATATATAGAATTTCCTTAAGTTGAACCAATCCAACATGAAATTCATATATATATATATATATATATATATATATATATATATATATATATATATATATATATATATATATATTCTTGACTAAAGATGATTAATGTCTCAATCTAAGCCTTTAGAACTGAAATGAAGTATATACTCTCCCTTAATTATAGCAAAACAACTTTTCCAATCCCTGCAGCCTCACGAATTGAAATTTTTGTTTTCTATAATTAACATTGCTAACTTGCAACACTAACAATAATTATCATGCTCCCACTAACATGATGATTATTAGCATAACACTTATGCTCCCACTAGCTTTGACATGTACTCAGAAATCAGTTGGACTTCTAGAAATCAATATTTTATTGACTTCCTTACCAAAGTTCAGATTTCTGATACGAGATGCTTTGATAAAACTTTATCAAAATCATACACCTTTCCTTAGATAGCATGCATGTGTGTCTAAACAATTTCAGAACTATGAAAAGGGATGTCGTAATCATAGTCTCAATTGTTTAGACCTTTTGCCATCTGGTTCAAATCTACTTGGTGGAAGTGTTTCCTCACCATCATTTTCATGAATCGGAGAGAAACCTTATGACCCTTAGATTTTATGGTGTATGTGTTCTTATCCATGTGAATCGTCAAAACCATAGTCATAAGACAAGGATAATGACAAATCCAAACTCATATGGACTGAACTTATGCAATCTTAACTTCTTGCCACCTGGCAGTACAGGGCCTGCCATTGCTTCCAAGTTGTTATGCAACCAATTGAGAACTTTTAGAACTCCTATGCAAAGCCAACTTTAACTGGAATGGGCACAGAATATGTCAACACGATAGGTTATAAACCTCAAGTCGTGTGTTAGTGAAGAACCTCAGGTTTTATTCTTGATTAGTTCTTGAAATTCTTTTTAGGATCTTTAAGACTCCCACTATCCTCTTGACATATAAGACTATCTTGCCAAATATTCAAGAGATAGTGCGGATTCTTTATCAAGACAAACACTTCACACAATTGGCCTTAGTTGGTCTTTGTTTTATCCAAAACATCACAACTTACCAATTTCAAATGTACAAGAGTAGGACACTTTTACTCTTACATTTGACAAGTGTTTTAAACCTTTCTTAAAGATATGTCACTCAAGTTACAATCTTGGAGTATGACTCTAAGAATTGTTTTGGAACGAAGTATGACTCATCTTCCTGATCTAACCATTTCAACAATTCATGACTCCTCTTCTTAGTCATAAGAATGCACTAAGATGACCTTTAGAGGACTAATTGTGATATGATTTCTAAATCATTAAGATGATCACAAACATGATACTAAAGTACTCTCCCATCTTTTCAGATTTGAGAAACTTTTATCTTTCTGCCTAATTTGATTCTCCCCATTCGTTCTGCCATACATTGAGACTTTTCCAATGTTTCAGAATTATACTTAAACTTGTAAGTATAACCATATTTACTAAACTTTAGTAAATCAAATAGTCTTAACGAGCTTTGTGGTGTACATGACCAGTGCACAAGAATGTGTACTCGATCCCTTTAGTCCTTCACTTGACTCACACATCCATGTGAACAAGTAATTAGTCTTGATTTTCCAATGCTTGAAAGTTCTCATTCATCATACTATTCAACTTGCATGATTCCAAGTTTCGGTCCAATTGAAACTTGGGCAATGAGGAACTTTCCTGATTTGGTAAATTTAGACACTACCACAAATGAAAGAATCAAATCCACAAATGAAAGAATCAAATCCATTTTCCAATATTGCTGTCAGTGGAATCATATAAGCAAATGAAAGAATCAAATTTAGACACTACCACAAATGAAAGAATCAAATCCATTTTGGTAAATTTAGACACTACCACAAATGAAAGAATCAAATCCATTTTCCAATATTGCTGTCAGTGGAATCATATAAGCAACAATTTTCCACAAATGCCATTGTAAGGATACTTCAAATAAATAAAATTAAACAATTTTCTTTTATTTTAAAACTTTGCGAAAAAATTTATCCTTACAATCCACATGGAAAATTGTTGTTATCTATTCCTTAGCAATATATCATAACTTCTTAAGCAACTGCTCAAAATTCTAATGCGATCGAAATCCTGATTTGGTAAATTTAGACACTACCACAAATGAAAGAATCAAATCCATTTTCCAATATTGCTGTCAGTGGAATCATATAAGCAACAATTTTCCACAAATGCCATTGTAAGGATACTTCAAATAAATAAAATTAAACAATTTTCTTTTATTTTAAAACTTTGCGAAAAAATTTATCCTTACAATCCACATGGAAAATTGTTGTTATCTATTCCTTAGCAATATATCATAACTTCTTAAGCAACTGCTCAAAATTCTAATGCGATCGAAATCCACCTTCGCGATCAGAATCAGCATATACTTCCTTTAAGATTTCTCTCTATTCTTTGATTCTGAAAACATCAACATGTGACCCAGTCACATCATGTAATGAGGATCTCAGAATAGAACTTAACAGAGTTAGATAATGGGCTCTACCTTATGTAGAGTCAAACTTATTGACTTTAACATCCTTAGGTAAATTTGGCAGCTTTGCAATCAACGCCCCTTCCTTTGGCAAAATAAACATATGGACCCTTTGGTAATGGGACTATCTCAGACTTAGCCTTTCTCCTTACCATTTGGTCAACCGGGTTGACTATGGCCAATCCCTTTCCATTGGGAAGAGAATGCTTTTTCTGGATTTCCAGTGTCACCATTGTCACTGTCCATAAAGTTTTTGGGAAGTTGATCTTCTAATCAAATTTGCTTTACTATCGTTCCAAATCATTGCTGATTCAGCAGCACCAAGCAAATAGATATGATCATTAAGGTTCATGTCATAGTCTGTTTCATAGTAGTCCCAAAGGAACTCACTATGTGACTTAGAAAGTGATTGAACATCCAACTTTCTCAAGACTTTGACACCCAACTCTCCCAGCTTGTCAATATGTGACTTCATCTCTAAGATGTGATCACACATAGACCTTGCTTGCCATTAGGGCTTGAGTGACCTTGAACTTGTGGGTTAGGGAGAATAATTGGAGGAGGTGGAGGAAGTAAAGTTCCAAGAGATTTGGGAAGATCATAGATGTCTGAACTAGACATCTTTTGGGAGATATTCAAGATAGTTGATCTCAAGTCCTTAATATAACACCCAATATGAAATATTAAGGCTAGGATCCAACAACCTATTTATAACTGGAAGAGGGATGCCGTAATCCGAGTTATAAAATAGTTGAAGGTAGGTAAATGACGATTTACCAATTTCCACCATGAAAAACGAAATAATGTAATTAGGTTTTTAATTGGATTTGAAACTCCTAGATCTTTTGAGATTCATTGAACTTTTCAATGGCATGTTTCAATCTCGAGTGTGCCCTTCAGGTTTTGTGACTGGGATGCCGAGGATCA
Organism: Lactuca virosa; assembly: GCF_052849685.1. Classification (NCBI taxonomy): domain Eukaryota; kingdom Viridiplantae; phylum Streptophyta; class Magnoliopsida; order Asterales; family Asteraceae; genus Lactuca; species Lactuca virosa. Next base: position 2,030,253 of record NC_136433.1, on the reverse strand, counting down.
CAAAACAAGGTGTGAAGTAACCATGCAAATATACTTGGTACCCTTAATATTTACCCCTCAATCGATGTGCCGGTTAACCACACGAGCTCCACCGATACTATGACAAATATTAAGTTACCCTTTGCCTACTTTGTTAAATCCAGGTTAGTGTGCCGGTTAACCACACACGCTCCACTAACGGTTTAAACAAAGTGCAAAGTGTAATTTCATGGATTAGCACCTTATTCACATTTTCCTAAGTAACTAAGATTGGGAATTTATAAAAAGTTTAGTTACTTAGTATTTATCATTAATACTTTTAATGAAGGGAGAATTATAGTCCTTGTCCTACCCGTTCGGCTAACGACCCTCCACCAGTCAAGGAAGCGGTGGGTGAGAGTGGACACCCATTAAACTGCCATTTTATAGGCAGTAACCTTATACCCCCTTATAGACCGGCTTCGTGAATGAGGCCTACTAACGGTAAGACTGACTTGCTCTTATACATATATTTATTATTAACTTATAATACTATAAAGTATAAGGGTTGAATTTGAACTTTTAAAATTCTAAGGGCTAACTTGGAATTAAAGTATTCATGGGGAAAACTTTACAAATTCCAAAACTTGAGGGCAAGTTTTGAAAATATTCAAAACTAATTAATTCCATAACTTATGTGTTTAAAGTAGTTTTAATTAAAAAAAAAATTATTCAAGTTCCATAACTTGAGGACAAGTTATGGAAGACTTTAAACTAATAAAAGAATGTAACTTTTCTTTATTTTTGTAACTTATGGAACTAATTAAGGTTACACATTTTATCATTTAATGAAGTGACTCTTGAACCTCCATAACTTGAGAACAAGTTATGGAGTCATAAAACCATTTAATGAGGACAAGACTCTTCATTTTTGTAACCATTGCCAACTTTTTATGAGTTTTATGAAACTTAAATGTGACTTTTCATATAACTTGAGGACAAGTTACAAAAACACATTTTAGAATCAACTCTTAGATTAAAATGGATTGAAAACACATAATCAATTAACTTTTCTATTAATCTAATAAACTCATATGAACAAAGATAATTCACATCAAATTTTTTTCAAGTAATTAGCATAACTTTTAAACTAATACAATTCGATTTTTTAGCTAATTTTGCAAGTATAACAAGAAAACAAGCCTTGGCTCTGATACCACTGATGGGTTTTGAGCATTTTAACACTCCTAAGTGTACATGCAACCCTAAATACCTTGGATCTATGTTTTTCTCTATTATACATGCAATTATGAACTTTCCAAGGTATTACCCTATCTAGCATACAATACTTGATACTTGGGTAATCAAATGGATAGAATACATACCTTTGTTTGATGTAGCTTGTCTCCATGAAGCTTGAGTGCCTAGTGCCCCAAGTGTGACACCTCAAATGGTTCACACAACACCAAATGCACATGGAATGACTTGAGAGAAATGGAACACTCCTTGAAATCGTCTAGCCCTCATATTCACACATTAGTGCACGATTTCTTGAGCCATGAGATTCTTTTATATGGTGGCTATTAGGGTTACACCATGTAACTCATAACTTTACCCATTCCTTATGCTCCATGGATTTTAACCTCCATGGAGTATCCATGGGTCACCCCATGGACTTAGTCCAACATAAGGAATCTTGGATCACAAGCCCACATATATAAGAATGAATGATTTACACAATCAACCCATATATTTAATTAGTCTCCTTTTGATCACTTAATTAATTCCAAATTAATTCTTGATCAATACTAATTAAATAACCTTATTAATGTATTAGAACTTATAATATATTAACCAACCTTAAGTGTTATTTCTCTCATTATAGTCTATCCAAATGCATGATGCCATGCAACCCAAATGGACCATGTCGGGTCGGGTCAAGTCTTACCAATTATAGTTATGGACTTAGACATTAATCCAATAGTCTCCCACTTGGATAAGTCTAAAACTATTATTGCGTATGACTTCAGGAACCGATCAGCAATCGTAGCTCTCAAAAGCTTCTGTCGAACTCTGACCTTGTCGATGAACTCTGACCTTTGTCAATGACTTGTCTATTAGATAAGGGATCATATATTCCTCCATTGTAGATATCATATGCACTGAGACATGGATTATCAATCATTCTCTCTGTCCATTTGTTGTTTCTCGATTTCCGATTCATGATGACTGACTGATTGAACAAATCAAATCAGTCCTGGCTTGGCCAAGCACTCACATGTATCATCTTTAAATCATCGAGGGGCCCACATATATCGCTTTTATCCTGAAGGTAAAAGGAATGGATAAACTTCGACTCATATGGCTTGTTCTACTACTTGTTGAATCATACACAAAGGCACGTTTTATAACATCGAGTTACCGAATGCGTTTTCGTGCAATCAATGTAGAACCAACTCATAGTAACAACTCATATCTCTAGGTTTGAAGAATATAAGATATTATCGTCTCATGATCACTCGTGATAAACTCCTTGAAGTGATTCAAATGAGCGCGGGTTGAATCCAATACTCAGAACTTATGAGCACTCATGAGTGTTGTAGCACCACTTTGTCCACCAACTTGGACCTCTACAAACCAACCCATGACAATCTTGATTCATATCTACTTCCAACATATGACCGACTGTGGATGGTTTGAATAACTTAATCATTCAGGAATAGCGACTTAGTTATTCTGGAAGTCAAAACATGCGAAGTGAAACACAAGAATGAATGAATCAAATATGGTATCAAACCCTATGAATATAAATAAAAACTTTTATTTATCACCATACTGATTACTCATTATTCATTGTTTCAGTTTTATCAACTTTATACTTGAATTAAAAACACTAGTTGTCCCATGCTCCAAGCATGTACACTATGTTTTTCTTAAACAATAGCTTTGCCATACACCAAGTATGCACTCTATGTTTGCCTATGATCCTTACTTTGTGAAATAAACCAATTGAACATAATTTCAATGATTCTAATTTCACACTCCCAAATCCTTATCGAAAAATGTGAGAATTTCAAATTCCTATCATTTATCGAAATCTGTTTAGATTTTAAACTTATATGCACTGACCCTCCTGTAATGAATATGTACAAAGTCACAAAGACTTGTCAACAGTCATTATAAGGTATTCCAATAGAGATCAACTCCATGGAAACTAAGTCTCATATTCAAAGTACATTTTTTTGGACATGCTTCTTGCATTAAGTTTTCTAATCTTACACAGATAACTTCCACCTATTGAGACAACTCCATATTCTCATTTTGACTATCACTTCTGAATAAGAGATGCCTCTTTTCAGAATATGTCAATATGGTCCTTCCAAAATTAGCACTATACTTCCAACTGTCCCTGAGCAACCAATCTTTGGTAAACCTCAAATTGTCCTCGACAATTGCTTAATCATTTTAGTCATATCCAATTCTAGACCTTTTCCCTTCTTAATGCCTCTGGGCATTTGGAAAAATTTAGAAATGACACATATTATAGCACATGCAATCGATCCTGTACCCAAAGCAAATGGTACACGATTCATGATGTCTCACATAAAGACATGATTCTAGACCAGTCTTTTGCTACAATATTTTTATTTGCCATGTTTTCAAAATTTGACTATGAAGAGGGATGCCGTAATCATAATCGAATTTTGAGAACGCAATATATAGAATTTCCTTAAGTTGAACCAATCCAACATGAAATTCATATATATATATATATATATATATATATATATATATATATATATATATATATATATATATATATATATATATATTCTTGACTAAAGATGATTAATGTCTCAATCTAAGCCTTTAGAACTGAAATGAAGTATATACTCTCCCTTAATTATAGCAAAACAACTTTTCCAATCCCTGCAGCCTCACGAATTGAAATTTTTGTTTTCTATAATTAACATTGCTAACTTGCAACACTAACAATAATTATCATGCTCCCACTAACATGATGATTATTAGCATAACACTTATGCTCCCACTAGCTTTGACATGTACTCAGAAATCAGTTGGACTTCTAGAAATCAATATTTTATTGACTTCCTTACCAAAGTTCAGATTTCTGATACGAGATGCTTTGATAAAACTTTATCAAAATCATACACCTTTCCTTAGATAGCATGCATGTGTGTCTAAACAATTTCAGAACTATGAAAAGGGATGCCGTAATCATAGTCTCAATTGTTTAGACCTTTTGCCATCTGGTTCAAATCTACTTGGTGGAAGTGTTTCCTCACCATCATTTTCATGAATCGGAGAGAAACCTTATGACCGTTAGATTTTATGGTGTATGTGTTCTTATCCATGTGAATCGTCAAAACCATAGTCATAAGACAAGGATAATGACAAATCCAAACTCATATGGACTGAACTTATGCAATCTTAACTTCTTGCCACCTGGCAGTACAGGGCCTGCCATTGCTTCCAAGTTGTTATGCAACCAATTGAGAACTTTTAGAACTCCTATGCAAAGCCAACTTTAACTGGAATGGGCACAGAATATGTCAACACGATAGGTTATAAACCTCAAGTCGTGTGTTAGTGAAGAACCTCAGGTTTTATTCTTGATTAGTTCTTGAAATTCTTTTTAGGATCTTTAAGACTCCCACTATCCTCTTGACATATAAGACTATCTTGCCAAATATTCAAGAGATAGTGCGGATTCTTTATCAAGACAAACACTTCACACAATTGGCCTTAGTTGGTCTTTGTTTTATCCAAAACATCACAACTTACCAATTTCAAATGTACAAGAGTAGGACACTTTTACTCTTACATTTGACAAGTGTTTTAAACCTTTCTTAAAGATATGTCACTCAAGTTACAATCTTGGAGTATGACTCTAAGAATTGTTTTGGAACGAAGTATGACTCATCTTCCTGATCTAACCATTTCAACAATTCATGACTCCTCTTCTTAGTCATAAGAATGCACTAAGATGACCTTTAGAGGACTAATTGTGATATGATTTCTAAATCATTAAGATGATCACAAACATGATACTAAAGTACTCTCCCATCTTTTCAGATTTGAGAAACTTTTATCTTTCTGCCTAATTTGATTCTCCCCATTCGTTCTGCCATACATTGAGACTTTTCCAATGTTTCAGGGGATGCGGTGCGCCAGACTTTCACAGGGTGAAGGATCCTATTTTGGCCAGGAGATGGATTGCAAAAATCGAGTCTGCACAGTTGACGAGCTTCTGCTCTGAGGGTTCGAAGGTCCGGTATGTTGCGGGCTGTTTGAGAGAGAGCTAGAGACTGGTGGTAGGCAGTCAGTGATTCGTTGGGAGCCCCAGCCATTGATGTTATGACCTGGTCGGACTTTGTGACCAAGTTTAGGGCTGAGTTTGTGCCAGCTGTGGAGATTCAACAGCTAGCCAGGGAGTTTCTTGATATGAGACAGACGACTGAGTCAGTGGCGGAGATTACAACCAATTTTAGGGAGATGGCCTTACTGGTGCCTCAGTATGAGGGTGACAAGGAGATGAGGAAGACCCGGTACCATGACATGATGAGAGTTGACATTCGGAAACATGTCAGCTATTCAACATGTCTGGCCTTGGAGGATATGATAGCCAGGGCAAGGGAGAGGGAGATTGACATAGAGCACCTCAGGAAGAGGAAGGCAGAGAATGGGCAGACGACTCGGGTTTCTGGGAAGAAACCCAAGGGATTCAACTCGAGGTCGAAGGGCCAGCAGGGTCGGAGCCGCTGTGGGAAATACGGCAGGCCACATGAGGGAGTGTGCAGGGCTGAGGGATCGGGCTGCTACAAGTGCGGCAAGACTGGGCACTTTAGCAAGGATTGTACAGCCCCTACCCGTACTATTCGGAGATCAGACCTGATTTGCTTTCATTGCAATCAGAGGGTTCATAAAAAGGCCAACTGCCCTAGACTGACATCAGGAGCGCCAGTGGCGGCTCCAGCTCCAGAAACCCTGCGGATCACGAATGTCCGACAGGGCAAGACAGAGGCTCCAGTGGTGAGGAGCCGAGCCTTCCAGATGACCGCCGAGGAGGCACGTGCCGTACCGGATGTGGTGACGGGATCGTTCCATGTGAACGACATCCATGTACAGGTGTTATTTGACTCGGGGGCTACCCGATCATTTGTCTCTCTTGCACTTAGCAAGAGGTTTCCTTAGTCTTCAGGCATGTTGGATTGTCCTTTAGAGGTTGAGATTGCTGACGACCGATCCGTCCGGGCATCAGAGGTTTTCAGAGATTGTGTCTTGAGGTTGTATGACGAGTGTTACCTTGTGTATTTAGTTCCCATACCTTTGCGTGGGAACAAGGTTATTATAGGAATGGATTGGTTGAGCCCTAATAGGGCGGTGATCGACTGTGAGCAGCAGTTGGTGCGTGTCAGGACCCCAAGTGGGGAAGATTTGGTGATTCAGGGCGAGAGGTCACAACGTGGGCCAGCTTTGTGTTCAGCCGCAAGGGATAGGCGCTACCTTCAGCGGGGTTGCACATGTTATGTCGCCTACGTCATGGATACCTGGGAGGCGGGTAAGGCGAATATGAGCGATATGCTAGTTATGAGGGAGTATCCGCATGTGTTCCCGGAGGAGTTTCATGGGATACCTCCGGAGAGACAAGTGGAGTTCAAGATCGACCTAGTCCCTGGTGCGGCTCTGATAGCCAAGGCACCATATCGGTTGGCTCCTCCTGAGATGCAGGAGTTGTCTACATAGCTGCAGGAGCTGTTAGACAAGGGATTCATTAGGCCGAGCAGTTCTCCTTGGGGAGCCCCGATCCTGTTTGTGAAGAAGAAGTACGGGTCGAATCAGATGTGTATAGATTACCAGGAGCTGAACAATGTAACGGTGAAGTACCATTACCCACTCCCGAGGATTGATGATCTCTTTGACCAGCTATAGGGGGCATCTTGGTTTTCCAAGACAGATTTGCGTTCAGGCTGCCACCAGATGCGAGTCAGAGATGAGGATGTACAGAAGACTGCTTTCCGGACTCGCTATGGCCACTTCGAGTACATGGTGATGCCCTTTGGGCTCACCAATGCCCCTGTCGCGTTCATGGACGTCATGAACGGCGTATATAGACCGATGTTGGATCAGTCTATGATAGTATTTATTGATGACATCTTGGTTTACTCCAAGACACAGGAGCAACATGAGGAGCACTTGCGAGAGGTGTTGGATACCCTGAGGAAGGAGAGCTTGTATGCCAAGTTCTCTAAGTGCGAGTTCTGGTTGCACGAGGTGCAGTTTCTGGGGCACCTTGTCAACCAGAACGGTATTTTGGTCGACCCGGCCAAAGTGGAGGCCGTGAGGAGATGGGAGGTTCCGAAGTCTCCATATGAGATTCGTAGTTTCATCGAGTTAGCAGGCTATTACCAGAGATTCATACAAGACTTCTCCAAAATAGCAGTACCCTTGACCCGGCTGACGAAGAAGGTCGTTGTATTCCGCTGGGGGCCTGAGCAGCAGGCAGCGTTTGAGTCGTTGGGGCTGATGTTATGTGAGGCGCCGATTTTAGCCCTTCCAGAGGGCATTGAGGATTTTGTAGTATACTGCGATGCGTCCATCTCGGGTTTGGGCGCAATGTTGATGTAGAGGGGGCACGTCATTGCCTACGCCTCGAGGCAGCTAAAGCCTCGCGAGGCAAACTACCCGACGCACGACCTGGAGTTGGGGACGGTTGTTTTCGCCCTCAAGATTTGGTGACACTACCTCTATGGGGTCCGTTGTACCATTTACACGGACCATAAGAGATTGAGGTACCTCATGCATCAGCCGAATCTGAACATGAGGCAGCACCGGTGGTTAGATGTGGTGAAGGATTACGACTGTGAGATCCTCTACCACCCGGGGAAGGCCAATGTAGTGGTCGATGCACTTAGCCGCAAGGCATTCGCAGCGCTGATCAGAGACATCTGCCTGAGGATGACAGTAGTGACTCCGCTTCTGGAGAAGATCCGAGAATCCCAGCAAGAGGCTATGAAGGAGGAATACCAGAAGAGTGAGCGTATAGTGGGCCAGATTTCTTCTTTCGACTATGATAGCCACAGTCTGTTGACACTTCACCGCAGAGTATAGGTTCCGTACATAGGAGGTGTGCGCCATATCCTGATAGAGGAGGCTCACAAGTCCAGATTTTCCATCCATCCTGGGGCGACAAAGATGTACAGAGATCTTCGCCCTGATTACTGGTGGCCCTGCATGAAACGGGATGTAGCTTGGTACGTCGAGAGATGCCTGACCTGCAGGAAGGTCAAGGCCGAGCACCAGAGACCTCACGGCAAGACATAACCATTGGATATCCCTGTGTGGAAATGGGAGGATATTACTATGGATTTCATCATGAAGCTTCCCAGGACCGCACGGGGAGTGGATTCGATTTGGGTTATCGTGGATCGGTTGACCAACAGTTCCCATTTCATCCCGATCCAGGAGAGCATTTCGGCCGAGAAGCTGGCCGACATCTACATCAGAGAGGTAGTAGCACGTTACGGAATGCCAGTTTCCGTGATTTCTGACCGAGATGTACGATTCACTTCCAGATTCTGGAAGAAATTTCATGACGATTTGGGTACTCGTCTGCATTTTAGCATGGCTTTTCACCCCCAGACGGATGGGCAGAGTGAGCGGACTATCCAGACTTTGGAGGATATGCTGCGGGCATGTGTCTTAGACTTCGGTTGTAGCTGGGATACCTACCTTCCTTTGGCAGAGTTTTCCTATAATAATAGCTACCATGCCAGCATCGACCGTCCTCCCTTCGAGATGCTCTATGCGAGGAAGTGCAGAACCCCAATATGCTGGGGTGTGGTTGGACAGAGGGTCATGGGGAGTACCGAAGTGGTACTCAAGACGACATAGAGGATCCAGCAGGTCCAGATTAGACTCCAGACGGCCCAGATTCGGCATAAGAGCTACGCCGATAGACGATGATCAGACCTGGAGTTTCAGGTAGGAGATATGGTCCTCCTGAAGGTGTCACCTTGGAAAGGTGTCATCCGCTTTAGGAAGCGGGGCAAGTTGGGCCCCAAATACATTGGTCCGTTCAGGGTATTGGCCCGGGTAGGCCGGGTTGTGTATCGACTGGATCTGCCAGCCGAGCTTAGCCAGATCCACAACACCTTTCATATCTCCCAGCTGCGGAAGTGGTTGGTAGATGACTCTGTAGTGGTGCCCTTAGAGGATATTCAGGTTGACGACATCTTGAACTACATTGAGTGACCGGTAGCTATCCTCAACAGGAAGGCGAAGGATCTGAGAAACAAGAGGGTTGAGTTAGTGAAGGTGCAATGGCAGCACCGCAAGGGCTCGGAATGGACTTGGGAGCACTACCCAGAGTTATTTCCAGATGCACCAGACTTAGAGGACGAAGTCTAAAATTAGTGGGGGAGATTTGTAACGCCCGGTTCCTGGTATGTATTTTAAATAAGATTTATTCATTTTTGTTCAGGAACTCGACGAGTTGGAGGCCCCAAACTCGTTGAGTAGGAATTGATTTTGGACGCGGAACTTAAAGTCTACTCGACGAGTTTAGGGACTCAACTCGATGAGTACGGCTGCCATAATGAAACCCTAATTTTAAGAGTTTTGCACCCTATTTAAACACCTAACCTCCAAAGGTTGGCCTCATTTACAGCCTCTATCGTCCCAAATCCTAGCCAAGAAACCCTAATCCACTTTTGGAGAGTTTTGAGCCATTTTGTGCATTCTTTGTGATTTTGAAGCTTGTGAAGGAAGGAGAGGCTTGGGGATTCAAGAGGAAGCTAGTAGATCCAGAGTTTGAGCTGCATTTCTGACTCATTTAAGGTATAAAGTTGATACCTTGGCTTTCTATTACTTAGATCTTCATTTAGGGTAGTATGTTGTCACTTTTGGGCCATATTGAAGTCATTTCCGGGATTTGAGTATATCATGAAGTTGTGACTTCAGATCTAGGCACTCATGAGCTTATGAGGCTTAAAGTTGCCAGCTTTATCAAGCCTTGGCCCTTCCCCATGCCCTAGATCTCTTATATAGCTTAGTTTTGGTGTTTCTAGCTTCATGGCACCATGCATGGACGTAAAGTTAGCAACTTTACGTGGTAACTTAGTCCTAGGGGACCAGATCTATGGTTTGGAAGCACTGAACTCGATTGGAAACGTCTGAATGGGCGTAGACTAAGGGAACTCAATGAGTTTTTCGTGAAACTCGGCGGGTTGATGGACCAACTCGGCGAGTTGAGTTAATCCAGAAGGTTGACTTTGTCTTGGACTTTGACCAGAGTTGACCCTTAAAGGGGTTATGAGTATGAAAGGGTAATTAAAGGAGATTTTTATGTGTAGGACTTTGAGAGGAGTTGATTCCAGAGCCGAGGACAGTTCAGTTACTTCACGACATTGAGGTGAGTTACCTTCCAGTAGAAGTGGGTTGAAGACAGCAATGTCGGCCACTAGTAGCTGATTATAAATAAGATGATTGTCTTTGTGATAATTGTCTGGTCTGCCACCATCTGTTATGCTTTATGTGCTAGTATGCTATAATATTATGTAATAGTGGTTGGAGGGGTAGTTTAGACCACGTAGCCGGTTGAGATAAACCGGAGGGTAAGTCGGGCACCCAGATATGCCCGACAATATGTTATGATGTGTTATTATGTGGTAGTGGTAGAGTGTGAAATAGTCCCCGTAACCGGTCGAAATAAACCGGAGGGTAGGTCGGGTACCCAGATATGCCTGGCAGGGTAGGTCGAGCACCCAGATATGCTTGACACCACGGTATGCCTGACAAGGGTAGGTTGAGGACCCAAATATGCTCAGCATGGTAGGTCGGGCACCCAAATATGTCTGGCAGTATTAGGGATGTCAACGGGACCAAACGGGAGCGGAAATAGCTGCCCCCGCCCCCGCTCCCGAAATCAGTTGTTGCGCCCGCCCCCAGATCCCCCGTTTACAGAGCCCCCGGTCCCGCCCCCGTTCCCCCGATTTATAGGCTTAAAATTCGATTTTTTTTGCTAAAAAACTGTTTTGTTTTAGGCTAAAAAAACTATTTTTAATAACTTTAAAAGCTTAAAACCTAATCTTTTTAGAAACTAAAAAATTAAAAATCCAACATTATGAATCCAACATTACAAAACGAAAATTCCAACAATCTTACAAATATAAAATACGACAAATCCAACATTACAAATATAAAATACTTACATGTCCAAAAATATATGATCAATTCACTACATCTTCAACATCCATTAATTGGAAACGGGAAAGTGAAACCTACACTAAACCTAAAATTATAAAATCTATTTTGTATATGTATTTTATATTAAATATATATTTTTTACATAAATGTACAACCGGGGCCCCCGTGGGAGTACGGGACGGAAATACCGACTCCCGACCCCGGTCCCGAAAATAAACGGGGTTTAATTATGCCCCCGTCCCCGCTCCCGCTCCCGGTTTTTTTTAAAAATTTAGTCCCGTATGGTATCGGGGTCCCACGGGGGTTTTTGACATCCCTAGGCAGTATGTTTATTGTATGATATGTGGTATGATGAGGGAACTCACTAAGTTTGGTGCTTACGGTTTTCAGTTTTGGTTTCAGGTACTTCCTCTTCGAAAGGAAAGGAGGCGGCATGACTGCAGCGCATCACACCAGGATTTCCGCAAATGAGATCTATGAGATTTTTACTCTGATATTATTTTGTCATGACATGTTTTGATTATGGATACATTGGTTTTGATATGAGTTCGTATTATGATGTTTTCAGACAAAAAGTTTTATAATTATTAAATTAAAAATGAAATTTTTGGATGTAAATTTTGGGATGTTACAACAGATGATTAGATAACCAAGGGGTATAATGGTCAATGATGAAAACTCATATTAAAGATACATGTCCGGAGCGAGGTGTACAGGACAAATCTGCAAATAAGACTTTAATAAAAACTAGAAAGGTTACCCCCGCTATGCGGGGGCCAGAAGCTTTCAATGTTGTTTCTGAATTGATAAATATGACAGACATAGAAAGTGCAAGGATGAAAACTCCGGGCTTTGCCCCGGACAAAAAATGTAAAAGTTTTGACTGCAAGGAGCAGAAGTGTGAAAATGGCTAAAGAATTAAAGGGGTAGGAATTAGCAACTTTTTAGAAAAGGGATCAAAGTTGTCAAACCGTTAAAGTTTTGTGGCCAAACTTTAAATATTAAAAGGTTCCAAAAAAGTGTAAAAATATTGATTGCAAGGACCAAAAGTGTCAAAATGGGTAAAGAATAATGACCAAAGTTGCCAAAAAACATCCAAATTTAGTATTCCTAACTTCCAACAATAATACAGAGACCAATTCTGCCAAAAAAATGAGAAGTTGAATGGAACACAAATAAAAGGACATGAATAATTAATTAAAGAAGTACAAGGACCGGATATGTAAATCAAGGGACCAAACTTGGACAAAATATCCCAAGTTTACTATTCCTTTCTTCCACAACTTTAATATATATATATATATAATAATAAGAAATCTATACTTAAAACTTGATTATGTGGATCATATTTTTAGAAAAAAAATGTAAATGCCTGAAGCATGGTGAATTTCTTTTTGACATCTTTCGATTCAAGTTGCGAGAAAGTGTCCTAAATAAGAAATAATATATAATATTATAAGAAAGGTCATCTTTTTTATAATGGCAAAAGAGGTTTAGAGAAAAACCTTTAATTAGCATTGACTAGGTGATGCAATGTGTGTTACTTTTCTTAGTCCATCAGGAGGTAGACCAATGTGATGTTTCAGTAAATTGTTCTCAAACATCCTCTGCATAAAGACAACAAGATAAATTCACACAATTTATCACCATTAATCTATTTTGAAAATAAATCAAACAAGAAAACTTTTTAATTTAGAAATAATCGTGGATCTTATTATTTACAACATATTTCTGTTTGGTCAATTTAACAAAAATATATTATTATAAATTTATTACCAATATTTTCCTTGAATATATGTTTTATACACTAAAATTCATATTTTTATTGCAAGTTTTTTATGAACAATATTTTTTCCATTCATAACTATTTTATACAATATACTTTATATATATTTATGCATATTCAAATAAGAACATGTACTATTATGTTACTAAGAGATATGGATCAACAAAATTGCTTATGTAATGGCAGCACACTATAGGTGATATCTTTGGGAAAAAGGGTTATTCAAGCAGTCATCATATATTGAATTAATATTGAAAACTGCACACTATAGGTGATATCTTTGGGAAAAAGGGTTATTCAAGCAGTCATCATATATTGAATTAATATTGAAAACTGGACTTTTATTCCAAGAATATCTTTAAGTCCTTTTGAAAAATGAATTTCTTTAAAATTTCAAAGAAAACAATTTACATTAGTTGTATGTATTACAACGACAATTAATAAGAGTTTAGTAGAGTTCTTACCAAAGGTTGGTTTCTTTCTCAAAGAACCTATTTTTACACATGTCAAATTGCATGTTGCTTTATCTACAGTTTAAAACATAAAATAAGTAAAATTGTTAATATTAGATAAGAATCGTAGACTTACAATAAAACTACAAATGTTGTGTCTAAAGAAGTTTTAGAAATTTATACATAATTTGTGTAATTTTATTCTTATAACATCTTTTATTTTTTAATAGTAAAACACATTTTAATCTTAATTTTCATTTCTAATTTATTTTATCGTGTTAATGTATGTTTCTTAAAATAACTTAATTTTCATTTTGTCGTATAAAAATTGTATTTCCATGGTTAATGATTATCCGTGTTGGGTTTTTTTCCAGAATATTCAATCTTATATTTCATTATATACCATTATAATTTGTTTTCATTAATATTCATTATATACCATTGTCATTTCTTTTCATTAATCTATAGTCTACATGCAAATAAGGTATCTCCAAACCATTTTATATATTAATTTAAATCAACAATTATATCTAACTTTTTAAGTAAATAAATGTTTGAAAATCATTTATTAATGATTATGGTTTTGAAATATCAATATTTTTTTATTTTGCTAACCGTGGTTTCCACGGAATATATATATATATATATATATATATATATATATATATATATATATATATATATATATATATATATATATATATATAAACACCTCTATTCTGGAGTAATTAGTTAGCTTATTGGAAAATAAAAAGAGTAGTTATTTTCTTAAAAATTGCCCTAATCATATAGTTAGTTTTTTTATAAACTTATAATAATTATGTGATATTGGTTTATAATATTTGGTCGAATATCCCTAAAGTTAAAAGCTAAATTAACTATTGTCCTATATCACATGCAAATTTTACGAACAAAAAAAACCAATCTTAAAAAATAATATGGGCTAATCGGGAAGGTGCATTACTACGAAAATAAGCATTAACAATCGTATTAAAAATATAATTGCTACCATTTTGGAAAAATCAGTCACTAATTCTGTCATTTAGCGAGGTAAGAAAGGACAATCGGACAAGATTTGTCGTAACCTGATAAGACCTTGTTTGAGAGGGTCAATCTCCACAGAAAAAACAGAGAGAAGGAGACAGAGTTTTTGGGACAATTTTCAACGTATTCATTCTCCAAAACATTAGAAACATTAAATACTAAAATAAAAATGGCACATGGCTGCCAAAAATAAGGAACTAAACTATTGTGCTGAGACTTATTCTAAACGGAAAACAACTAGTGGGTCCTAAAAATATGCATGACCAATTCATGCACACGTGAATTAAGTTGCTGGGGATTTTCTTCTGCTTGTTCAACAAGTACCCGTTAGTCATTAAAGCGGACGGGCCTTCGTATCATCCTCTTGGGTCGTCCATGGGTCGTACCCGTATCAATTCCCCCCTCATTGACAGGGACCTTGTCCGCAAGGTCTGAAACAGTAGTGAGGTCTATAGAGTCCTTGTCTTCCCAAGTAGCTTCTGTAATGTCCCGGTCCTTCCATTTGACAAGAACTTGATCAGTAGATTTCTCTCCTGAGCGCATGGTTCGGTGATCCAAGATAGCTTCTGGTTGTATGACTGGCATGTCCTCAACAAAAGTTGTGGGTAATGGTAAGGAGGATGGTTGCAAGGTGCCATGGCAAGGGCGTAACAGGGAAATATGAAAGATTGGATGGACTTTTGATCCCGGTGGAAGTTCTAGTCGATATGCTACTTTTCCAATACGTTCCAGCACCTTGAAGGGACCAAAATAGCGTTTGCACAACTTGTTGGATTCCCGTTTTTTGACTGAGATTTGGCGGTAGACGCGTAACTTGAGATGCACCAGGTCACCTGTTTGGAATTCCTTGTCTCGACGGTGTTTATTAGCTTGATCTGTCATTCTTTGTCTGGTTTGTTGCAATGTCTCCTTGAGCTGTGAGATTAGTTGTTGGTGCATGGTCAAGGTAGAGTCGATTGATTCCACTTTTGAACTACCCATTGTATAATGAGGGAATGCTGGAGGTGGTCTTCCATAAAGAGCTTGGAAAGGTGTCATTTGGATTGCACTATGGTAGCTGGTATTATACCAGTACTCAGCTAGATAAATGTACTTACTCCAATGGACCGGTTCATCACTTGCAAAGCAACGAAGGTACGTTTCTAAACAGCGGTTGACGACTTCCGTTTGACCGTCGGTTTGTGGATGGTAGGCACTGGAATGCAGGAGTTTTGTCCCTACTTTGTTAAAGAGCTCTTTCCAAAATTGACTGAGAAAGATCGGGTCACGGTCCGACAAGATTGTTTTTGGAATTCCATGCAAGCGGTAGATTTGTTGTAAGAATAGTGTCGCTAATGATGCAGCCGTCGAGTGGGAGGGAAGGGTGATAAAATGGGAGAATTTTGTGAGACGATCAACTATGACCCATATTGAGGTTTTGCCATTTGATGGGGGTAAGTGTGTAATAAAATCCATTGATATCTCCTCCCATACTTGATTGGGAATTGGTAATGCTTGCAAGAGCCCATAGGGTTGTTGGGTGGAATACTTGGTTTGTTGACACGTGATGCACTCTTTAATGAATTTTGTGACCTCCTTTTTTAGATGGGGCCAAAAGAAAGATGCATTTATCCGATGGATGGTGGCTGTGATACCTGAGTGACCCCCCATAATGGAAGAGTGAAATTCTTCTAGAAGCTTGAGTCGGAGAGATGGAATGAGGGGAATAAATAATCTATCTTTGTAAAAGATGAGACCATTGTGGAGCTGATATCCAGGTAATTTACCTGGGTTTGATGAAACTCTTTGGTGCCAGTCACGTCCTTCCGGTGTTTTGGTGTAGTAATCCTGTAGTTCTTGTACCCAAGGAAAAGTGGGGAACGATATGGTCATTAGTATGGCTTCTGTTTTGCGACTAAGAGCATCTGCAACACGATTTTCCTTGCCCGGCTTGTAGAAGACTTCGAAATCATACCCTAAGAGCTTAGCGGCCCATTTGTGTTGATCCGGTGTTTGTATCACTTGAGTAAGTAGATGCTTTAAACTGCGCTGATCTGTGAATACCCTAAAACGATGGCCCAACAAGTATTGACGCCATTTTTATGGCTTCGGTAATGGCGTAGAGCTCTCTTACGTAGGTGGAGGCGGCTTGCATACGTGGACACAACTTCTTGCTGAAAAAACCAATGGGTTTATCTACTTGGGATAATACAGCTCCAATGCCGGTGCCGGAGGCGTCTGTGGTGACGTCAAAAACAACTTCAAAGTTTGGTAGTGCAAGGATTGGAAGTGTGAGCATGGCGTTTTTGAGGTTCTCGAATCCGGTGGTGGCTTGAGGTGTCCATTGAAGGGTTGGGTGGCGAAGGAGATCTGTGAGTGGGGCAGCCAGTTGGGCATAGTTACGTACAAAGCGGCGATAGTAGCCCGTCAAGCCCAAAAACCCTCGTAAGCCTGTCATCGAAGTGGGTTTGGGCCAGTCACTTATCGCTTTGAGTTTTTTTGGATCTGTGGCCACGCCTTTTTGTGATATCACATGCCCTAGGTATTGTACCTCATGAACTGCAAAGATACATTTTGATAACTTGGGAAAATACTGATGTTTGGATAGTGTTTCAAAGACCATGCGTAGGTGCTCATAATATTGTTCACGAGAACGGCTGTAGATTAAAATATCATCGAAGAAAACGAGTACAAACCGGCGTAACAAGTCTCTGAAGATGTCGTTCATGGCAGCCTAGAAGGAGGAGGGTGCGTTAGATAAGCCGAACGACATGACTCTAAACTAGTAATGTCCATCGACGGTACGGAAAGCTGTTTTATGAGTGTCATCATTGTGAACCCGTATTTGGTGGTAACCTGCACGTAAGTCAAGCTTCGAAAAGATGAAAGCATTGTGGAGTTCGTCTAGGAGTTCATCGACTGTCGGGATAGGAAAACGATCACGTATAGTGATGGCGTTTAGGGCTCTGTAATCGACACAAAACCTCCATGTACCGTCTTTTTTCTTGACCAATAGGACCGGTGATGAGAATGGGCTAGTGCTCGGGCGAATCAGTCCCTCTTGTAACATATTGATTATGAGTTTCCTCATAATTTTCTTTTGGAAATGAGGGTAACGGTAGGGTCGTACATTGACGGGTGCAACATTGGGAAGAAGGGGTATATGGTGATCATGTGGACGATTTGGTGGTAAGTGGGAGGGTTGTTCGGAAATATGATGGAATTCATTCAATAATTGTTGAAGAATGGGATCTGTGATTGTTGGTTTTGAGGTTTGGACGTTATCTGTGGGTTTTGGATCAAACAGTAACGCATGCATGGAGACAACAGAGTGTTTTTGTATGAGATGGTGTAGGGTACTAGCTGTAGCTGGGCTAACTAGAGGTTCTCCTGTTAAGGTGATTTGTTCTTGCCCTTGTGTAAATGTAAGTTGGGGTATGGAGAAATCAGCTGTGATTGGTCCAAGGGAACTGAGCCATTGCACACCTAAAACGATGTCTGCTCCTTCAATAGGTAGGACAAAAAAGGGAATCGTGAATTGGGCTGTTTGGAGGTGGAGACAAACCTCAGGGCAATACCCGTGGCAGTGAATATGTAAGCCGTTACCGATCATGACAGAGAAGGTGGGAATGGGTGTGGTGATAAGTTTAAGGAAATTGGCAATACGTGGTTGCACAATGTTATGGGTGCTGCCACAATCTACCAAAACTGTAACCGGATGACCATCAACATATCCCGTGATTCGAAGTGTTTTGGGGGACGCTGATCCAAGGAGTGCTGCCGGTGATAACGACAGGAACTGAGGAGTGATTTCTGTGTTGTACAGGTCCGTGACTGGTACTGTGTCGTCAGACTGGAACAACGTTGTTCTGGTGATTCATGGGGTTGAGGTTGTATGTCATCATTATCGACGATAATCATGAACTGGGGTGGGTTGCATTTATGACCCGGATGATATTTTTCTGGGCAACGGAAACATAGACCTGCTGCTCTTCTTTGTTGCATGGCATCGGGGGATAAGCGAGTGAAAGGTAGCGTTTGGTTTGGTTTGGTCGGTGTTGGTGTTGGTAAGAGACCGGCGGTTGTGGGGGTGTTTGTGGTAGCGATTGTGGTTACCGGACGAGGTGATGTAGTAGCTGGTGTGAAGGTTCGAGGTGCGGGTGTGTAACGGTTTCGTAGACGTAAATCACTGTTTTTATCTTCAATCAATTTGGCTAGGCCGATGGCTTCAGTAATGGTGTTGGGTCGGAGTATGGCAAGTTCTTGGCTAATGTCTGTTCTTAGCCCAGATAGAAAACAATTCAGCAGCGCATCCGGTGGCAAGCCGATGATACAATTACTGAGCCGCTCAAACTCAGTTTGGTAAGCTGTGACAGTCGTGGTCTGGTGAAGCTTAAATAAGGCTGCTTGATGGTTATCATAGGTTGATGGGCCAAAACGGATGGTTAAGGCTGTTGTGAAGGCATCCCATGTAGTAAGGAGGTTGTTATTGTAAAGATACTTGTACCAGCTAAGAGCATCTCCCGAGAGATAGAATGCAACCATAGTGAGGCATTCTGTGGGCTGGATTTGGTAAAATGCAAAATACCGATCAGCTTGAAATAACCAGTCGAGTGGGTTGGATCCGTTAAAAGAGGGAAGAGTGAGTTTTGGTGGTCTTAGTTGCCTGTCGTTGGAATTGTGTTTGAATTCCGGTTTGGGAAAGGAGGATGAAGATGGTTTGTTTTCTGGCTTGATGAGGGTGGCAAGGAGAGTGTTTGTTTGTTCATATTGGGTTGTCAGCTGCTTCATGATGATATCAAGTTGTGACTGAGTGGTGGTTTGGTGGGCATGGGAGGAATTTACCAACTGTGAGATATTTTCAACCATGGATGCCATGGAAGCTTCAATGGATGGTGGTTTGTCGGCTGCAAACATTGAAGAGGCGGACTCAGGTTTTGGAGGCATGGTTGAGGTGGATCAATGAAAGCACCAAATTGATAAGACCTAGTTTGAGAGGGTCAATCTCCACAGAAAAAACAGAGAGAAGGAGACAGAGTTTTTGGGACAATTTTCAACGTATTCATTCTCCAAAACATTAGAAACATTAAATACTAAAATAAAAATGGCACATGGCTGCCAAAAATCAAGGAACTAAACTATTGTGCTGAGACTTATTCTAAACGGAAAACAACTAGTGGGTCCTAAAAATATGCATGACCAATTCATGCACACGTGAATTAAGTTGCTGGGGATTTTCTTCTGCTTGTTCAACAAGTACCCGTTAGTCATTAAAGCGGACGGGCCTTCGTATCATCCTCTTGGGTCGTCCATGGGTCGTACCCGTATCATAACCCGTTTCAACGTCGGATTCCTACGACATCTACTGCATGCTTTTTTTAGAGTCGCATCAAAACCACCAAAAAGTTCATATGTTATGTGGTCACCTGGTCTTAAATGCCGAAAAATAAGTGAGAAACATGCTGCCTAATGTGGCTTTTTACGAGACAAATTGTTGGACATGATATAACGTTTCATTTGTTGGTGTTGTTCTTCTTTTGGAAAGTGTACGTACTAAGTATTAGACTTATAGCTTAAAACAAAATGCACATCAAAGGAAACAACAAAAAGTTTATCCCTTGTCCAATCTTAAACACATATAACGTGTAATCGATTTACGTCTTTGATTGATTATGAAAGTCGATTAATTGTGAAATCTATTGAAAAGTGTGACATCCTCATTTTTACGTCCAGAAGAGACCGATTTTGTTTATGCTTTATAAAAATCAGAGTACTTATTTTAATAAAAATGTTGCGGAATTTGTTCTCAGAAAAACGTGATAAATACGTTATCAAAGCATTTCCGAAGAAATGTATTTTTATTCTTTTTAAAACCTTGGGATGTCATTGTCAATACAGAAACATAAGCATAAACAGAACTTACATTCATTTACACTAGTGATCTACATCTCTTTTAAATCTCTCAGTGTAAAGTGGCTTCGTATCGACACCTGTGATACAAATAAGCTTGAGTGGGTCAGGTTGGAAAACCTGGTGAGTACATAGGGTTTTCAACCCACTATAATATAATCATTATGTTTAATCATCAAACAATCAATCAACCAAATTACCCATCCCCATTATCTTATTTACTCTTAAGGATCTATCCTAAGAATCATTTATTCCTCGTTCATTCATTCCTAAGGATTATCCTAAGGAATAGGCACGAAATCCATCATTGTTAATGACACATCTGCTAATATTATCACTTAGGCGCAGATGCCAAAATTGTGACATTCTTTATGGGGCGCATCTGCCGGTATAGTCCTTTAGGCGCATCTGCCGGGGTTATGAGGTTCTCTATTAGGCGCTTCTGCCGGTAGAGTCCTTTAGGCGCATCTGCCAGGGTTTTATTGACAGTATCGTTTTCGAGAGTCCACTCGCGATACAGGCCAACGAGTTTTTAGAGTACACCGGTGAACACATCGTTCACAACATCTACAGGTTGCGAGCCTGCTAGTGTTCCACTGGACTGTCTAGAATAGTCCATGGTTGTCATCCATACTCTGCTAGATGACGGGGCCAGCATTTGGGAACAAGGCTTCTCACATCGTCCACCTCTCACCCTTACCTCATGGTCTATATCACTTCTCAACTCATCATCCAACTCATATTTCATCTATCCATGTTTTACCCAACATATTACGTAGATATAAATACATATACAGTTTAAATCATATAAAACTTGTATAAAATCGTTAATCCAGCATAGATAGCAAGTATACAGATAATATGCACACATAGCACGTAGTTTATATAAAATACTTCATATCTATGTGTAAGATGAAAGTAACTATGCACTCACTTGATAAAGAGATGATTCCAAACTCGGGCAACGCTTCGCTTCTAACGATTCTATTTTCCTCCGACGAAACCTAGTATTATTACCACTAGATTTTAGTCTAATATTTATCGTGACTGATTATTAGTCTTAGCATTATTATTATTATATAAACATTTAAACAATATTTTCCAACCACTATGTACAGACAGGGGCCAGACATAAAACACCAGAGGGCAGGACCATTTTGGCATATAACACTTCTGAAATCCAACAACCCTATGCGGCCCTTTAAACCAGATTCCCCGTACCGCGATTGGTTAAAAAGATATTATAACGACACTTATATAACTCATAATAATAGCCCAAATACTCATTATAAGGTCATAATAACATTACTATATTAAAACATAAGCTATACTAAAGATAGGTTAAGCATAGCTCACTTACAGCGGGTTTTCTCGAAAACCGGGCTTCACTGGAGCAGCGTCCCCGAGCCGAAAGGCTCTTTTCTCGGGGCTTCCTTCGGGTGCTAGGGGTTTACCTAGACTTTAGGGGGCTTAAGGAGCTAGAGAGAGAAAGAAGGTTGGATTTGGTGTGAGAATTATGGCTGCCCACGACCTCTATTTATAGGCTGGAAATCTGATCGACTCGCTGAGTCGGAGTACTGACTCGCCGAGTCCATGCCACATGTCACCATTCTGGTGGCAAAATGTGGGTGGCCTATATTGTGCCATGTCACCCCTTTTGCAGCGGCACCCTGCCGACTTCTAAACCCCGTAACTTCCGCGTAAAATTCATAACTTCTACATAGGGTCTCCGTTTTTGTCTGTCTTTTTATGGTTGAGTTCCTATGAATGAGATCTTCAACTCTCATTTAGGTCGCGTAGGCCAAACCCGCTCAAACTAAAATTCGAGTTTCGGGCCGTGCACTGCTATGCCAAATCTTAGAAAATTCATAACTTCCTCATACGAAGTCAGATTTGGGCGTTCTTTTTTTGTATGTTCTCGGTTTAACGTATACTACAACTTTTGTTTAGATCACTAAGGCTGAAAAGTCCTCTATAGTAAATTCACTGTTTACGTCTCCCGGTGCCGTGTCGGTTTTGCCGTAAAACTTCGACGGGCCATAACTTCTTCGTTATAACTCGGATTTCGGCGTTCTTTATATGTACGGAACCCTTGTAACATATGCTACAACTTGGTTAATATTACTCCTTCTAAATAATCTTCCATCAAAAACTCATTTTTGATGCTCATTATCTCTAAATTGACTAGCCCGGATCTACGGGCGTTACAAAAAGTTCTCATGTTTAGGTCACATAATCGATTTAGTCATTATTTTTTTTAATCAATTAAGTCCCAAAAACCGTCAATTGACTATTTTACTGGTAAACCGATCACCAACAGAATATAAAGATTTTTTTTCGCAAATAAATCCAAAATATAAGGATGTTTTTAAAAATATATGTAACGTCCCAAAATACTAATAAAAATTTATTTTTAAACCACCAAACACCATACAACCATTTATTCACAAGCCAGACAATGTATAATGTATTCTCAAACATCAGAGTAAATCAAAATAGATAATGTGGAATAAAACTCCGGGAATGCAGTGCGATCAAGCCGAACCATTCCCTTTGGAACCAGAAGTACCTGAAACATTGTAAATATAAAACTGTAAACACAAAGGTTAATGAATTCCTCAAAATACCACATACCATAAAAATCAGTTGGCTCATGCCTAGAGTATCTTTCAACCCATGAGAATGCTATGATCCAACCATAGTCTTACAATCATTTCCGGTGTTATAGCCCAACTACAGTCTTTCTTGCCATAATCCAACCGTGATCTTCCATACAAGTGTTGTGATCCAGCCAAAGTCTTTCATAAAAGTGTTGTGATCCATCCAGCGACGTACATGTGATTTTGTTTTAGGGTAGGCTCTAAATAATTTTCAAAATATGAACGGGCGAGAAAATTTTCAAACGATAACAAAATATAACTATATATGCATTCTAAACTAAATTGTCTATCTAAGTTTAACACAATATTGTCTTACATCATTAAAATAATCAAAAATGTAGTCTAATCGACATAGGCAACAATGCTTTTCCTTCTACTAAATTTTAGTTTTTGAATGGGATAGGCCATATCACAAACTATTCCTTTTATTTAACATAAATATATATTGTATATATCATATATGTAACCTCAATTTGTGTGGGCGGGCCAAGGCCCACTCTTGCACCTGTAAGGCTACGCCCTGGATCTAACCACAGTCATTCATGTAAAAGTCACAAAAGCAGTTTAGCATCCAACATAGTATAGTGAGAACACTCACCTTGTAACACCCGTTTCCCAGAATGGACCAGTGGACGGTATAAAGGAGTCAAAGGCATGGTTTTTTTAGGAAAACCATATACCATGACATGACATGAAGGGTTTCACGACATGGTGAAAGCTACAGCCCAAGCCCATAATTTTTAGGGTTTCCTTCGTATTTAAGGGCCTTTACTCCTGGTTAGGCCATTCTCTTCAACCTCCATCCTCCCTACACGAAACCCTAACCTCTTCTCTTTCTGTTTTGCTCTTTGATGGTGTTTTGGTCACTTGAAGGTTAAAGGAAGACTTTGTGGAGCAAATGATCAACTAGCAAGCTTATTTTCATCTCTTTGTGCACCTTCTAGACTTGTGTAAGTCTCCAAGTTCCCATCTTTTTGGTTCATCTCTTGTGGATTTAAGTTTTGATCCCTTTTTCCTTCATGATTTGTGGTTATCAATGGTTGGTTTGGATAAAGTTGGCAACATTATCACTCCTTGAGGTCCCTTGGTCATCACATGTTCCAGATCTAGACTCTCTTGTTGTTTGGTGCAATGCATGGAGTTTTGACTCCATTTCTTACCCCTTTTTGACATAGTTTTGGGAGAGACATGCAATGGACATGAATGTCCATAAATTAATGATTTTTATGGTTCTTTGGAAGGAAAGGAAGCCTTCTGGAAAGTTGGAGCAAAAGACTTAATGGATTAAATCATTAATCTAAAAATATGGCTTATGGCAGTCATCACGATGTGGCTAAGGAATGGTCACACTGTGGCAAAGTCCAAGATCACAATTGTTTTATCTTTGCATTCCCATGACGTGGCCAAGGAGGTCTCATGACGTGATGTTGACTTTGACTAGGTTGAGCGTTGACTTTTGCCCAGTTTAACATAGGGTCAAACTTGGAGGATTTAGGTTGCTGATTTAGGATTTATCTATCTTGGTGTTAGTTGGCTCGAGGGATTGATCAACGCAAGGAGTTAGTGTGCTGCTGTGCTTCTCCGTTTCTGCGATTCACGTGAGTTTCTCACTATGGCATGTATCCCATTGTATATCATTTGAAAGGGGTTCTTGGAGCATGTGAAAAAGGAATGGATCGTCTGAGAAAGGAATGGATCTCCTAAAAAGGAACAGATAAAGTGATAAAGGAACAAATATTCTAAAAGGGGGTATAGAGCAACTGGAAGTGGAATGGAGCATCCTGGTGCATCGATGCGCCATCTATGATCATTAAGCGTCATCATATGCTTGAAGCTCCATTATAGATGAAGAAGGCCATGCATAATGTGGATGCATAACTGATTGTCAAAGTATGCCACTTTGAAGGAAGAAGAGCCACTATGGTTATAGAAGCGTCATTTTGTAGGCAGAAACACCCAGAGGAAGAAGCATCACCTTGAAGGAAGAAGCCCCACCGTCTTTATAGAAGCTCCATTCATAAGGAGTAACCGCCATCCCTGGAGAACAAGCGGCATTCCTTGCACAAGAAGCACAACTATCATGTTGATGCGCCTTATTGTTGTATTGATGCTCCATTTGTATTCCTTGATGAGTCGTATGCTATAAAGTCCTCTATGATGATCAAGATTGTCCAAGGATGCCATGAAGTTGAAGATTCTCAAGGAATACACCTTGATGCACCACCATGAAGGATGAAGCGCCACTAGTGTTCATGATGCACCACATGCACATCATGATGCGCCACTATGGCTCATGATGATCCATCATGTGCGTTGTTGATGCTCATAAGTTGTATGACATGGATGAATGTTCCAAAAGCTATTGCATGGAGGATTGTGATTGGTTGACACCCTTCATGGGCCAATGGGCTTGGTCCATTAGGGTTTTAGTTTTGATCCATTCCTTATAAATAGTGATGCTTGCTAAGTCAGTTGGAGTGTTTTTTGTATCCTTAGTGAGTACGTCGAATATCTAATAGTTGTACTTGTAATCTCTGTTTAAGAGCTCATAAAAAAGAATACTCCCCTCTTGCTTGTAGACATAGGTCACCTTGACCGAACCACGTAAATATTGTGCCTTTGTGTGCTTTTGGTTTAATGTGTTATCCGCATTACTTCCTCACAAGGGTCATCAGAACTTAGCGAGTGGCATCAGATTTGTTCTGAGTCTTGACAAGTATCATCTGGTTTCCGTAACATAGAGGTTTAATTAGGTCTCTATGATCCTAATGGGGTCGGATTTTAAAAGCTTATACCTTACCGCCCTCACCGCCTCTTTGCATTTTTAGAGTAGAGTTGTCGAAATGGTTTGATAGGGTACATGTTCAATGTTAAAAGTATTAACTAAAGCAATAAAACAAAATTCCTATTTTATGTAATTAAAAACATGAATCATATGTTACCCATAAAAACACATACTTCCTTATAATCTGTTGACGAAGCATGTGCAGTTAGCCGACACGTCAATATGAGGATTATGGTTTGAAATAATGTGAGACTTGTGAATATCAAGCGTAACTTGAGTTGAGCATCATGCGGTTTTTGCATGGTTGATTCACCTATTGTTCTATGATTTATGGCATTTATGTCATCGAAATGAAAGGAGCACAATCCATAATTAACATGCCATTGAATCTAGTCAATGAATCTCACTAAATCTAGGAGTTTTATAGAGAATGATATTGAGAAAGAGTTTGGCCTACCTAAATAACCTTGTGGTGTGTTTACAACATCTATTTACACATTACAAAGCCAAATGTGGATCTTAGACTTAATGAATAATTCTTATCGGAAATTATTTTAAGGATAAAATCAAACTAACTAAACTATCTTTTTTGTAGATGTCGATCCAAACCAACAACAACAACAACAATCTTCCTCCTCCTCCTCCACCTCACTTAAACTTCTCACTCTTATCCGTTTTATCAAGGGAGAAACTCACTGGTCCTAACTACCTAGATTGGATCTGCACTCTAAGGATCACATTGAGGCACGACAACAAAAAGTATATGGTTGCTTATAATAAGCATTACAATGACTCGACTAAGTTTGAATTCCTTATCCTTATGTTAGCGACCATGTACTTAGAGCTCGAAAAGAGCTTTCAAGAATCTTGGGGCGTTGGATACAAATGAGCAGCACAAAGAAATGTTCCAAGAGCAAGCTTGGAAAGAATGATTCGAGATCATTAAATCCTATATGGAATTAAACATTTAGATGGGATTTCTATTGGATTTGTTTTCAAAAATTGTTTCAAAAACACAAGATTAACAATGGAAGACTTTAACTTTGAACAAAATAAAACTAGTTTTATTCCCACCGAAGGCTCATCTTGAAAATATTGGAAAGAAAACAACAACCATAAAGGAGTTAGAATATGAACAACCTTTGAAGTCCTTTGAGTCCTCAAGGGGATGCTTGATAGTTGACTGAGAAGGCAAAGATCCAAACAACAACCTCTCTCTATATGTTTCAACACAAACAAGTCACCAATACCACTAAAGGATGCTATTCCTTCACTTCTATGGATTTTTACTTAAGCGTTTAAGCTCTATATGAAATAAGCCATCAAAGGAGAGAAAAACCAAGGCACTTAAACTAGCAACAAACTTTGCAAGACAGATAAGGGAACCCCCTTGTTTGCTCTTGACTTTTTATTGAAGAAAAGAGGAAGAAAAAGATGATTAGCTTATGACATCTCTCTCAATACATACACATACACACAAATGAAATCCCATGCTTTGATTTAATTAAACCAAATCTTTCAAGTAAGAGATTATAAGAACAAAGAAGTCAAAGCAAGCAACATGTACCATGCTTGTCCTTGCTTGGATGATTCCAATAGAGGGGAGAAAATGTGAGTTAAATCCGCCTCATCACTTATTAAACTTGTACATAACATGTATAAATGGTATACTGAAAGTCCAAAAAGATATGTATAACTTTTAAATCATACTATATGATTAAATGTAGCTAGTCAAACTCATTATAGTTATTATTTTCATGAAACAATAATTTCCCAATTAATTACAAGTGATGATTTAATTTATTAATAATCATATTACTAAATAAATAATCAATTAGTGTTTAATTTTTATATGGTGTGACCCTCTAGCATCATATGTTATTAGAAAATATCATTTCATAATGATCCTTGAGCATAAAGATCTTTCAATCTCCCATTTGCGCAAGTTTCATTATGAAATGATATTAGACAGTAGTGAACGTCTAGCAACATTTTGCAATCCCCAATAGCACACGATGAAGTGCCATTCATTAACATCCAATTCCCCAAATTATAAAAGCTATAATTGATGTATCAGGTAAGTAATCAGTTATCCCTTTGTCACAGACAACATGTTGAACATGAGATACATATCGTAGTCAATCTCATTTACGTGTTCAACTTTTGTTAAGGCCTTATATGTCTAACTCTCAATGAATAAGATGAACAAGTTCCATCTTGACTACATGCACCTCTCGCATGGTTCATATCATACATAATAATAGCATTTATAGCTGCCTATTTAAAGAACAATATTTGGCTACATTAAAGTATAACATTTCCTACACTTAAGTCTCAAATATGTATCTTAGCTATTAAGGATAAAATGATTTTACCTTTCTCAAGTATCATTCATGACAACGATCTTGAACTGATAAATCCAATACTTGTTCTCTAGCAAGAACCTATAAACCTGGTTATAACACTTTGTCAACCAATCCAATTCATATTAGTCTTACTTAATTATTGCTCCAAAAATAATAACCGACTATGGATTTTAGAGTGACTAAATTACTCAAGGATTAAACATGTTAATGCAGAACTCAAAAAAGTAATTAACAGAAAAGATCATATTCCATATATATCAAAGCCATTACATTAATTGATGTCTTACATAAATCAAACATAGAATACTAAAATATAGATCAAATCTAATCACTAGAATAGAAAAGTTTTATTCCTCGAGCATGACCTTCAAACATGGCTTGAGTAAAAGGCTTCATGAATAGGTACGCTAAATGTTGATATGTGTGTACCTTGCGAATACTAATTTCATCACTTCCAACTTCATCACGGATGTAGTTGAACCTTCAGTTAATGTGTCTTGTCTTCTTATGTGATTTGGGTTCTATGGCCAAAAAAAGACCACCCTCTATGTCAAAGAAGATTTCTAAGGGATCCTAAATGGAAGGAACAACCCTTAGATCTCCAATGAATTTCTTCATCCATGCAGCTTCTAAAGCAGCTATGCATTCTAACTCTATAGCGGACTACGCTAAAACGCTTTGCTTGGAGCTTTTCTAAGACACTGCACCCCCATTGATTATAAAAACTTATCCTAAATGTGACTTAGAATCATATCGCTATGTTGTGAAAAAATTGTTGGATTAGGTGTCTAAGCCCATAACTATAATCGGTATATACTTGAATTGATAGTAGCACGGTCCTTTTGGGTTGCCCTCAAGACTAGCAACTGGGAAGGATGATTTTGGAGAAAGAGGTTGATTTATTAATTTGATAAATAAATTGAAATAAGTAATTTATTAATATATTATGAGAATAATATATTAATTAGAAATAGTAATATTTAATTAATATTTAATCAAAAATTGATTAGAATTAATTTTGGGATTAAAAGAATTAATTAAAAGTGTACGGACTGAATTGTAATTTTTCAATAGTTGACAAGAGTCAATCTAGAACCCTCCATAGGCCATGGATGGTTTTCCTAGAGCCTTAGGGTTTCTAGAATAGTGTCTAATGGATAATCGGGAAAGTGGATAATTACCCGGTTTAAGATTATCTTGGACTTGGGCTTATTTAGGGTTTCCTGTCTGCACTATAAATTCAGATGTAACCCTAGCATTTTCGGCCACTTCTTCCTAGATAACACCAACCGGAAATTTGCCTCCTCTCTCCTTCTCCACAATCTTCTTCAATTGCTAGTGTTGGGTGTGAGCCATTAGAGGGGTGAAGATTGTGACGCTTGTTCTCAAAGTCTCAACAACACTAAAGGATTTAGATTGTTATTACTATATAACAATCAAAGGTATGTTTTGTAACCCTTATTGGTGGAGGGTCGTTAGCCGAACAGGTTTGATAGGACACTTAATCCTCATTAATAAGTATAATGATCTATAAAGTAACTAAATACATTTTTTTATAAAATTCTCAATCTTGGTTACATTAGAAAAAATGTGAATTTCTATGCTAATCCATAAAATTGCACATTGCACTTTATTGGTCGTTAGTTGAGCGTACGTGCTTAACCGGCACACTAATATTGACTAATAAAGAGTAGCAATGGGTGTCTCGTAAATTATCATTGATTAATGGAGAGCGTGTGGATAACCGGTACATTAAAATGAGATGATAAATGACATCGAGAGTACCAAGCTAATTTGCATGGTTATTCACATATTGTTTGTGATCCTCGGTATCCCAATCACAAATGGAAGAGCATAATCGAGATTAAACATGCCATTGAAAAGTTCAATGATTCTTAAAATATCTAGGAATTTCAATCAAAACCTAATTCATTCAAATTTCGTTTTTTTTAATGGTGAAATTGGTAAATCGTCATTTACCTACCTTTATATAATTTGCAATTAGATTACGACATCCCCTTTCTAAGTTGTAAATTATTTAGTTGGATCCTAGCCTTGATATTTTATTTAGGTGTTATATTGAGGATTGTTCTTATCTAACTAAAACTTTCTTTTCTACTCTTTCAAATGCCTACTCCTACCGATGCTTCTGGTTCCTCCTCCTCCAACAACAACAACTTCTCTCTATTGAACATTTGCACAAAGTTGCAATTGGATGGCACCAACTACAATGACTGGATGTGCAATATCACCATGGTGCTTCGTTTTGAGGATAAAGAATATGTCCTCGAAAAACCACTCGATGAGATCGATGAAACGAAGGCCACTCATGAAGAGGTACCTGCCTACGAGAAACACTACAAGGATGCAACAAAAGTTGCTTGCATCATGGTTGCAACAATGACTCCAGAATTGCAGAGACACTATGAGGATTATTGGTCGTACGATATGAACAAGGACCTTATGGAGAAGTACCATAAGCGAGCTCATCAAGAAAAGTACGAGCTGGTAAATTCCATTATGGCGTGCAAGATGATGGATGGTGAGTTAGTAAGCAACCACGTTTCAAGAATGCAACGATACGTGGATAGGCTCATCAAACTGAATGTGAATTTTGATGAAGAGTTGGCAATCGGCATAGTGTTGAACTCTCTGTCAAGTTGTTATGATCAGTTCATATTGACCTATCATTTGAACAACAATGAAACTACTTTGTCACAATTGCACAACCTCCTTCGAGTAGCTGAAGCGGGAATAAAGGGAAAAGGTGTTGCCTCCACTCCTACTGTTGCTCCTGTTTTGGCCATTGGTCAAGAGAAAGGGAAAAATAGGAAAGGTCCTCCCAAGCTGAACTGGAAGGGAAAGTCCCAAGCTAGGTCATCTAGTAGTGGACCCAAAGGAAAGTTCAGTTCTGATGCTCCCCCTGTTTCCGACCCAAAGGAGGCCACTTGCTTTTACTACAATGACAAGGGGAATTGGAAACGAATTTGCATGAAATACTTGCAGGACATCAAGGATGGCAAGGTGAAGCCAACCTCGGCATGTATTTACAATATTTTATCTAATAACTCATCATATTCTCATTCTTGGGTCCTTGATACAGGATGTGGGTGTCACATTTGTTCTGACTTGCAGGGGCTAAGAAGAAGTGAGGATGTGGAGCATGGAAGGATGAACTTGATCATGGGAAATAGGCGGTCTTCACATGTTACCAAGATTGGAGTTTATAGCTTAATGCTTAATAGTGGGTTAGGGTTATATTTATTTAATTGTTGCTACTCGTCAGAGATGACACAAAACATCATTTCATCTCATGCTTTATTTAAACAAGGTTTTAGATATTCTTTTGATGATAAGAATGGTTCTATTTCTACTTATAAAAATGGTGTGTTTTATTTTGAAGCTTTACCTTGTGATGGTGTGTATGAAACTGTGATGATTGTAGAAAATTAAGGAAATAGTGTTTTTCATATTGATTTGTCTAATGGTATAGACAAAGCGTGCTTGTGGCATTGTGGTCTTGGACATGTCAAAAAGAAACGCTTGGCCCAACTCTAAAAGGATGGAGTGTTGGAATCATTTGACTTAAGGTCAGATGATACATGTGAGTCTTGTTTGCTAGGTAAGATGACAAAATCACCTGTCACTGGTTCTTGTGAAAGAGGTGAAGGATTGTTGGATCTTATACACACAAATATATGTGGGCCCTTCAGATCCACCACAAGGGATGAAAATCGATTCGATGTGACTTTTACTGATGATTATAGTATATATGGTTATATCTAATTAATCAAGCATAAGTCAAAAACATTTGAAAAGTTCAAAGTGTTTAAACAAGAAGTCGAGAACCAATTAGGCAGGAAGATAAAGATGCTTGAATCTGTTAGAGGTGGTGATTATCTTAGTATCGAGTTCCACGACTACCTCAAGGAATGTGGAATAGTTTCACAATTGAATCCTCCTAGAACATCACAACTTAATGGTGTGGCTGAGAGGCGTAATCAGACCTTATTGGATATGATTCGTTCCATGATGAGTCGAGCTTCACTTCCAATCTCTTTCTGTGAGTATGACTTAGAGACTGCCGCCCACATTCTTAATCTTTTCCCAACAAAGAAGGTTGCCAAAACACCTCACGAGATGTGGACAGGGAAAGTTCCCTCATTAGCACGTATCAAGATTTGGGGTTCTCAAGCTTTCATTAGACGAGATACTCACGACAAGCTCGAACCTCGAAGTGAGAGATGTATTTTCATCGGCTACCCACATAAGTCTTTTGGATATTTGTTCTACAGACCTAGTGAGAACGTGGTCTTCATAGCACGAAAGGGGGTCTTTTGAGAGAGGGAGCTCATATGCAAAGAGGACAGTGGGAGTACCATTGATCTTGAAGAAATTCAAGAGTTAAACGATGAAGTAACTTTTGAAAATGGTATGGCTCGACCTGAGGAAGAAATTCCACTTGAACAAATTGACGAATCGTTACTTCATAGACGTTCCAGCCGAGTTAGAATGTCACATGAGTTTTATGGCCTCCATATTACTACAGATGGTGATACGTTTATCAGTGATCGTACACTGGTAAATTTGGATAAACCTTCTAACTACAAGGAAGCTATGATAGGCCCTGAGTCTGCCAAGTGGAAAGAGGCAATGGACAACGAGATCAAGTCCGTGTATGACAACCAAGTTTGTAATTTGGTTGACAACGTACCAGGTCGTAAGACAATTGAGTGCAAATGGATCTTCAAGAAGAAGACCGGCTGCAACATCCCAAAAATCATGACCAAAAAATTCGTTTTAAATCATTAAATAAAACCATAGTTATCAAAACATTTCATCGAAACATAAGTCAAACTATATGAAAAAATTATTATCAGAGTAATCATCCCCGGCTAAACATAATGGTGTGTGCACTGCAGTCATCTCGAGCTCTTCCCTTTGCTACCAGAAGTACCTGAAACCAAAACTGAAAACTGTAAGCACGAAGCTTAGTGAGTCTCCCCAAACTACCACATATAGGGAAGACCATGGGGGGAGCCCATGACGCTTGGATGTAATACCATGTGGGGAAGCCCATGGCTTTTCAAGTAAAGACCATGGGGGGAGCCCATGACACTTGGATGTAAGACCATGTGGGGGGAGCCCATGGCTTTCCAGCTAAAGACCATGGGGGAGCACATGACACTTAGGTGTAAGACCATGTGGGGGAGCCGATGGCATCCTGGAGTAAGACCCTGGGAGGAGCCCACGGCATCCTTATATGTTTGTATGCATGGCTTATGTGGTTTATGTAGCTTTTATAGCTAATATGGATTATGTGATTATGTAGATTGTGTCTGGGGAACTCATTAAGCATTAGCTTATAGTTTGTTGATTTGTTTCATGTACTTCTTAGCCTAAGGGCAAGGGCAAGACTTGATGGCGCGGCATGCACACTCCGACATTTGATTTGATGGGACACTCTGATGTTTGAAATAAAATGTTAATGTTATGAATTTTGAAAACAATGGTCAATGTTACTTCATATTTTATGGGAATGTTTGGTTAATTAAAAATGAGAAAAATTTCTTTTGAAAATTGGGTCGTTACATGAAACATGGGTCTTAAAGTGCTAAGACCCATGGGATAAAAGCCTAATGTAAGGACTTAAAAGAACTAGTTTTCTCACTTATTTCACTAAGTGAAAACTACGAAATTTATGACTTCCCATCTCCATATTCTGATTAGTTTTTGTTTCTTAAAGTGTTAAGAACATAAAGATGAAGATGATATTTGAATATTTTCTTTTAAGCCAAACTAGTTTCTTTGTCTTATGAGCTTAAGATATTCTTTTATTACAAGAATACGACTTGCATATTATCAAGTTGATTTATTGTTGGTGAATATCTCTAGATAAATTCAACCTTGAAGTTTTATGCCACACTTCATCAACTTCCAAACTCCCACGAGAATCAAAGTCTTCAATGGTTGTAACACTTTTCTTTCTATGGTTGTTTTTATCTTTCTAAGTCTTGCGAAATGATCTTTTGGTGAGAATAAAACTAGTTTTATTTTTGTTCAAAATCAAAGTCTTCCGTTGCCATGTTTACATTTTTGAAACAAATTTTGAATAAAAACCCAACAATTGGTATCACATCGATTTTTGGAAAATTAGATAGATTATTTGTTAAGTTGATGAAATCTTTATTTTTTGAAAAAATTGATGGTTTTCTCTTTGCAAGAAATTCCATACATATTTTATATGACAACTTTATAATGTTTATAATTGTTATTTTTTACTAAACGTTTACATACATCCTTTTAGTCATAAAGTTGTCTTAGATAAACAAAGAGTTTTTTATACAATTTTGAATATATAAATGTGTATGATGTGCATAAACTAATCAATGACCTTTGTGTTGCTATTTGTGTTGGTTTGTTGAAAAAAGTGGTTGTAATATTTTTTTTATTCATATGGTATGTAATAATTAAATAGATTAGTTTTCTTCATTTATTTTTATAAGTAATATATTATTTTCTAGAAATAATTTATTTGTACAAAAATGTAACAATAAATGAAGATGGGGTTATTTTTAAAGACCAAAAGGTAATTTTTGCAACTTTGAAGTGTTCAGGGGCAAAGACAACCTTTCTGCAAACTGTTGCAAAAGGTGTTGCTGTTGGTAGCTTCCCTTGGAGCTGTTGGACCTAATGCAACCTTTTCTGCACCCTTTTATGAAAAGTGTTGCATATTGCTGAATTATTACTTTCAAGAAGCTTTTCAACCTTTTGCAAGCAATGTGTGTTTTCTCAAGTGAGAACTTATACAACAACATTACTAGAAGATTTTTGGTCCGTTTATATGTCTCTTTAGGAACGGACTTGACATTTTGTGATGGCTCACAAAATGTCATTAGTTGGCTTGGTTTATGCACATATGCTTATAACATGCTTGTGTTGTTTTATATTTATGTTGTTATTATTATGTTATGGTTGATAAATTAGTTTTTCAAATGCAAAATAATATTTGAACATAAATAAACATCACAAAGGAGTTTGGTTTTAATGAAATTTACCTTTTAACATAAGATTGTAAAATAGTTTTAAAATTAAAACAAGTTTTATCGTTAAAACTAGTAACCAGTAAAATTTTGGGATTAAAATTATATAAGTTTAAAATAGGGATTTTTCACTTATCAAACTCCAAACCTTATTTTATAAAAAGAGGTTTTATTAAAAGGTTTACGAATGTTCTAAAGCGCTCAAATGTAAGACTTAATACTAGCTATTAATATTTGATCGTGTCAATTTTATAAAACCTGATTTTATAAAAGAAGATTGTTAAAATATGATTTTTTTATTAAATAAGATTTTTTAAAGTATAACATGGTTTATTGGATGCATGCAATAACCATGATATAATATGTTTTTTAAACTAGAGTTATAAAAACATCAAAGACCCCTTATAAACCCCAAATCTATGCAATCTTTTTTGAAAAACACTCGCACATCTCTTGTATGCACTAGCGGGATAAATGATACCTAACTGCTTAGTGTTATCTTCTGATGGCAGGGGTGTTTTCGCGATTTCTATGATCAAGCTATAGGCTGATTGCACAAGTTCTTCAAATTGGATGATTTGATCAGAAATCTTTTGTGATAAAGGATACCTAAGCAAGAGAGTTTGAGGCATAGATGGGATCAAACATGTCTAATTAAATTTGTTATTAGCGATCCCATAAATCTAGGAATTATATAGTAAGATATAATTGATAATTGATATCTACCGGGTTGAGTTCAAATGGATGGGATAAATGATACCTAACCATTTATTTGTTTTGCAACTTGGATCCTAGACTTTGATAATTAATGTTTTTGAAAACTGAAAGAGTATTAATTATTAATGTTTAAATATTGAAAATAATCCACTTATATATATAAATAATCCACTCTGATTACCATTAATAGTCGTTTTCTTTAAATGACTTGATAAAACAATAACATTCAATATATACAACTTCAATGAATGGGTTCATATCTTATGAAACAATCTCATGAAAGGTGTGAAATTCTATAAACTTAAAGGTCCTAGTCCTAAACAATTTGACTTGAGCAACAGACCTAAACATGATACCTAGTAAAGGCATCATTGTGATGCTCAAGATGCTTCTAACATCATACTAGGAATAGTTATTCCTGACTTCCAGAAAGTTTTGGATAATTATATATATATATATATATATATATATATATATATATATATATATATATATAAGGTGAGGTTCAATAGAGAACCATAA
Organism: Lactuca virosa; assembly: GCF_052849685.1. Classification (NCBI taxonomy): domain Eukaryota; kingdom Viridiplantae; phylum Streptophyta; class Magnoliopsida; order Asterales; family Asteraceae; genus Lactuca; species Lactuca virosa. Next base: position 1,993,802 of record NC_136433.1, on the reverse strand, counting down.
TTAACCAAGGAACCAATCTTTTTTTCAACTTTTAGAACTTATTTTTTATCAAAAAAAAAAAAACTAAAAATACAGAAATTCATAACTTTTTATCCTTTTTCCAATGATATCAAATTCGATTTTTTTACGTCAAATTCACAATGTGAATCCGGATTCACACGGTGAATCTGAAAAATATTTTTCACATTCACAATGTTAATATATGAATTTAGATATTTTTAGATTTTTTTTCGATAAATAATAAGCTCTAGAAATTGAAAAAAAGATTTGGTTCCTTGAAGAACCAATAATTATGGTTCTCTATTGAACTTTTCCATATATATATATATATATATATATATATATATATATATATATATATATATATATATATATATATATATATATGATATAACAGGTTAAGAAATATTCCAATAAATACAATGATATTTGTTTTAAACTTGTTCAAACAATCGAATATTGCAAGGCTGAAAATAGTCACTTTATGTGATCTAATAAGTCGACGTTTTATGGATTGAACATGTTTAAGCCTAAGAAATCCAAGAAGGTCCACATATATGGATCTTGTTTCTTTTGTTGAGAAACTGGATACTGGTAGAGTAACTACTTCTCCTATCTAAAAAGAAAGTCTGGAAGAGACTAGTACTTCATGAATCTACAAGATAGAACTCGTACTTTTCATATGACACTCAAGTCAACTCTGGGAGTTTGAGTAAAGCCCTTCGCAACAAATCGTGCCTTATACATGTGTACTTTCCCATCCATGTCGGTCTTCTTCTTGAAGATCCATTTGCACAAGACCGTCTTACGACCTAGCACATTGTCAACTAAGTTCCAAACTTGATTGTCACACATGGACTGAATCTCAATGTCCATAGCCTCTTTCCATTTTGCAGACTCCAGGCCTGTCATGGCTTCCTTGTAGTTGTTAGGTTCATCCAAATTTATTAGTGTGCTATCACTAATAAACGTATCACCTTCACTTGTTATACGGAAACCATACAACACAGGTAGAAGACTAACTCTACTGGAACATCTAAGAGGTAAGGACTCGTCAATCGGTTCAACAGGAGTTTCCTCATCGGGTTGAGCGCTAGTGTTAGAGGTTCCTTCATCGCTTGATTCTTGAAGCTCTTCAAGATCAATTTTCCTCCCACTGTCCTCTTAGCATATGAGTTATCGTTCTCGGAAAACCCCTCTCCTCGCAACGAAGACAACATTGTCACTCGGTCTATAGAAGAGATATCCAAAGCAACTTGACAACATTGTCCTCTTAGCATGGTCATTTTGGGTTGCCTTCACCATAGCAACTTGACAGGATGATTTATGAAAAGAGAGAAGATATTATTATATTAATATATTATGAGAATAATATATTAAAGGAATAATCATATTATTTGATTAATATTAGTCATAGATTAATTAGGAATTAATTTGGTGACTAAAAGAGATTAATTAAATAAAGGGGACTGGAGCTGTCAATTGTGTGATAGTTGGTTTTTGGGCTATGGATCCTTATGGATTATAGGGTGGACGAAATTAAGGTGTATGGGCTCCTTAAATTCGTCCAAGCCTCAATCTAGAAGGATCTTTGGATTGCTTAGGGCCTAAGTTATTCCATTAGGGTTTTGGGTGAAACCCTAGAAGCTCACAGTATAAATAAACCCCTTGGGTTGTGGAAATCGACTATCTTGCTTCCTTAGGAACCCTAGAGCCGATTTCTACTTATCTCTCCTCTCTCCAAATCATCCTCTTGCTAGTTGGTGTTTGTAAGCCATTAGAGGAGTGACAATTGTGACTCTAAGCTCCAAGAACAAGAAGATTCAAGCAAGAAACTAAAGGTAATCATCTAGATCTGAATTATTGTATCAAATTTGAATTGTTTACACTAGATCTAAGGTTTGCAAGTCTTAGATACATTGCATGTTCAATTAGAGAAACCTAGATCTAAGCATTAGGGTTTGCATGTGCACATAAGAAAGTTCTTATGGCTCAAACCCATCAGTGGTATCAAAGCTTTGATTGATTTCTATTGAATTGATGCATTGTTTGATTGTTCTAGCCTTGAAAAAATCGTTTTTCTGCCTTCTGACTGATAGACTCGGCGAGTCCCATTGTGGACTCGACGAGTAGGATGAACTCGACGAGTTCATAAGGGGACTCGGCGAATCGGAGCGTCTGTCAGAGTGATTTTCGGGATTTCTTGCTGTTTTGCTTGAGGAAACTTGCCTAAATCGTTTTGGTTCATTAAAATCCGAATTTTATCATCCTTTTGTCAATATCCTCATCAAAACAAAAGATAATTACCAATTGTTTAAATAATAATTTCCTTATTTGATAATAATTGATTATTTGAATTAATTGTTGAATTGTCTTGCAGGTAATATTGACTAGGTCAAATTTAGATAATCATTAAATTAATTGTTTAATTTATATTATTTGCTATTTGATCTTTTATGTTTTGAAAAGTTCAAAACTTGTCCTCAAGTTTTGAAATTTAAGTTTTGTGATTAAAAGTTTTAATTTGAACCATTTAAATTTCAAACCTTATAATTTTACAAGTTTTAAAATTCAACCCTATACTTATAATATTATAAGATTAATATATATATATATATATATATATATATATATATATATATATATATATATATGTATAACTTAAATGCTAGTCTTACCGTTAGTAGGCCTCATTCACGAAGCCGATCTATAAGGGGGGTATAAGGTTATGGCCTATAAAATGGTCGTTTAATGGGTGTTCATTCTCACCCACCGCGTCCTTGATTGGTGGAGGGTCGTTAGCCGAACGGGTAGGATAGGGCAAAAACCTTTCCTCATTAAAAGTATAATGAATCTATATAAAGTAACTAAATGTTTTTACAAAATTCCCAATCTTAGTTACTTTAGGCAAAAGTGAATTTGATGCAATTCCATGAAATTACACTTTGTACCCTTGCTAAGACGATAATGGAACGTGTGTGGTTAACCGGCACATTAATTGGGTTCTAAGCATAGGTGGCAAAGGGTGACTCATTGTTTTTCATAGTTCGATGGAGCGTGTGTGGTTAACCGGCACTTCGAATAGGTGACTGTAACAATAAGGGCACCATGTACATTTACATGGTTATTCACACCCACTTTGTGATCCTCGGCATCCCAGTCACAAAGTAGAGGGGCATATCGAGATTTAAACATGCCATTGAAAAGTTCAATGAATCTCAAAGTATCTAGGAGTTTTCAATACATTTAAAACCTAATTTCCTTTTCGTTTTTCATGGTGGAGAATCAGTGAATCGAAATTCACTTGCCTTCAAATTATTTACTTGTTAGATTACAGCATCCCTTTTCTAATTTGTGAATAATGTTGTTAGTTCCTAGCCCTAGTTTCTCATTTGGGTGATTAATTGGGGAAATTCATTTCTAATCAACTTTGTTCTTTTTCAAATGTCGAACACAAACAACAACGCTTCTGGGTCAAACTCCTCTGGTTCATTCTCACTCATGAACTTGTGTGGGAAAGTGATCTTTGATGGGACCAATTTCAGTAATTGGATCAATAACATTCGCATGGCCACTCGCTACGAGGACAAAGAATATGTCCTCGATGAGAAGCTAAAGGAGATTGACATCGACACTGCTACCGCCGAAGAGATCGCGACTTATGAGGCCCACGAGCGTGATGTCACGAAAATCCATTGCATCATGCTAGCGACTATGACTGCTGAACTCCAGAAGTCCTACGAGGACAAGTACCCCTATGAGATGCATCAGGATCTGCTGGAACGCTACCACCAGAGCGCTAGGCAAGAGAGGTACGAGATCATCACTTCGATGATCACTACCAAAATGGGTAATGGAGAGTCCCTTACCGCTCATCTACAAAAGATGCAGAGATATGTCGACCGCCTGCTGAAGTTGAATGTGAACTTCGATGAAGAGCTGGCAATTGACATCATCCTTCACTTATTACCTTCCTGCTATAGCCAGTTCCGCATGACCTACCACATGAATAAGGAAGAGGTCTCCTTGAGCAAGCTTCAGGGCTTGTTGAGGACTACTGAGAGCAACCTCAAGGATAAATCTGTTGCATCACCTCCAACTCCAGCTGCTGCCCCTGTCTTGGCAATAGGGCAAGGGAAGGGTAAGAAGAGGAAGGCTCCCTCAAGGGGCCACCACAAGGGAGAGTCCCATGATGGCACCTCTTCTAGTGGAACCAAAGTTGGTACTTTCTATTTTGAAGCATTGCCTTGTAATGGGATATATGAACCTGTGATGGTTGTAGATAACTTAGGAAATGATGTGTTGTGTGTGGATTCTTCCAATAGTATGGATAAAGCATGCTTGTGGCATTGTCGTCTTGGACATGTCAACAAGAAACGCAGAGCCCAACTCCAAAAGGATGGAGTGTTGGAGTCATTCGACCTTAAGGACGGTGACGTGTGCGAGTCTTGTTTACTTGGAAAGATGACCAAGTCACCCTTCACTGGCACTTGTGCGAGGGGTGAGGGTTTATTGGATCTCATACATACAGATGTATGTGGGTCCTTTAGATCCACCACAATGGATGCGAATCGCTTCTATGTGACTTTCACAGACGATTATAGCAGATATGGGTATATCTACTTAATCAAGCACAAGTCAGAAACCTTTGAAAAGTTCAAAGAGTTTAAACAAGAAGTGGAGAATCAGTTGGGCAGGAAAATCAAGATGCTTTGATCTGATCGAGGTAGAGAGTACCTAAGTCTTGAATTCCACGACTACCTCAAGGAATGCGGAATAGTTTCGCAATTGACGCCACCTAGGACACCACAATTAAATGGTGTAGCTGAAAGGCGTAATCGAACCTTTTTAGACATGGTTCGTTCCATGATGAGTCGTGCTTCACTACCTATGTCATTCTGGGGGTATGCCTTAGAGACTGCCGCCCATATCCTTAACTTAGTCCCTACGAAGAAGGTTGCCAAAACACCTCACGAAATGTGGACAGGGAAGGCTCCCACGTTGGCACATATCAAGGTTTGGGGTTTCGAGGTTTTCGTAAGACGAGAGACTCACGACAAACTCGAACCTCGTAGTGAGCGATGTATTTTCATCGGCTACCCACAGAAATCCTTTGGATATTTCTTCTACAGACCGAGTGACAATGTTGTCTTCGTTGCGAGGAGAGGGGTTTTCCGAGAGCGAGAACTCATAAGCCAAGGAGACAGTGGGAGGCAAATCAAGCTTGAAGAGCTTCAAGAGTAGAACGATGAAGGAACCTCTAACACTGGCGCTCAACCCGAGGAGGAAACTCCGGTTGAACCAATTGACGAGTCCTTACCTCTTAGACGTTCCGAAAGAGTTAGTGTGCCACCCCAGTTTTATGGTTTTCATATTACTATGGAAGGGGATACATTCATTAGTGATAGTACACTAGTGAATCTGGACGAACCTAACAGCTATAAGGAAGCCATGGCAGGCCCAGAGTCTACGAAATGGAAAGAGGCTATCGATAGCGAGATCCAGTCCATGTATGACAACCAAGTTTAGAATTTGGTTGACAATGTACCAGGTCGTAAGACGGTCGGGTGCAAGTGGATCTTCAAGAAGAAGACTGACGTGGATGGAAATGTACACACTTACAAGGCGCGATTGGTTGCGAAGGGTTTTACTCAAACTCATGGAGTTGACTACGAAGAAACCTTCTCACTAGTTGCGAAGATAAAGTCTATCAGGGTGATGCTGGCCATTGCTGCATTTCATGACTATGAAATATGGCAAATGGATGTCAAAACCGCTTTCCTTAATGGGAAGTTGGCTGAGGATGTTTACATGGCTCAGCCAGAGGGTTTTGTCAATGCGAAGCATCCCAATAGAGTGTGTAAGCTTGAGAAGTCCATTTATGGACTTAAGCAAGCATCTCGGAGATGGAATCTTTGTTTTGATGAGAAGGTCAAAGAGTTTGGTTTTCTGCGAAGCGAAGATGAATCATGTGTATATGTCAATGCCAGTGGGAGTGTAGTTAGCTTCCTCGTATTGTATGTCGACGACATACTACTCTTAGGAAACGACATCCCGACACTGCAGGAGGTTAAATCCTGTCTCGGGAAGTGCTTCGCTATGAAGGACCTCGGAGAGGCTTCCTATATTTTGGGAATAAGGATAGTGAGAAACAGAAGTAAGAGACTAATAGGACTTAGTCAGAATACTTACTTGGACAAGGTACTAAAACGTTTTAGTATGGAGAATTCAAAGAAAGGGGAGTTACCAATCCAAAGTAATGCCAAGTTGAGTAAGACTCAAAGTCTGAGTACCGAAGTCGAGATAGCAGAAATGAGCCGAGTACCATACGCTTCCGCAGTTGGCTCAATCATGTATGCTATGACTTGTACTCGCCCTGATGTGACCTTCCCCTTGAGCATGGTCAGCAGATATCAAGAGAACCCTGGCAGAGCGCATTGGATCGTAGTCAAGAATATTCTTAAGTACCTTCGGAGGACCAAGGAATGGTTTCTAGTCTTCGGTGGGAATGATGACTTAAAGGTGCGAGGGTACAGTGACGCCAGTTTTCAGACCGACAGGGACAACTATCGTTCGCAGTCGGGCTGGGTCTTTACCCTCAATGGAGGAGCAGTGACTTGGAAAAGTTCCAAACACGAGACCGTAGCTGATTCAACGTGCGAATCAGAGTATATAGCGGCAAGCGAAGCGTCAAAGGAGGCGATATGGTTGAAGAACTTCATTGGAGACCTTGGAGTTGTGTCAGCTATAAAGGAGCCTATGGAAATTTTCTGTGATAATGAAGGAGCGGTTGCCTTGACCAAGGAACCAAGGGATCACGGTAGATCTCGACATATCGACAGAAAATCACTTTATTCGACATCGGGTGGAAGAAGGACTCCTCGTAGTGAAGAAGGTATCGTCAGAGGATAACCCAGCAGATCCGCTTACGAAGGGACTGAGCAGGGTTAAGCACTTGTAGCACGCTTGGAGCATTGGGCTGAAGGACGATATTAGTTTAGAGTAGATAATTTAGAGACGTGTAATAGGTAAATTGTTATTAACATTCGATGATTAAATAAAAGAGTATTATTTTTTAGTAATGTCACTGTCTTATGTTAATTATTTACCTATTGTTTTATTTTGCATGTTTTGACTTCCTGAATAATTGAGTTATTTGATAATAATCGAATTATTCGAACGGTCCACAGTCGTTCATATGTTGGAAGTAGGTATGAATGAAGACTGTCATGAATTGGTGTGTAGATTGTCTAAAGTGTATTATACATAACAAAAGTTTGCTACAACGTTCATGAGTGCTTATGAGTGCTTATGAATGAAGACTGTCATGAATTGGTAATGTCATATGGTCTTAAAACCTAGATATATGGTTTATTGTTTGCTAATTGGTTGTGCATTGATAAATGTGTAAACACATCAGTAACTTGATGTTATAAAACACATTGTTGTGTATGATTTGATTAATGGATAATAAATGCATATAAGTCGAAGTTTATCTGTTCCTTTTATCCTAAGAGGGTAAAAGCGATATCAGGGCCCCTCGATGATTTGATTTGACTTATGTATCGGGCCCGGTCAGGACTGAATTGATGTGTTCAATTAAGTTCTATGTCAAATGAATCTGAGATCGAGAAACCAATTGTTGGACAATGAGTATGACAATGTTCCATGTAATTGTCCGCACAATATCTAGAACAGAGGATTATACGATCCCTTATCTAAAGGACAGGTTACTAATAAGATCAGAGTTCGACAGCATCTTTGAGAGCTACGATTGCTAATCGGATTGTGGTTGTATTTGTAGTTACTAGAATTATCCAAGTGGGAGACTGTTGGATTAGTGTCTAGGCCCGTAACTATATTTGGTAAGTATTTGACCCGGTTGTGCATGGTCCTTTTGGGTTGCCGTCACCATAGCAACTTGACAGGATGATTTATGAAAAGAGAGAAAATATTATTGTATTAATATATTATGAGAATAATATATTAAAGGAATAATCATATTATTTGATTAATATTAGTCATAGATTAATTAGGAATTAATTTGGTGACTAAAAGAGATTAATTAAATAAAGGGGACTGGAACTGTCAATTGTGTGATAGTTGGTTTTTGGGCTATGGGTCCTTATGGATTATAGGGTGGACGAAATTAAGGTGTATGGGCTCCTTAAATTCGTCCAAGCCTCAATCTAGAAGGATCTTTGGATTGCTTAGGGCCTAAGTTATTCCATTAGGGTTTTGGGTGAAACCCTAGAAGCTCACAGTATAAATAAACCCCTTGGGTTGTGGAAATCGACTACCTTGCTTCCTTGGGAACCCTAGAGCCGATTTCTACTTCTCTCTCATCTCTCCAAATCATCCTCTTGCTAGTTGGTGTTTGTAAGCCATTAGAGGAGTGACAATTGTGACTCTAAGCTCCAAGAATAAGAAGATTCAAGCAAGAAACTAAAGGTAATCATCTAGATCTGAATTATTGTATCAAATTTGAATTGTTTACACTAGATCTAAGGTTTGTAAGTCTTGGATACATTGCATGTTCAATTAGAGAAACCTAGATCCAAGCATTAGGGTTTGCATGTGCACATAGGAAAGTTCTTATGGCTCAAACCCATCAACCTTGATATGTGCCAACGAGGTAACCTTCCCTGTCCACATCTCGTGAGGTGTTTTGGCAACCTTCTTAGTTGGGACTAGGTTAAGGATATGGGCGGCAGTCTCTAAGGCATACTCCCAGAATGAGATAGGTAACGAAGCTCGACTCATCATGGAATGAACCATGTCCAACAGGGTTCGATTGTGGCTCTCAGCCACACCATTCAACTGTGGTGTCCTAGGTGGTATCAATTGCGAAACAATTCCACATTCCTTGAGGTAGTCATGGAATTCAATACTAAGGTACTCACCCCCTCGATCGGATCAGAGCATCTTAATTTTCCTGCCCAACTGATTTTTCACTTCTTGCTTAAACTCTTTGAACTTTTCAAAGGTTTCTGAATTGTGCTTGATTAAGTAGATATACCCATATCTGCTATAATCATCGGTAAAAGTTACACAGAAGCGGTTCGCATCCCTTGTGGTGGATCTAAAGGGTCCACATACATCCGTATGTATGAGAACCAATAAACCCTCACCCCTTTCACAAGTACCAGTGAAGGGTGACTTGGTCATCTTTCCAAGTAAACAAGATTCGCACGTGTCATCCGACTTGAGGTCGAATGACTCCAACACTCCATCCTTTTGGAGTTGGGCTATGCGCTTCTTGTTGACATGTCCAAGACGACAATGCCACAACCATGTTTTGTCCAAACCATTGGACGAATCAATGTGCAACACATTATTTCCTAAGTTATCTACAACATTCACTGTTTCATATACTCTATTACAAGGCAATGCTTCAAAATAGAAAGTACCAATCAAAAAAGCATTAATAGAACCAATTTCATTATTAAAAGAAAATCTAAAACCTTGTCTGTACAAACCATGAAAAGAAATAATGTTTCTCGCCATTTCTGACGAGTAGCAACAATCATTCAAATCTAAACCTAAGCCACTACTAAGCACTAAAGAGTAAACTCCAATCTTGGTGACAGGCGACACTTTCCTATTTCCCATGATCAGGTTCATCTTCCCATGCTCCACGTCCCTACTTCTTCTTAGATCCTGCAAATCAGAACAAATGTGAAAACCACATCCTATATCAAGGACCCAAGAAATAGCATGTGATGAGTTGTTAGATTGAATAGTATAAATACCTGCGAAGGATGGCTTTATCTTTCCATCCTTGATGTCTTGCAGATACTTCGGTCAGCTTTGTTTCCAATGCCCTTTGTCGTGACAGTAGAAGCACTCTGCCTCTTTTGGGTTGGAAGAGGGGGTAGCAGAACCAGCTTTGGTCCCACTAGAAGAGGATCCATCATGGGGTTTACCCTTATGGCTCTTATAAGGACCCTTCCTCTTCTTTCCTTTCCCTTGCCTAATAGCCAAGACAGGGGTAGCAGTAGTAGGAGTAGATGCAGTAGATTTGCCTTTTGGACTACTCTCAGCAGTCCTTAGCAGGCCTTGAAGCTTGCTCAGAGTGACCTCATCCTTGTTTATATGATAGGTCATACAAAACTGGTCGTAACAAGGAGGCAACGAGTGTAGAATGATATATATGGCCAACTCCTCGTCGAAGTTTACGTACAACTTTAGCAAGCGGTCCACAAACCTTTGCATTTTCTGCAAGTGGGCCGTGATGGACTCTCCATCCTTCATTTTCGTAGTGATCATCGAGGCGATGATCTCGTACCTCTCCTGCCTAGCGCTTTGATGGTACCTTTCCATCAAATATTGGTGAATCTCGTAGGGATAGTAGTCCTTGTAGGACTTTTGGAGTTCAGCAGTCATTGTTGCGAGCATGATGCAGAGAATCTTCATATCATCTCGCTCATGAGTTTCGTATGCAACAATTTCTTCAGGAGTAGCAGTATTCACATTGACTTCCTTCAGCTCCTTGTCGAGAACATAATCTTTGTCCTCGTAGCGGGTGACCATGCGAATGTTGCGGATCCAATCACTGAAATTGGTCCCATCAAATATCACCCTCCCACACAAGTTCATGAGTGAGAATGAGCCAGAAGGGGTCGAGCCAGAAACGTTGTTTTTTTAGTAGACATCTGAAATAGAAAAGGAATAAAGTTGAGATTAGATAAGAATCCCTAATTGAACACCCAAATGAGAAATTAGGGCTAGGACCCAACATGATTATTTACAATTCAGAAGAGGGATGTCGTAATCTAATTGCAAATAATATGAAGGTAGGTAAATGACGATTTACCAATTTCCACCATGAAAAACGAAAAAGGATTTAAGTTTTAAATGAATTGAAATTCCTAGATTCTTTTGAGATTCATTGAACTTTTCAATGGCATGTTTAAATATCGATTATGCCCTTCAAGTTTGTGACTGGGATACCGATGATCACAAACAAGGTGTGAATAACCATGCAAATGTACTTGGTACTCTTGATGTCATTTACCACCTAATCAATGTGCCGGTTAGCCACACACGATCCATTGATCTATGATAAACATCAATTTACCCTTTTCCACCTTTGATAGTCCCAACTTAGTGTGTCGTTTAACCACACACGCTCTACTAACGACTTGGCAAGGTGCAAAGTGTAATTTCATGGAATAGCATACATTTTCACATTTTTCCTAAAGTAACTAAGATTGGGAATTTATAAAACATTAGTTTACTTTATATAATAATTATACTTATTAATGAGGAATTGGTTGCCCTATCCTACGCGTTCGGCTAACGACCCTCCACCAATCAACGAAGCGGTGGGTGAGAGTGGACATCCACTAAACTGCCATTTTATAGGCAGCAACCTTATACTCCCCCATATAGATCGGCTTCGTGAATGAGGCCTACTAACGGTAAGACTAGCTTTATCTTATACATATATATAATAATTAATCTTATAATATTATAATAGTATAATGGTTGAATTTTTTAACTTTTAAAACTCTAGGGTTTAGAATTTAAATATTTCAAAATTAAAACTATTAATCAAAAATTTTAATTCCAAAACTTGAGGGCAAGTTTTGAAACTTTTCAAAACATCTTTTAGATCAAATTTGAAAAATAATTAATTAATCATATTATTAATCTTTATCACATAATTTGACCTAATCTATTTTCTTGACAAGATAATTCAAATTAAAAATACAATTAATTAATTTTTATCATATAAAACAAGTAATTATCTTATTTATGACAATTATCTTTGAATTGCATTAGGATAGTCAATACCTTATTGAAAAATCGAATTTTATCAGTCAAAAACATTTTTGGTAATTATCCTAATTCAATTTCAGTCAAAATCTCGAAAAATCAGCCAGCAGACTACCCGACTCGCTGAGTCACTGTTTGGACTCGTCGAGTTGCCCTGACTCGTCAAGTTCATCAGGTGACTCGACGATTTCATCAGCCAGAGGAACAATTTTTCGACTTTTCGGCTTTGAACAAATTTGCTATGCATCAAATACAAAAGAAAAACAACTTGGCTCTGATAATTACATCAATCCTATGGTGCACATGCAAACCCTAATGCTTAGATCTAGTTTTTCTAATTTGTACATGAAATAATTGTCCAAGACTTGCAAATCCTAATCTAGCATACAACAAAATCGAAATCAACATAAATAACTAGTAAGAATGTTACTTTTCAATTGAAGCTTGTAGATCTTTAGCTTTTGGGAACCTAGCACCTCAAATGTGATGCCTCTAGTAGATCACAAACACCAGAGCAATTGGAGAATGCAAGAGAGAGAGAGAGAGAGAGAGAGAGAAAGCTATTTTCGGCTCAATGAAACCTTCTAGGGTTGTGGTAGTCGAAAATTGGATGCCAAGGGTGTCCTTATATAGCTAAAGAATTAGGGTTTCAGTCAAAGACCTAATCTGATTGCTTAGGCTCTAAGCAGCCGACTAGATCCTTCCAGAACCTAGCCCTTGGACGAAATCCTTATGGGCTTCCATAAGATTTTGTCCACCCTATCTTTAGGGTTCCTCAGCCCATTCTGCAATTATCCAATAATTACAATATCAGTCCCCTTAATTCAATTAACCTCTTTTGCCACAAAATTAATTCTTGAACAATGTTAATTAAATAATATGATTTCTATTTTAATATATTATTCAAATAATATATTAATAAACCACAATAACCTCTTTCTCTATTATTCTTCCAGTCAAGTTGCTTTGGTGAAGGCAACCCAAAAGGACCATGCTACAACCGGGTCAAGTACATACCAAATATAGTTATGGCTTAGACACCTAATCCAACACTTTTGTCACATAAAATAACAATTATAAAGTTTTCATAGAAAATATATATGAGCTTGTTTTCTAACGAAACCAAGCTATGCATATATTCCAAAAACCAAGATTATCCAAATAATCATAAATTCTAACCAAACTTGCATAGTGGCTTTGATACCAATTGTTTGGTTTTTATTTAAAAATAGTTTCAAAAACTCAAGAAATTTGGAAAATAGAATACTTAAAACTGGAACAACATAACTAGTTTATTCCCACCAAGGATCATTTTCCAAGAGTTGGAAAGAAAAAAATTACCAAAGAGAAGTTAAAAGATGAACAACCTTTGAAGTCCTTTGATTCCTCAAGGGGAGGCTTGAATGTTGATGAAGACAGGCAAGATCCAAACTAAGGGATCTCTATAATGTATCCATCCAAAACAAGTCACCAACCATGAAGGAATGATAGTTCATCACTTGAAAGGAGATACTATTAAGCCTTTAAGTCATCGATAAAATAAGACTGCAAAGGAGAACCAAAATCAAGCACATAATGGCAACAAACTAGTAAAAGAGAGGGAAGGGAAGAGCATGAAATTGCTCTCGACAATTTGCTCAAAAAGAAGAAAGAAAAGTTAGCAATTTTAGTATCTCTCTATTATTTATACTTCCACTTGTACTATAAAACCCATACTTCTCTTAAATGTTAAAGTAACTTAGAAGTAAGTATGGTAGTGTAAGACTACAAAACTCAAAGAATCAACCTCATGGGCTAGTCATTATGGTGGGAGGAAAGAGAAGTAGTGCTAGCCACATCATCTTTTATAAAACTTGTACATAACATATATAAATGGTATACTACAAGTCCAAAAAGATATTTGTAACAATTGCATCCTACATTATGATTAAATGTGGCTAAATAAACTCTTTATAATTATTATTTCCATGAAACAATAATTTCCCAATTAATATTAAGTGATGATTTAATTTATTAATAATCATATTACTTAATAAATAATCAGTTAATGTTTACTTGTTATATGTTGTGACCATATATGATCATATGTTATTAGCAAATGTGATTTCATAATGATCCTTGATCATACAAGATCTTTCATCCTTGATGCTAGGAATGACACCAAGATCATCGATGAAGTTCTGCAACCGTGCAGCCTCTTTTGCAACTTTACTAGCTGTTACACACTCGGACTCGCAAGTAGAGTCTGTCACTATCTTTCACTTGGAACTTTTCCAAGTTACCATTCCTTTACTGATCAAGAACACCCATCCTAACTATTAACATGAGTCATATATATCAATTTAGAAACTTGCATCATTGTAAACTCTTACTCCCAACTCTTCTGCACCTCTATAAACTAAGAAAGTATCTTGCATTCTTCTCATATACTTGTTTATGTTCTCAACTGCTGTCCAATAACTATCGCCAGGGTTATCCTGATATCGACTCACCAAGCTCAAAGCATATGAGACATCAGGTATCTTACATATCATGTCATACATATCGATCCTATAGTAGAAGCATATGGGACTTGACTTATGTTGTACCTTTTCAAGATCTTATCCAAGTATGTACTTTGGCTAAGTTCTATTAAACATTGATTTATTCCTATAGATCCTTATACACAATTTATAAGTTTCATCTCCTAGGTCTTTCATAGCAAGATATTTCCCAAGCCAAGTCTTTACACTTTGCAATGTTGGGATATTGCTTCCTATAAGGAGTATATCACGGCGTGACATTAAGAACAATCTCGACTCTATATGTGAAAATTAAGCTCATGATGTGAGACATTTTTATTGACGTCCTGACAAGTATCCCAGAAGATTCCTATACGCGAAGAAGCAACTTTCCTTTTCTAATACATATAACTACTAAGTTCAGGTCTTGACACCCTATTGGTCATGATGTGAGGAGCGATTTATGGAAATATATATGTCAACTGTTACATCGAATTGCAGCGAGGAGGAGAAAATTTTGAGGTTTTTGAGACGACTTTTGGGACAGAAAAGCTGCAAAAATCAAACCTTGGAAGAAGAAGAGGATTGGAGATTAAGAGTTTTAAAGATTATAGCTAGAATTCACACATTACATTCGGTTTGCATTAGATTGATCGTGTCTAGTTTAAATTCTTATGTTTTTATGTATTTATTTTTTTTGCAGTGATGAGTTAAATCATCAGGTTTTTGTTTAGTGTAGATGAACCTTAATACTATGTGTTAGTTTCTCTTTTCATGGATTTTATAAATTTGGTTTAGCTTGTGTTTGATTATTAATTTATAGCATTGTAAAAGTTTTAATCTTTGTTTCTTAGAATCAAGCTAAGTGTAGTTGAATTATCACTTCAATTGCATGAATTTGTCTACCTAGTTGTTTATGATCATTAAATTGCTAGAGTTAGGATTAGCCAAATCTTAGATTAGGTAATAAAGGTTACAACTTTAACTGTATCAGAGAACATAATTTGATCACAATTATGTTAGGTTATTTGTCTTGATCATAGATAATTAATCTTAGATATATCTTACATAGCCCAATAATCTTGAATAATCAATTTTATGTCCACTTGTGTATGATCATTGCATAGTAGCTCATGAATTGGTGAAAAGATTAGGAGATCGGATCAAGATTCTTAATAATATTTATATTGGTAACCAACTGAATTAATCCATATCTTGAAACTATCCATAGGAAAAGGGGGATTCAAAGCTAAACGAAAGTGTCCTCATTATCTTTATTACAATTGTCTTTAGTTAGTTGTTTTCTTAGTTTAGAGTTAATTAAGTAGTTAAGTTAATCTGAACTTGCAAATCAGATAAAACCCCCATTTTAGTTATTTTTTAGATTGATTTTTAGTCGTTATTTTATTAGCTAAATACCATTCTCTGAGTTCGATACTGAACTTACTTTTCTATATTATAAATTGACTAGGTACACTGCTTATAAGTGCATTAGTAGATAAGTTTAGTTAGGATTATAAATTTAAAACTGGTAGGTATATCTATGCATATAAAAAATCCAAATTATTTGACCTTTTAAAGATATCAAAGATTCCAGCTGCGAGATGCTTGTGTGATTCTGTAGATGGACCTTTCAAGCTTACACACTTTATTCGGATAGGATCTATGAACCCATCAGGTTGTGCCGTATACACATACTATATAAGTTTTCCATAGAGGAAAGAGGTTTTCACATCCATTTGCCATATTTCATAGTCCTAGAAGGAAACTATGGCAAGTAATATCCTAATAGACTTGATCTTGGCTATTGGTGAGAATTTTTCCTCATAATAAATTCATTGAGATTGTGTATAACCCTTCACAACTAACCTAGCCTTAGATGTGTGCATATTCCTATCCATATCAGTAATCTTATTGGAGATCCAATTGCACCTAACATTTTTAAGGGCAGGTGTCGAATCGACCAAATTCCAAACTTGGTTATCATACATGGACTAAATCTCGCTCTCCATGCTCTCCTTCCATTGAGCAACTTCTGGGGATGCCATTGCTTCCTTATATTTAGATGGCTCATCCATACTAACCAACATACAATTATTGATCAATACATCTCCTTTTATGGTAATATGGAAACCATAGAACTCATGAGGAAGACAAACTTTATTGGATATGTGAAGAGAAGGAGTTGGAGATGTGTCAGTTTGCTCAACCATGATAATTTTTAGCTCATGTTGAGTACCAGTGTCAACTACATGTTCTTCTTTGTTTGAATCTTTAATTTCTTCAAGATCTATTACACTCCGACTAGCTTCTTTTCATATTAGCTCCCTCACAAGGAAGAAGCCCCTCCGAGCTACATAAACTTTGTTCTCGGAAGGCTTGTAGAACAAGTATCCAAAATACTTTTGTGGATAACCTACGAAGAGACATATTTTTAATATGGGTTCAAGTTTGTCGCTTGTTTCAAAACGCATAGAAACTTAACAACCCCATACTTTTAAATGTGCAAGAGATGGATGTTACCCACTCCACATTTCAAAGGGTGCCTGAGCAACCTTCTTATTTGATACAAGGTTTAAGATATGGACTTCTGTTTCTAGGGCATAACCCTAGAAACTTATTAACAGTGTAGCTCGACTCATGATAGATCGATCCATATCTAATAGCATTAGATTTCTTCTATTGGCAACACCATTAAGATATGACATTCTGGGAGGAGATAATTACAAAAACTATTCCATAATTATTCAGTTGATCATAGAATTCAATACTTAAATAACACCCCCATCGGAGTGGAGCATGTTGATCTTCTTTCCTAGTTGATTTTCTACTTTGTTTTGAAATTCTTTGAACACTTTAGAGGTTTCTGAATTATGTTTGGTTAAATAGATATAGCCATATCTACTAAAATCATAAGTGAAAGTCATGAAGTATCGTTCACCGTGCCTTCTGGTGGATATGAATGGTTCATAATAATCTGGGTGTATAAGGTGAAACATATTGTTGACTCTTTCACACCTACATGTGAATGGTGCTTTTGTCATCTTGCTGTGTAATTGTGACTCACATACATCATCTAACTCTAAGCCAAATGATTCCAATATCTCATCCTTTGGAGCTTAAAGATAAGTTTCTTATTTATATGGTCAAGGCAACAATGCCACAAACATGATTTATCAAATACTCCTTTCGAGGACTAAACATTTAATATTATATTATTAGATTTGCCAATACAAACGACACTCCTTCATATATGTCATTGCAAGGACTAGCTTTGAAAATAAAAAAACATTTTTATAAACTAAAATGTTACCATTATTATTATCAAATAAAAAATGGAATTCATCCTTATAAAATGCATAAAACAAAATAATGTTTCAAGCCATATGAGGCGAATAGCAACAATTTAATAAAATAGATGAAACACTACTACTAAACATGACCTCGTAATCCTCGATCCTTATAATAGGTTCAATGCGTCTATTTCCCATGATGTTGAGATCTTAATGCTTGAGCTCCTACTTTCCTTTAGTCCCTAAAGTGACACACCATTTTCCCTTGTTCTTCCTTAGTTCTTCTAGGTAGTTCATGAAACTACTTTTCCAGTGACACTTTTCTGGGTAGTAGAAACATGTAGACTCATTGGGGTCGGTGGTGGGTGCTATATCAGAATCAGTCTTTCTCTTGAGACCTTGGTTGGACATTCCTTCCTTTTATTTCCCTTCCTTTGGGATGAGAATTTTTTTCTTTTTATCCGCACTACCATGCCCAATCTCCAAGAAGGGAGTAGAGGTGGTGGAACTTCGAGTTTTAACCATACCCGCTTCAACAATCTTTATCATGCCATAAAGTGCCATTAAGGCCTTTTCCAGATTGTTCATATCGTAATTAATCACGAGTTGGTGGTATGAACTCGAAATCGAGTTGAGAACCATGTCAATGGCCAACTCCTTAGGAAACTGGACACCTAGATTTCCCAATCTGTCCATTACGACTTCATTTTCTAAACGTACGTACATAGAGAAGTTGAAAGATTTTTATGCTCAACGATCATTATGAAATGATATTTGCTAATAACATATGATCCTATAGGGTTGCACCATATAACAAGTAAACACTAATTAGTTATTTATTAAGAAAATGCTTCTTAATAAATTAAATCATCACTTGTAATTAATTGGGGAATTATTGTTCCATGAAAATAATAATTATAAAGAGTTTAACTAGCTACATTTAATCATATACTATGATTTAAATGCTACACACATATTTTTGGACTTGTAGTATACAATTTATACACGTTATATACAAGTTTAATAAGTGATGAGGTGGATTCCACTCACCTCTTCTCCTTTCTTTTGGAACTGTCCAAGCAAGGACAAGCATGGTGCTTGTTGCTTGCTTTAAAATATTTATCCTTACAAACTCTTACTTGCAAGACTTAATTTCATTAAATGGAAGCATGGGCTTTTGATTTGTGTGTAAGATTATATATCAAGAGAGAGAGAGAGAGAGAGAGAATAAGCTAGTCATCTTTTTCTTCCTCTTTTCTTCACTAAAAAGTCTAGAGCAAACAAAGGGGTTCCGTCCTCTCTGTTGCACATTTTGTTGCTAGTTTTAGGGGCTTGGTTTTGTCCTCCTTTGAAGGGTTATTTCATACAAGTGTTAAAGTCTTAACTACAACTCCACAGAAGTGAAGGAGTAGCATCCTTTAGTGGTATTGGTGAATTATTTGTGTGGAAACATATAGAGAAAGCTACTTGTTTGTTTCCTTGACTTCTCTATTAACTACCAAGCATCCTCTTGAGGACTCAAAGGACTTCAAAGGTTGTTCATCTTGTAACTCCTCTATGGTTGTTGTTTTCTTTCCAATATTTTCAAGATGGTCTTTTGGTTGGAATAAAACTAGTTTTATTTTGTTAAAAATTAAAGTCTTTCATCTAGTGTTTTTGAAATAATTTTCAAATAAAAACCTAAAAATTGGTATCAAAGCCATCCTGAAAGCTTTGTTAGAATTTATGATTATTAGGATAATATTGGTTTTTGGAATATATATATATATATATATATATATATATATATATATATATATATATATATATATATATATCTTTGTTTTTGTTAAAAAAAATCCATATATATTTTGATGACAACTTTATAATTGTTATTCTATGCTAGAAAAGTTTACATGCATATGTTTTAAAGTTGTCTTCGAAGAACAAATGTTGTTTTGTCTGGTAGATGTATTTTAGAGTACATAAACAAGACGTGGACAATTTGTCTTGTTATTATGTGTTGGCCTTTAAAATGGTTTTTAATATTCTTTTATTCATAAGGTAGGTAATAGTAAGTAGTTTGTTTTCATCTTTGTTACTCTATGTAATAGATTATTTATTTATATGAAATGTAACAAGATGAAGATGATGACCATTTTAAAGATACAAGGAGGTCCCCACTGTTTTATAAGTGTTTTTTTTATAAAATTTCATAACTTTTATAAAAAAAAGTATTATAAAATTGCAACAAAGTAGATTGTCATTACAAGTAGGAGCTTGAATTCTACATAAAGATTATTTGGTCCGTTTGTCCATTTAGGAAAGGACTTGGAACTTTTGTGTTGGCTCACAAAAGCATCACTAGAACACGGCTTGTTTTATGTCTTAATGCATGCTTGTGTTGTTTATTTAAAAGTTGATTATTTTGTGCTGTTGATAAATTAGTTTTTCACATGCTTATATCATTTTTGGAAGAAAATAAACATCACATGGAGTTCAGTTTTCAAAATTTAAAATATGAACATAAGATCGTTTTCAAAATTTAAAATATGAACATAAGATCGTTTTCAAAATTTAAAATATCAACATAAGACGTAAGAACTTATGCCTTTAAAATACAAACCTGTTTTATTAAAACGTTAATAACGATAAATTTTTAAACACTAAATTATAAGTCTAAAAATGATGGTTTTGAAACTTATGCAAACTCCAAATATCTAAATAATAAGAGGAAGTTTTATTAAATGATATAAAATGTTCTATAATACTCAACTCAAATTTAATATTATATATTAACTTTCAAATTAAATTGCATTGAATTATATAGAAACTAGATTTTATATAGAACACTTTTATGAGCCAGCATAAAAGAGTCAAGTCCTTTCCTAAGGGACTAAATGGACAAAATAATCTTCATGTTGATTTCATGTTGTCTTCATGCTCTTACTTGCAATGACAACCTACTTTGTTGCAATTTTATAAGACATTTATAAAAGTTATGAACTTTTATAAAATGCTTATAAAGGCGTGGGTATTCCAAAGAATATTCAAAATGGACATCAACTGCATCTTGTTACATTTTATATAAAATAAATCTAGTCTAAAAGTAATCTATTACATGAAATAACAAAGATGAAAAACTAGTTACTTATTATTACATATCATTATGAATAAAAAAAATATTACAACCATATTAATGAATCAATACAAACAACAACACAATAAGGTCTATGGCTTGTTTATGCACTCCAAAAAAATCTAGCATACAAAACAACCTTTGTTTTTCTAAGGCAACTTTAATGATAAAATATGCATTAAAACTTTTGTCACATAAAATAACAAGTATAAAGTTGTCATAGAAATATATATATGAATTGGGTTTCTAACAAAAACCAGTTATCTATATTTTCCAAAAACCAAGGTTATCGTAATTATCATAAATTCTAACCAAGCTTGCACAGTGGCTCTGGTACCAATTGTTGGTTTTTATTAAAAAATAGCTTCAAAAACTCAAGAAATTTGGCAAATGGAAGGCTTAAATTTTGAACAACATAACTAGTTTATTCCCACCAAGTATCATCTTGGAAGAAATGGAAAGAAAAAAATAACAAAAGAGAAGTTAAAAGATGAACAACGTTTGAAGTCCTTTGATTCCTCAAGGGAAGGCTTCGATGTTGATGAAGAAGGCAAAATCCAAACTATGAGCTCTCTATATTGTATCCACCCAAAACAAGTCAAAAACCACTAAGGAATGCTAGTTCATCACTTGAAATGAGATTCGAGTTCACCTTGGTAGATATTAGATATTAACTTTAAAATTGAACCACATCAAGTTTCATAAAAACTAGATTTTATATGGAACCTTCAAAAGGGATTTTTTTTGAAAATGGGTACCATGGTTAATTGGATGCATACAATTACCATGATATCACATGTTTTAAAATAGGATAATAAAGCATATAAATCCCTTTTCAAAAGGAAAGTCTATTCCATCCAACTATAGAAATATTTGTTCACCATTTGCATAATACTTGTGGGATAAAAGTCATCTAACCATTTGTATTATCTTTTGGTGGTCAAATTGTATTTGAGATTTCTATAACCAAGTTATAGGCCGATTATACTAGTTTCTCTTATTGGATGACTTGATCGGAAACATCTTGTGATAAAGTTCACCTAAAAAGAGTGTTCTAAGGCATAGATGGGATCAAACATGTCATAAAAATAGATAGTTTAGGATCCAATACATCTAGGAATTGCACTTAATTTAATTAATAAAAACCTATTTACCTTTTTGAAATTAAGTGGATGGGATAAAGGTCATCTAACCATTTTTTTGGTTTGCAACTTGGATCTTAGAGTTTAATTAATTAATGTTTTTGGAAAAAAGGTTATTAATTTTAAAGAATTAAATACTAAATAAAACTTTGTTAAAAGTTTGTACTATTCCCAATCCTGCTACTACAACACACCATCACCTAATGAACATACAGTCTATGCTAGACAAAGAAAAACTAGGCCATTCCAACTTCTTGGATTGGCATACAAACTTAAGAACCATTTTAAAATAAGAAACGAAGACTTTGTTCTTGAGGGTCCAATTCCCGATGAACCATATTCTACCCCAAAAACTGCTTATGAAGTACGACTCAAGCATGTGGATGACTCTATTAATGTTTCATGCCTCATGCTTGCTACCGTGATTCCAGATGTTCAACGGAATCTAGAACTTCATACTGTTTTTGTTATGATTTAACATCTAAATGAGATGTTTGGTCAGCAATCCATAACTCAGAGATTTAGGACTGTCATATCTCTACATGGCTACAAAATGGAAGATACGGGGAATGTGAGCACACATGTTCTCACGATGAAGAGCTATCCGGATTAACTAGAGAGATTGGGCTCTAGATATCCACAAGACTTGGCCACATATTTGATTCTGAACTCATTGCCAAAGTCCTATGATACTATCATAATGAACTATAACATGAATGGGTGTGATAAGCCCATCTTTGAGTTGCACTCGATGCTCAAAACTGTCGAGAAAGACATCACAAGGAAAACCCCACAAGTGCTTGTGATCCGTGAAGGATAGGTAAAAAAGAAGAAACAAGGAAGTAACTTCAAGGGTAAGCCACAAGTAGATAAATGAAAAGGGAAGAAATCTCCCCAAGTTGCACCACCAAAGAAGAAGAAGAAGAAGAAGGTAGCCAAGGATGATACATGCTTCGAATGTGGAGTTATTATGCATCAGAAAAAGGAACCTTTCTACCTATCTTACAAGGATAAAAGCAAAGAAGGCCGATGAATGCACTATAGGTATATCCATTTTCATGATTGAAATGAGGCTACTTACTTTTTCATCTAAAACTTGGGTATTTGATAATGGTCGTGGAACTCACATATGTAATTATTTGCAGGGTTTCAGACAAAGTAAGGAGATGAAATAAGGACATATAGTACTAGATGTTCACAATGGAGCATGGGTTGCAGTCTAAGCAATAGGAATTTTTGAATTATGTTTAACATATGGCATGTACTTATTATTAGACAATGTGTGTTTGATAACTACTATTACTAGAAATATCATTTCAGTTTCACGTTTAAAAAAATATGGTTTTAGTTATCAATTTGTTGATGACAATATTCATTCCTTTTTTAATGGAGTATTTTATTTTGAGGATACACCAATAAATGGAATTTATGAAATAAACCTTGATGAATCCTCAAACAATAAATCCATTTATCATGTTAACACCAAGAGGCTCAAACAAGATTTAAACCAAAAATATCTATGGGATTGTCTCCTTGGTCACATAAATAAGAAACACATATCCCAACTCCAAAAGACTGGACTTCTGTGACAAATAACACTGAACCATTTGATATATGTGAATCTTGTTTGTGTGGTAAGATGACAAAGTCATCTTTCTCTGGTTTGAGTGAAATGGCAAGTGTTCTGTTAGGCATCATACATACTGATGTATGTGGTCCTTTCAAAACAATGTCTAAGTATGGTGAAAAATATTACATCAGCTCCATTGACGACTTTAATCATTTTGTATATGTTTATTTCATGAAACATAAACATCAAGTGTCACACCCCCAAACCGGAATGGCGGAAACGTTCGGGGCGGTTGACGTCATGCGTTGTATCACAACAGTTGTATCATAGTAAGCGTAGTAAACATAACCTTTACATTGTAAGAAGAATATTTACATTGTTTGAAAACATGGTTTATACATATCAGTATATAGCAAAAATAAAAGACGTGACACCATAATGCTCCATCTTCTCCAAAAGTTGACAAGAGTACCTGTCTATTGTTGCCCTGAGAATACAAGCAGTTTTGAAAATATATCAGCATAAAGCTGGTGAGTTCATAAGCGTTTAGTTCTGGTGAAAGAAATGTGTCTTTGATCCTTTGAAAAGTGTTTCCCAAGAAAATCCTATATTTTCTTATGAAAGATGTTTGATTATCCATTAGTTATATGTTAAACAGCCTGTTTACGTAAGGTTGAGTTATCCCAGGAAAATCCTATATTTTCCTTAAAAGTTGATAGTTGGTTATCTATTATTGTCTGCGGTGTACAAGTATCTACCATACTTGTATAGTTAGATGTAGTTTCCTTGAAAAACCTTGTTTGCTCTCTATGAGATGTATTAGCCTTATTACATAAATAAAACTAATAAATAAGTAGTGAACTAGATCCTAAGGGCACCACAAATGCCCTCTAGTAATCAAATCGGTTATCACTTTGAGGTTAGTTCACTTGTTTCATTATTACAAAAGTAAATCTCTGTTATCTAGGTTGCGAGTTTTATAACCATACATTAAACTAGATATGGCACGTAACGGGGCCGGTATCCTTTTTATGACTTTGTCACCCCAGGCATGGCTGCCTAACTGTAGCTAGCAGTTTAGGTGCGGGATAGTCGGTCACGTATAGATCTATACACAATAGTCACGCTCTCCCTACAAGAGATTCTAGTTACAAAGGTTAGTCCTACACTCTCGAATCCGGTGGAGTGTTACCAAGGACGTGTCTCCAACTTAAAATAACAAACTTACAGTAATAATATAGAAAATCCTGTTTATGTTTTGTATGAATCCTTCGCAAAATATCACATTTTATGACAAGATTCACAAGTTCCTTGCTTTAGTTTTGAAAACTGTTTCTACGAGTTGATTTCTTAATCATTTGGTAAAACTGTTTTCTGTGTTGAAAGCATACTGAACATGTAAGCATTTTATGCAAAATGAAATAGCTTGAGCACAAGTTTCTTTGTACTTTTGCTTGTATCCCCCCCCCCCTGAAAACATGAAAAACTCGGAAAAAGCGTAGGGGTATGAACTCACAGTTTGACAGATGATTCGAGCGATTGATCGGTTACGAGTGTTGAGTGTCAAATGATGTTTCGTACTCAAGTGGATCCTAATAAAATATAGTAACACATACATGTGTTAGAATTAGGGTGTTTCATGACTAAACGTGACGGGAAAACACCCTAAAGACTTGGAAATGCTTGTCGGGACCCTATATGATCAAACAATAGAGGTGTACGGCCAAAAGAGTATGTGTGCGGCCAGGGTGTGCTGTCAGCATGTGTGTGCGGTCGTACATGGGAGTGTACGGCCGTACAGAGGGGTGTGCGGCCGTACACAGGGGTGTGCGGCAGTACACTCTTCATTCATGCCCAAAATGTCGATTCTTAGGTGTTTCAAGGCCAATACCAAGTCCAACTTGCAGATAGGGGATCAAACTCTCACTTTGGAGGGTTTTTGAGGTGTGTACGGCCACCTTATGAAGGCGTGTGGCCGTACACCTTCAATTGTTGAAGAACACGAAGAACATGAAGAGTTTTAAGCTTAGATCAAGGTGTCTTACCATAATAACAAGCTGAATGATGGAGTAATTCACGTTTTTGAGGCCCTTAGAGTGTTCTTGGATGAAGTTTCTAGAGAGAGAAAGTAGAGAGAGCAAGTAGAATGCAGCCAAAAGGGGAAAAGAGTGAATGAAGGGGTCTCCTCCTCTATATAGGGGTGGGTGTACAGTTGGGGATGGGTGTGCGGCTGGAAGATGGGTATGCGGCCGGAAGATGGGTGTGCGGCCGCACACTCATCTGTACGGCCGTACACTCCTCCCGAGAAGGTGTATGGCCCGAATGTTGAACTATGACTTGGTATTACTCGGCCTAGTACCTAAACTTTGATTGTACAAGGCTTAGAACGCTTTATCATACCCTTAAATGGTGTGAAATGGTGATAAAATCGAGTTTAATATTGATATAAAGATCAATTGTACAGGATAAAAGTTTCGGGTTGTCACATCATCCCCCCGCTAGAGGGAATTTCGTCCTGAAATTCGAACATAGAATATAAATCATGCATTAGGAAAGAGATGTGGATACTTCTGGTTCATCTGATCTTCGCGCTCCCAAGTGAATTCAGGTCCCCGCTTGGCATTCCAGCGAACCTTCACTATCGGGATGCGACTTTGTTTCGTTCGTTTGATCTCTCTATCCATGATTACGACTGGTTCTTCCACAAAATTTAGGTTCTCGTTGATTTCAATCTCATCGAGAGGAATCGTAAGGGTTTCGTCGGACACGCATTTCTTAAGATTCGAAACGTGGAATACAGGATGAATGTTGCTAAGTTCTTGCGGTAAACGAAGTTTGTAGGCTACGGGACCGATCCCAGCGAGGATCTCGAATGGTCCTATGTATCTTGGATTTATCCCTTTCCAGGGCGAGACCTTCAACAGAACACGGTCTCCAACCTGGAACTCCAAGGGTTTTTGTCGTTTATCGGCGTAGCTCTTTTGTCTATCTCATGAGGCTTTCAGTCGTTCTCGGATTTGTACGATCTTTTCTGTGGTTTCGTGGATGATTTCTGGACCAGTGAGAGTGCTGTCAGGGACTTGCCCCTTGGCTAGTTGTGTATCGCCCACCTCAGCCCAGCACAGAGGGGATCTGCACTTGCGACCATAGAGGGCTTCGAAAGGCGTAGCCTTAATGCTGGTATGGTAACTGTTGTTGTAGGAAAATTCAACCAAAGGAAGATGAGTGTCCCATGACGCGCCGAAATCGATGACGCAGGCTCTCAACATATCTTCCAATGTCTGAATTGTTCTCTCACTCTATCCATTAGTATGAGGATGGTAAGCTGTGCTCATATCCAGCTTAGTTCCAAGAGCCTTCTGCAGTGACTGCCAGAACCTCGAAGTGAACCTGCTATCTCGATCGGAGATAATGGACACATGCATACCATGCAGTCAAACTATTTCTCGGATGTAGATTCGCGTGAGTTTCTCCATTTTGAAGTTTTCCTTGATCGGCAGGAAGTGGGCGGATTTAGTCAGTCGGTCGACAATTACCCAGATGGCGTCGTGCCCACTCGGAGACTTGGGTAATTTGGTGATAAAGTCCACAGTAATTCTCTCCCACTTCAACTCCGGTATCTCCGGCTGGTGGAGTAGACCTAAGGGCTTCTGATATTCGACCTTCACCTTGGCGCAAGTCAGGCACTTGCCCACGAAGGTAGCGATCTCTACTTTCATGTTCGGCCACCAATACAGTTTCTTGAGATCGAGGTACATCTTGTCTGAACCTGGGTGAACGGAGTATCTAGTCTTGTGAGCTTTATTCATTACAACCTCTTTGTAACCACCGAACTTTGGGGTCCAGATCCGGTCCATGAAATAATAGACTCCGTCTCCTTTGATCTCTAGGTTCTTTTCCATTCCTCTTAAGGATTCACCCGACATGTTCTCTGGTTTTAAGGCTTCCAGCTGAACCTCCTTGATTTGCGCGGATAAATGGGAATGGATAGTCATGGTCAGTTCCTTCACTCTACGACCTGAGTACTCCTTCCGGCTGAGGGCATCTGCCACCACATTGGCCTTGTCGGGATGGTAGCGGATTTAGCATTCGTAATCACTGAGTAGCTCAACCCATCGTCGTTGTCTCATGTTTAGTTCCTTCTGGTCGAAAATATGCTGCAGGCTTTTATGGTCAGTGAAGATAGTGCACTTGGTTCCGTAGAGATAATGTCTCCATATCTTCAGTGCGAAGACCACTGCTCCCAATTCCAGGTCGTGCGTCGTATAGTTGACTTCGTGTGTTTTCAGATGTCTTGAGGCATAAGCAATGACTTTTCCCCATTGCATAAGCACACAGCCTAGACCCTGATTGGATTCATCACAGTAGACAACGAAGTCCTCCGTCCCTTCGGGTAGAGACAAGATAGGTGCGCTGCACAGGGCCTGTTTTAATGTTTGGAAACCAGTGTCTTGTTTTTCACTCCAACAAAAGGGTACGCCTTTCTGAGTCAGAGTGGTTAAGGGTTTGGCAATTCTGGAGAAATTCTGGATAAATCTGCGATAGTAGCCAGCGAGACCCAACAATTGACAGATTTCTGTGGGTGTCTTCGGTGCTGACCAGTTCTCTATCGCTTTAATTTTGGAGGGGTCCACGTGTATGCCTTCCTCGCTTACCACGTGACCTAGGAAGGTTACTTTTCGAATCCAGAATTCGCACTTGGAGACTTTCGCGTACAGCTTCTCCGTCCTTAGGGTTTCCAACATCGATCTCAAGTGCTGTCGATGATCTTCCTCACTTCTGGAATAGATAAGTATATCGTCGATGAACACGATTACGAACTTGTCCAGGAACGAACGGCACACCCGATTCATCAGGTCCATGAATACCGCCGGTGCGTTGGTTAGACCGAAGGGCATCACTACAAATTCATAGTGACCATACCGAGTCTGAAATGCTGTCTTAGGAACATCACTCTCATGGACTTGTAGCTGATGGTACCCTGATCTTAGGTCTATTTTGGAAAAGTAACTGGCTCCTTGAAGTTGATCGAAGAGGTCGTCGATTCGAGGAAGAGGGTAACGGTTTTTGACTGTGAGCTTGTTCAGCTCTCGATAGTCAATGCACATCCGAAAGGATCCATCCTTCTTTTTCACAAATAAGATCGGGGCTCCCCAGGGCGAGGAACTCGGTCTGATGAATCCTTTGCTGAGCAGCTCATTTAGCTGACTGGATAACTCCTGCATTTCTGCCGGCGCTAATCGATATGGGTATTTAGCTACGGGGGTAGCTCCGGGGACTAAGTCGATGTGAAACTCGACTTGGCGTTCGGGAGGGATTCCCGGGAGATCTTCGGGAAAAACATCGGGAAAGTTGCAGACTTCGGGGATGCTCTCGAGGTCTTTAACTTCCTGCTTCTCGTTAATGACGTGGGCTAGGAATGCATGACACTTCTTTCGCAAAAGTTTCTGGGCTTTGATGCATGAAACGATACGGAGGTTTGTGCTAAGTTTATCGCCATAAATTACGAGAGTTTCATCAGAGGAAAGATTGATACGGATAGCTTTTTCATAACAAAGGATATCAGCATGATTGGGGCTCAACCAATCCATGCCCATGATGACATCGAAGCTTTTTATGGAAACTGGCATAAGGTTGATAGGAAAAGAATGATCGTTCAAGGTAAGGGTACAACCTACGTATATATCATTAGTGCTCTCTTTCTCACCGTTAGCCATCTCGATGGTAAATGTTTCAGTTAGTGGTTGAGGTTTATGCCTAAGAAGATGTTTGAATGCATGGCTAACAAAAACTTCTCTCTGCACCAGAATCGAAAAGAATGCATGCATAAGAGTTGTCGAGGAGGAACGTACCCGAAACAACGGTGAGATCTGCAACTGCCTCTTCTTGACCCATCGTTAGTACTCTCCCCGTGCCACCTGCTGTTGTTGCCTTGGGGCAGTTTCTCTTATAGTGCCCGACTTCTCCACAACCATAACAGGCTTGACCGACGCCTGCTCCAGATGCCTGATTGGTTGGTTGAACTGGGATTTTACAAACTCGAGTTGTGTACCGCTTTTTGCCACAGCTGGTGCATGACATTTCTCGGCATGGGTCGGGATTATGATGATAGTTACACTTGTCGCACCGAGGAAGGGTACCAACATATTTACTGGTAGGTGCTTGAGTGGCAGGAGCAGCGACATGAGTAGTAGCAGCGTGGACTGCCACCGTTTGCTGTTTCTTTGAGGGGTCCTGTGAAGACTGGCCCTTTCGTTGCTTCCAGAACTTTCTTTTCTCACCACTCCCTTTCGCTAGCTCAGGAGTGGCTGTCACAATATCAAGATCAACTCCGTGATCTATAAGAGTTTGCGCCAGACACTTAGCACTGTCAAAGGTCTTTGGCCTAGCAGCCAAGACATTTCCTTTGGTGGATTGTGTCAGTCCCCAAATGCATCTCTCTATCTTCTTGCTTTCCGGGGTGACCATTCCCGGGCAAAGAAGCGCTAGGTCCTCAAACCTAGAAGTGTAGGCAGCAATGTCGGATTCCTTCATCCTTAGGTTCCAGAGTTCGTGCTCTAGTTTCTGCATCTTGCCCCGTGGGCAGTACTCAGCTATCATGAGTTCCTTTAAACTTTCCCAACCCATAGCATTTGCCACTGGTAGGGTTAGGGATTTGACCCGACCATTCCACCAGGTCAGTGCCCTGTTGGCGAAAGTGCAAACGGCGAATTTTACTTTGTTGGCTTCAGAACAGGAACAGATTTCGAAAATGGACTCAATTTTCTTGATCCATTGAGTCAGGGCAATAACCCCTCCTTTGTCGTCGAAAGATGTGGGTTTTGCGTTCATGGAGTCCTTATAAGAGCACTCCTTTTGGTGTCCCTGACCACTTTCATGATTTTGGGGATGAGTACCACCTCCCTGCCCACCAGATCCGCCAGGATTAACTTGTGACATCGCGGCAGCCACAGCAGCAGTAACAGCTGCTTGGAACATAACAGGATCGAACTGAGGGGCGGTGGTGGTGGTGGAGCATTGTCATTCCTTCTGATAGGTCTTTTTCGGGGAGGCATCTTGTTCTAGAAACAACCAGGAAGAAGAGGATGGTAAGTCCTCTGGAATCGAATCAAGAGATATAAAGATGTATCTCAATATGATGTCTAGAGTGTTCTACTAAGCGATAAATAAAGGAAAGCTACCAATGCAAATAAGTTATCGCTAAGAAACAAATAAGTAGCAACACTAGGAATGAATTTCTATAATGTATTCGACTCTGACTAAAATACTCCTATAGTATTTTAAGTTGTATTGATACTGGGTAAGTTTTAGGCCTGTTGCAACACCAAAGTCACTCCCAAGCACATGTTGGTCATGTCTCGAATAAATATAGTTGATTAGGCTATATTAACCCTAGACATGATTACATAGCTACCCAGGTTTAACCGCAGCGTTCAACATCCAAAATACTTTTGTTTTGTTCTACTCATGATACTATTTCTGGTATGTAGGTATACTTGTATACTTTTGTAAAAATACTTTATGTTTTAAAAGTATACTTTTAGTTCAGAGCACTTCGGCCCCTTAATGTTTATAGTTGTATACAATGTAAGGTTCGGTATACTTAGTTCACTATAAACAATAACTCTGATACCAATCTGTCACACCCCCAAACCGGAATGGCGGAAACGTTCGGGGCGGTTGACGTCATGCGTAGTATCACAACAGTTGTATCATAGTAAGCGTAGTAAACATAACCTTTACATTGTAAGAAGAATATTTACATTGTTTGAAAACATGGTTTATACATATCAGTATATAGCAAAATTAAAAGACGTGACACCATAATGCTCCATCTTCTCCAAAAGTTGACAAGAGTACCTGTCTATTGTTGCCCTGAGAATACAAGCAGTTTTGAAAATATATCAGCATAAAGTTGGTGAGTTCATAAGCGTTTAGTTCTGGTGAAAGAAATGTTTCTTTGATCCTTTGAAAAGTGTTTCCCAAGAAAATCCTATATTTTCTTATGAAAGATGTTTGATTATCCATTAGTTATATGTTAAACAGCCTGTTTACGTAAGGTTGAGTTATCCTAGGAAAATCCTATATTTTCCTTAAAAGTTGATAGTTGGTTATCTATTCTTGTCTGCGGTGTACAAGTATCTACCATACTTGTATCGTTAGATGTAGTTTCCTTGAAAAACCATGTTTACTCTCTATGAGATGTATTAGCCTTATTACATAAATAAAACTAATAAATAAGTAGTGAACTAGATCCTAAGGGCACTACAAATGCCCTCTAGTAATCAAATTGGTTATCACTTTGAGGTTAGTTCACTTGTTTCATTATTACAAAAGTAAATCTCTGTTATCTAGGTTGCGAGTTTTATAACCATACATTAAACTAGATATGGCACGTAACGGGGCCAGTATCCTTTTTATGCCTTTGTCACCCCAGGCGTGGCTGCCTAACTGTAGCTAGCAGTTTAGGTGCGGGATAGTCGGTCCCGTATAGATCTATACACAATATTCACACTCTCCCTACAAGAGATTCTGGTTACAAGGGTTAGTCCTATACTCTCGAATCCGGTGGAGTGTTACCAAGGACGTGTCTCCAACTTAAATTAACAAACTTACAGTAATAATATAGAAAATCCTGTTTATGTTTTGTATGAATCCTTTGCAAAATATCACATTTTATGACAAGATTCACAAGTTCATTGCTTTAGTTTTGAAAACTGTTTCTACGAGTTGATTTCTTAATCATTTGGTAAAACTGTTTTCTGTGTTGAAAGCATACTGAACATGTAAGCATTTTATGCAAAATGAAATAACTAGAGCACAAGTTTCTTTGTACTTTTGCTTGTATCCCCCCCCCCTGAAAACATGAAAAACTCGGAAAAAGCGTAGGGGTATGAACTCACAGTTTGACGGATGATTCTAGCGGTTGATCGGTTACGACTGTTGAGTGTCAAATGATGTTTCGTACTCAAGTGGATCCTAATAACATATAGTAACACATACATGTGTTAGAATTAGGGTGTTTCATGACTAAACGTGACGGGAAAACACCCTAAAGACTTGGAAATGCTTGTCGGGACCCTATATGATCAAACAAAGGAGGTGTACGGCCAAAAGAGTGTGTGTGCGGCCAGGGTGTGCAGTCAGCATGTGTGTGCGGTCGTACGTGGGAGTGTGTGGCCGTACAAAGGGTGTGCGGCCGTATACAGGGGTGTGCGGACGTACACTCTTCATTCATGCCCAAAATGTCGATTCTTAGGTGTTTCAAGGCCAATACCAAGTCCAACTTGTAGCAAATGGGATCAAACTCTCACTTTGGAGGGTTTTTGAGGTGTGTACGGCCACTTTATGAAGGTGTGCGGCCGTACACCTTCAAGTGATGAAGAACACGAAGAACATGAAGAACATGAAGAGTTTTAAGCTTAGATCAAGGTGTCTTACCAGAATAACAAGTTGAATGATGGAGTAATTCACGTTTTTGAGGCCCTTAAAGTGTTCTTGGATGAAGTTTCTAAAGAGAGAAAGTAGAGAGAGCAAGTAGAGTGCAGCCAAAAGGGGAAAAGAGTGAATGAAGGGGTCTCCTCCTCTATATAGGGGGTGGGTGTACAGTTGGGGATGGGTGTGCGGCTGGAAGATGGGTGTGCGGCCGCACACTCATGTGTACGGCCGTACACTCCTCCCGAGAGGGTGTATGGCCCGAATGTTGAACTATGACTTGGTATTACTCGGCCTAGTACCTAAACTTTGATTGTACGAGGCTTAGAATGCTTTATCGTACCCTTAAATGGTGTAAAATGGTGATAAAATCGAGTTTAATATTGATATAAAGATCAATTATACAGGATAAAAGTTTCGGGTTGTCACATAAAGCATTTGAAAAGTTCAAATTGTTTCAAAGTGAAGTTGAGAAGTAACTCGAAAAAACTATTAACATCCTTCGCTTGCATAGAGGTGGCAAGTAATTAAGCTAGGAATTCTAAGATCATCTTAGAAGTCGTGGGATTATCTCACAACTTACTCCACCCATAGAACCACAGCTTAATGGTGTGTCTGAGAGGAGACATGAGACCTTACTTGATTTGCTTCAATCTATGATGAGAAAAAGCACTCTCCCATTATCTCGCCACAACCTGTATCTTGAATATGGCACCAACTAAAAAGGTAGAAAGAACACCTTTTGTGATTTGGTTTGGAAAAGCTTCATCCTTATCTTATTTGAAGGTTTGGGGTTGTGAAACTTATGTTAGACAAGAAACTTCTAGCAAAATCGAACCTAGGTCTACTAAATGCATCTTTGTAGGATACCCTAATGAATATTTAGGTTATTATTTCAACATACCTAGCGAGAATAAGATATTTATATCATGAAAATTTGAATTATTAGAAAAACAAGTTTCTAATGGATAAAGAAAGTGGTAGGCTCATGGAGCTTAAACAACATCAAGAACCACAACCCGATGCAAATCAACTAGTTCTCAATAAGAGGTTGTTGAAGATAAAGAAATTGTTTTTTTCAATCTATGTAAACACAAGGCGTTCACAGAACCAGTAGGACTCGTCAGGAATTATAGATACATTGATTTCTCATTGATGAGTGATTCACGATGATAAATGTTGATGGGCCCATCAACTATCGATATGCAATGGAATATCCTGAACCTAAAAAATAGCTTGAGGTCTTAAACATAGAGATGCAATCCATGAGAGAAAACCAAGTCTGGGACTTAGTAGAACTTCCTCCTAATTATAAGACTGGTGGGAGTAAGTGGGTATTCAAGAAAAAGGCTAATATGGATGGCAAGTTACACACATTCATAGCGAGACTGCAAAAGGATTCAATCAGACACATGGAATTGATTATGATGAAACCTTTTCACATGTCGCAATGATTAAGTCTATTAGGATACTATTTTCCATAGCTAAATATTATTACTATGAGATATGGAAAATGGATGTCAAAACTGGTTTTCTAAATGGATACTTGGAAGAAAATGTCTATATTGTTCAGCCTGAAGGTTTTGTCGATCAAAAGCATCTTAATAAAGTGTGTTAGATCAATAGATGTATTTATGCGTTAAAAAAGCATCTTGAAATTGGAATCATCGTTTCGATGATGAAATCACAAAGTATGGTTTTTTCATAAAAGAAGATGAATCTTGTGTTCACATGAAAACTAGTTGGAGCTCAGTGACCTTCCTCGTCCTATATGTGGATGACATACTTATCAATAGAAATCATATTTCCATTTTACAAGGTGTAAATGCTTGGCTTGGAAAGTGTTTTTAAATGAAGGATCTTGGTGAGGGCACATACATCCTTGGCATTAAAATCTACAGAGATAGATCAAACCGATTATTAGGTTTAAGAAAAAAGTACATGCATTGACAAAGTGTTGAAGCGATTCAAAATGGAAAACTCTAAGAGAGGATATGTACCAGTTGCACATGGCACAATACTAAGTTCATCTCAGTGTCCTAGCATGAAGGTTGTGTTGGACAAAATGAAAGATGTTACATATGCTTTAACAATTAGATCCATCATGTATTCCATGAATTGTACTAGACCTGATCTTGCTTGTGCTACGACCGTGACAATAAAGTATTAACAAAATCTGGGAGAAAGCAGGAGAAATTCATTGGATGTCTATGAAAACATCCTTAAATACTTGCGAAGAACTAAGTAAATGTTTCTTGTCTACGGAGGTGTAGAAGAAGATCTAAGTGTAAGGTGTTACATTGATGCTTCTGATCGGTTTTGAGCATAACAAAAAATCCTATGTGTGCATGCAACCCTAACTTTGATCTACGTTTTCTCTAATTGAACATACCATGTGAACAACAATGTAGAAACCCTATAACACTAGTATATAATCAAAATTACATAATAAGGGTTACAAAACATACATTTGATTTTTATATAGTAATAACAATCTAAATCCTTTAGTGTTGTTGAGACTTTGATAACAAGCGTCAAAATCGTCATGCCTCTAATGGCTCACACCCAACACTAGCAATTGAAGAAGATCATCGAGAAGGAGAGAGGAGGCAAATTTTCGGCTGGTGTTCTCTAGGAAGAAGTGGCCGAAAATGATAGGGTTACATCCCTATTTATAGTGCAGACAGGAAACCCTAGATAAGCCCAAGTCCACGATAATCTTAAACCGGGTAATTATCCACTTTCCTGATTATCTGTTAGACACTATTCTAGAAACCCTAAGGCTCTAAGAAAACCGTCCATGGCCTATGGGGGGTTCTAGATTGCCTCTCGCTCAACTATTGAGCAATTAGAATTCAGTCCTTGCACTTTTAATTAATTCTTTTAATCCCAAAATTAATTCTAATCAATTTCTGATTAAATATTAATTGAATATTACTATTTCTAATTAATATATTATTCTCATAATATATTAATAAATTACTTATTTCAATTTATTAATCAAATTAATAAATCAACCTCTTTCTCCAAATTCATCCTTCCCGGTTGCTAGTCTTCAGGGCGACCCAAAAGGATTGTGCTACTATCAATTCAAGTATATACCAATTATAGTTATGGTTTTAGACACCTAATCCAATAGTCTCCCACTTGGATAAGTCTAATAACTATAGTTGCCAGTATATCCTTCTAAATCATTCAGCAAATTTTAGCTCTCAAAGCCGCTGTCGAACTCTGACCTAGTCTGTTACGTGTCCTAAGATAAGTGATCATATAATCCTCCATTTTGCAAGATATCATGTGGACAAATGAAATGTAACAGAATCAATCTCATTGTCCATTACTTTGTTTCCTGGTTTTTGATTTGTAATGACATAGAACTTCTAATCGAACACATCAATTTAGTCCTGTCCGGGACCGACACTATAAGTTAACACCAAATCACCGATGGGCCTAATTCCTTGTTTACATGTATATGTAAGTCAAATGAAGGACTAGGGGATCGGGTACACTTGGTTATGCACTGGTCTGGTCCACCACAAAGAAGGATAAGACTATTCGTCATGATTTACTAAAAGTTTAGTAAATATGGTTATGCTTACAAGAATAAGTGTAATTCTGAATCATTGAAAAAGTTTCAATGTATGGCAGAACAAATAAGAAGAATCAAATTAGGCAGAAAGATAAAAGTTTCTCCAATCTGAAAGAAAAGGAGAGTACTTGAGTATCGTGTTTTATGATCATCTTAGTGATTATGAAACCATATCACAATTGATCCTCTAAGGACATCTTGGTGCATTTGTATGGCTAAGAAGAGGAATCGTGAATTGTTGAAATGGTTAAACCAAGAAGATGAGTCATACTTCGTTCCAAAATCAAGTGTTAGAGTCATACTCTAAGTCCAAGATTGTGTCTTGAGTGACATAATCTTAAGAAGGTTTATAACACATTTAGAATTGGTAGTTGTGATGTCTTTAAGACAAAGACCAACTAGGACCAATTGTATGAAGTGTTTTTCCTTGATAAGAATCCGCACTAACTCTTGAATATTTTTTTGTCAATGAGTGTTTCTTGACAAGAGAATCTTGTATGTCAAGAAGTTAGTGGGAGTCTTATAGATCTTGAAAAGTTTCAGGAACTAATTAAGAATAAACCATTGTTTATCACTAGCACACGACTTGAGGTTTGTAACCCATCGTATTGACAAATTCTTGTTTCTGTGCTCATTCCAGTTGAAGTTGACTATGCATGTGAGTTCTATGAGCTCTCAGTTGTTTGCATAAGGCAATGCACCTTGATCAGTGAAAGTTCATTGATCAGTAAGGGTGAGCTGCTAAGCAACTTGGAAAACATGGTAGGCCCTTGTGCTTCCAAGTGGCAAGAATTAAGAGTGAACAGATTTAGTCCATATGAGTTTGATTTTTTCATAGACCTTGTCTTATGATAATGGTTGGTAATGACAGATTCGCATGGATAGGAACACATACACCATAAAATCTAAGTGTCATAAGGTTTCTCTCCAATTCATGAAAATGATTGTGAGGAAACTCTTTCACTAAGTAGATTTTAAGGAGATAGCAGTTGTTTTAATTGCGTTCTTAAATTCGATTATGATTACATCATCCATCTTCATAGTTCGAATTGTGAGAAATGGCAAATAGTTTGAACATTCAGAACTTATTGTTGTAAGTTCTAAAATAGTTTAGACACACATATTGGCTTTCTAATAAAAGGTGTATGAGCTTAGATAAAGGCTTATCGAAGCATCTCGTATCAGAAATCTGAACTTTGGTAAGAAAGTCAATAAAGTATTGATTTCTTGAAGTCCATGTAATTTTGGATACATGTCAAAGCTAGTGGGAGCGTAAATGTTATGCTAGTAACAAAATAATTGTTATGCTAGTGGAAGCATAATTATTGTGGTAAGTGTTGCGAGTTAGCAATACTATTTATAGGAAACATAGTTCTAATTTGCAAAGTTGCAAAGGTTGAAAAGTTGTTTCGCTATGGTAAAGGAGAGGATACTTATACTTTATTTCGAATCTAAAAGTTCAGATTGAAGTATTAATCAAACTTAATCATGGATATATATGAATACCATGTTGAAATATTTCAACACTGGAAATTCTATATATGGAAATATTATAGCAAAAGACTGGTCAAGTATCATGTCTTTATGTAAGACATTATGAACCGTGTCCCATATGCTTCGGATATAGGATCGATTACATATGCTATAATATTCACGTGTTCTAATTTTCCAAATGCCTTGGGCATTAAGAGGGAAAAGGGACTAGAATCGGATATGACTAAAGTGGTTAAACAACTGTCAAGGACAATCTAAGGTTCGCTAAGGATTGGTTGCTTAAGGAAAGTTGGAAGTATAGTAATGGATGGACCTTATTGACATTATTATGAATAGACAGAATTCTATTAATAATGCATTGTCATATGGCGAACATGGAAATGTTTTCATAATGGGAGTTGGCTATTGAGAATCTATGTGTAGGTTAGAAACTGTAATGCAAGAAGGATGTTCAAAGGAACGTACTTTGAATGTGAGACTTCAATTACAGGGAATTGTCTTGTAACAATCTCCAATGGAATATTTTGTAATATCATTGGCAAAGTCTCTGTGACTTTGGTACCATGACATTACAAAATGAATCATTGCATGATAGTTTAGAATCTTACACTTATGATAAAGATTTTGAATTGTGAAATGAGTTTGTGTTTATTTCACAAAGAAAGGACCATAGGCAAACATAGTGTGCATGCTTGGAGCATGGGATAACTATTGTTTTAATTCAAGTATTATGTTGATTAATCGAAACATTATACAATGAATAATGTGTAATCAATATGGTGATTAAATAAAAGGTGTTTTATTTATATTCAAAAGTTTTGACATCATATTGAATTCGATTATTTTTGTGTTTCACTTTGTATGTTTTGACTTCCCGAATAATAAGATTATTCAAACTATCCACAGTTGATCATACTTTGGAAGTAGGTATTGAGGTAAGACTGTCATGAATCCGTCTGTAGATTGTCTAGAGTGTTTAGACATAGCACAAGTTTGATACAGTATTCATGAGTACTCCTGTAATAAGATATGAGTATTGGATTAAACTCACGCTCATATGAATCACTTCATGGATTTCATCAGGAGTGATTGTGAGACGATAATATCATATATTCTTTAAACGGAGACATATAGTTGCAGTTTACAAGTCGGTTGCACATTGATGATATGTAAATGCACCAGTAACTTGGTGTTATAAAACATATTGTTGTGTGTGATTTGATAAGTAAATAGAGAAAGTATATGAGTCGAATTTTATCCATTCCTTTTACCCTAAGAGGGATAAAAGCGATATATATGGGCCCCTCGATGATTTAGTGATGACAACCCTAAGCGCTTGGCCAAACCTAGACTGATTTGATTTGTTCAATTAGTCGGTCGTCCTAAATCGGAAATCAGGAAAAAACACATGAATAGAGAGAATGATTCTAATCCATGTCTCAATTCATACGATATCTAGATTGGAGGAATATATGATCCCTTATCTAATTGACGCATCAGAGTTCGACAACGGTTTTTAAGAGCTACAGTTGCTAGTCGGGTTTTGGAGTCGTACTTGCAGTTATAGTTATTAGACTTATCCAAGTGGGAGACTGTTGGATTAGGTGTCTAAGCCCATAACTATAATTGGTATGTATTTGACCCGAGAGTAGCATGGTCCATTTTGGATTGCATTCACCAAAGCAATTTGATAGGATGGATATTTGAGAAAGAGGTTATTTGTGATTGATTAATATATTATAAGTATAATATATTAGTTGAGAAATCATGTTATTTAATTAGTATTGATCAAGAATTAATTTAGTGATCAAAAGAGACTAATTAAATTAACGGGGACTGATTAAGTAAATCAGTGATACTTATAGTTTGGGCTAATGATCTATGTTGATTATGTGGACTAAATCTTTGTGGAGTCCATGAAGATTTAGTCAAAAGGGCTTATCATACGGATTATTGGATTAAAGGCCCAAGGAAGTGGATTAGGGTTTACAAGTTGAAACTCTTTGAATTCTACACTATAATTGTAAGCCCTAAAACCCAAAAATTGGCACGTGTGCATTCCAAGAAGATGCTAGCTGGTTTTGGTGGTTAATAGCCTCTCTCTCATTTTTCCTCCTCTTGCTCTTCGTGTTTTGTGAACGATTTGAGGCATCACACTTGAG
Organism: Lactuca virosa; assembly: GCF_052849685.1. Lineage (NCBI taxonomy): Eukaryota > Viridiplantae > Streptophyta > Magnoliopsida > Asterales > Asteraceae > Lactuca > Lactuca virosa. Next base: position 1,953,717 of record NC_136433.1, on the reverse strand, counting down.
GTGCTAAGCTCTTGAAAGGCCAAATTCTACATGCTACAACTAAGAGGTATTCTTCTAACTAGTTTTTTATGTTTCAAGTATCAAGTTGTATGCTATTTATAGGTTTCATACTTTGGATAATTTTTTGTTGCATGTATAACTGGAGAAAACTTAGATCCAAAGCATTAGGGTTGTATGTGTACCATAGGAATGTTAGAGTATATAAAACCCAACAATATGCATGAGGATGACAGTGATTACTCCGCTGCTGGAGCGGATTCGGGAGGCTCAGGTCGAGGGTATGAAGGAGGAACGTCGAAAGTGTGAGCGGATTATAGGGCAGGTGGACTCCTTCGACTACGACAGCCGTGGGTTGTTGATCCTGCATCGGAGGGTATGGGTTCCTTATTGGGGCGGTGTACTCCAAGTTCTGATGGAGGAGGCTCACAAATCGAGATTCTCCATTCATCCTGGGGCGACGGAGATGTATCGGGATCTTCACCTTGATTATTGGTGGCCCTGCATGAAGCGGGACATAGCTTCGTATGTGGAGAGATGTGTGACTTGTAGGAGATTCAAGGCCAAGTACCAGCGACCTCACGGCAAGATGCAGCCGTTGGAGATTCCCGTGTGGAAATGGGAAGACATCACTATGGATTTCATCACAAAGCTTCTCAGGACCGCACGTGGAGTGGATTCGATTTCGTTCATTTTCGATCGGTTAACCAAGAGTGCTCATTTCATCCCGATCCAGGAGAGTATATCTGCTGAGAAGCTAGCACAGATCTACGTACATGAGGTGGTGGCATGCCATGGAGTGCCAGTTTCGGTTGTGTCAGACCGAGATGTTCGCTTCACTTCCAGATTTTGGAAGAGTTTTCATGACGAGATGGGTACTCGTCTTCACTTCAGTACACCTTTTCATCCTCAGACTGATGGGCAGAGCGAGAGGAAGATTCAGACTCTACCTTTTCATCCTCAGACTGATGGGCAGAGCGAGAGGAAGATTCAGACTCTAGAGGATATGCTGCGTGCGTGTGTATTAGATTTCGGTCGGAGTTGGGATACGTATCTTCCGTTAGCGGAATTTTCATATAACAACAATTATCACGCTAGCATAGACCAACCTCCCTTCGAGATGCTCTACGGGAGGAAGTGTAGGAACCCGATTTGTTGGGCTGAGGTCGTTCAGAGAGTCGTGGAGAGTACCGAGGTGGTGCTCAAGACTACCGAGATGATCCAGCAGGTCCGGAGCAGGCTCCAGACTGGTCTGAATCTGCAGAAAATCTATGACGACAAGCGTCGATCAGATCTAGAGTTTCAGGTAGGGGACATGGTTCTTCTGAAGGTGTCACCTTGGAAAGGTGTTGTCCGGTTAAGGAAGTGGGGCAAGCTGGGCCCCAGGTACATCAGTTTGTTTAGGGTTGTGGCCCGGGTGAGCCGGGTTGCTTATCGCTTGGATCTTCCAGCAGAGCTCAGTCAGATTCACAACACCTTTCATGTCTCCCAATTGCGGGAAATGTTTGGTGGATGATTCTGCGGTCGTGCCTTTGGAGGATATTCAGGTGGATGACCGCCTGAATTATATTGAGAGACCGATAGCGATTCTCGATCGGAAGGAGAAGACCTTGAGGAATAAGGATGTGGGGTTGGTTAAGGTACAGTGGCAGCACCGAAAGGGATCAGAATGGACATGGGAGCCCGAGGAGGAAATGAGTGAGCATTACTCCGAATTGTTCGAGGCGACGGACTTCGAGGATGAAGTCTGATTCAAGTGGGGGAGAATTGTAACGCTCAGTCCATGTATTATTTATATTTTAGTCCCTTATATGTTGAATGATTGCTTTTGGACCTTGTAATTAACAAGTTTGAAGGAAGGGGGGACTGTTTCTACCCATTCGGGATTTTGGAGGCGGAGCCCGAATACAAGGTGTTCCCCTGAGGAACGCGTTGCATTCACGTACAGAATGCAAACCCTAACTTTTAGGGTGTGGGACCTATATAAAGAACATTATGTCCCATACCTCAGCCTCCTTACCAGCCACCTTAACTCAGAAACCCTAAAAACCCTAATGTTCTTCATATTTGTGTGATCTTGATCTTGTGAAGTCCATTTAAGTAGCTTGGAGCCTTGGAAGAAGGAAGAGGAAGTTAGTGAAGGAGAAGTTGTGTAGCTTGAGCTTAAGGATCTGAGTTATCATCATTATTTAGCACTCACTTGAGGTAAAAAGTTCAAAACTTGCTTCATGAACACTTAGATATTTTGTTGTGGGTTTTTGGACCTTTTTGGTCCCAATAATGAAGCTTTATTGTTCCAAATCCGTTCCTAGGCTCAGGATTGCCACCCTTGGTGCTATTTGAGTCCCTAAGACAGAAAAGTGACCAACTTGAGGGTCTTAATGAGTCCATGCATGAGATTAAGCCCCTTTTATGGAAGTTGATTGCTATTTCTTGAGATTAGGACTTTTGGGGGCATGCAAAGTCACCAAGTCTCTGACTTTATGATTCTAGAGGTCCTAGATGGCTTGGATCTACGTTTGGATAGCATGGCTTTAAGCATTAAGTGCTTAATAAGCCTTTTTGGAACCAGCATGGGAACACGCCGCGTAGGGTTGAGGAACGCCCTGCGTTCTGATTTCGGTCCGCGGTCTGAGTCGGTGGCGAGCGCCCAGCGCTCCACTAGGGAACGTCGTGCGTTCGGGGCATCAGTGAGAGTTTGGACCTTTTTGCCTTGGACTTGGTTTTGGGGTTGGGCTTCCTGTGATTGGGCCATTTTCTTGGACTTTGTTGCTATGGGCCTTAGTGGATCATCATTTGGGCTTTAATAGACTATGTCTTATTTTGGGCCTAGGGTTAGGCCCATTAGAGGGGTTGGGCCTAATTTAGAAAATTGGGCCAATGGTGGGCCATTAGCTGGCTTGGGAAGTCTACCTAGTATTGGGCCTTTCATGTTATGGTTTTGGGCCTTAGGAATGGACCAATTTAGATCAGGGGTAAAATGATCATTTTACCCTAAGAAGGATTATTGGTTTTTGACTAAGTGTTATTTTGGTAATGATAGCTCGGGGAGTCTTCGGGGCAGCCGTTAGAGATTCCTTACCGTGAGATTCTGCATTCACTGCTAGAAAAACAGCCTTTTACGATGTGCAATCAATGACACGTGCTGATCGAGGACACGGATTTGTGCGTGTCCTAAAAATTGATGTCAGTTTTCCAAAATATGAAGAATAGAGGGCACGCATTTTTACGTGCCCTAAAATTAGTGTCTAATAGAAAAAAAAACACGGAGGGCACCTTAAATAAAATGTGCGTCGTCTAACTATGTCGCTTTATAAATTTTAATGAAACGCGCATTTCATTCGAGGGGGAAATGAAATCCCAAAGATTAAAAAGCCCGCTTTGTTTCCACCGGCTGAAAACCCTAGCTCATCCCCGCCGAAAACCCCCTTTCTTTCTTTCTTCTCTCTCGATTCTCAAACCTCCACCATTTCACTTCTCCATATCTGCTCTCCAACTTTGCATCTCCAGCGCGATCCTACGACAACTTTGCATCTTCGTCGCTTGTTCCCATACCTTCTCCACATCTGCTCAAGTTTCTATGTACGTCCGGTTCTTATTCGACGACCGGAGATTGAGACACTGTTGGTGGACCGAGCAAGGCCATCCACCGCTGGGTAGACCCTCACACCACCCACCTCTGACCACAACTCCTTCTCCCATTCTTCCTGCCCTCTATGATGAACCTCCCCCAACCCCAAGGGAAAGGAGAAGTAAAGAATATTCAAGAACTTGCTGAACTTGATATTGATGGAAAACACTACTTTTGTGAAACAAGGGATATAACACGACCTTTTCCGAGTCATGCTTCTGTTCAAGACCCCGATGAGGAATTTGTTTGGAATGGATGGTTCTCGAGTCCTTTCAGACGAATTGGTCTGGAGCAACACTGTGTCATTTTACTGCAGGTATTAATTTCTTTATTATCGCATCCCCTACTACAACGTTGTACTTGAAGAAATCTACCCATATAGCATTATCATTAGATGCAAAACACTGGTAGATTCAAATTGTAGAAAAGTTGAGAATGCAACCGGAATTAGGGCTCTAGATGTTATGCTATAACTGGAATTAGGTCTCAAATCAAATGATTACTGATAGTGGAATGTCTAATGAATTTAAAAGCTTTCTACCAATTAGTTTTTTCCCAAGGAAACAAAATAAAACCTTACTAACTCCTTTAGAAACTGATCAGCTATTTATATCATCATAACCTACTTAATTGGGCTAAATGACTAGAATACCCCTGCCGGCCTAAAGTCATGATTCTAATTACACAGTATTATTGTCTTCTTCTTCTTCTTCTTCTTCTTCTTCTTCTTGTGTAGGTAAACCTCATAATACCCCCCAGTGTGAAAATTCACCTTGTCCTCAAGGTGAGCATTGGGAAATTGGTTCAAAAGAGAATCCCAGTTCTCTTAAGAAGCTTCAAAAGCTGATAAATTCTTCCATTTCACCAAAACATGTAATTGCTCAGGAGTTCCTAGATTAAGGTGGTGAACACCTAAAATATCTTCCAAAACAGCCCTTAATTCTAATTCATCTGTTAACTGAGATGGAAAAGTAGGTGAAGAAGCCCTTCTTAGTTGAGACACCGGGTGAATCACAACATTGGAAGGGAGTTCCATCCGATATGCTTGCTACACTTCCAATCTATTCCAAAATCACATAACAACTAAGGATCGTTGTCGAAGCTTTAAGAATACTTTTTCTCCCACCATAAACTCTACCTCTTTCCTCCCTAAATTTGTGTTTTGTTTCATTCGACACAAGTCACGTATCCAGTACTCTAGATCTCGCTCTAATAAATCTTTGGTTAATCGTTGTTGAATGAATTTTATAACAGACTAAAGGAGAGAATGGTATGCAGTGTTGTAAGAGTATTATTGTTTCGGCTTATCATTATTTTAAGCAGTCAATACTCAGCTGACAATTTGTGTAAATTTAATGAACTCATGGTTAGCATATTAGATCTAAAGAGTATTACATACATATATACATGTGAAATTGTTACAGGGTTTTGCAGAATGTCGAAGTTTCGGAAGCTTAGGTCAGCAAGAAGGAATTGTTGCTCTTATAACTCACAATTATATATACCTCACTCGTATCAACAGATTAATTTAATCAATAATATTAAATTAATCATTTTTTCTCATTGTTTCAGAATAATTGCATAGGGGAGAAAAACACACTGTAGTTCGTAATGTTTCTTTTCTGGTGAGTTAAATCTTAAATTCTCATTTTTAGTTTACTTACAGCCATTAAAGTATAAGAATGAAGCCTTTTTTTTAAACCTAAAATAGCAAAATTCTTTCTTTCAATTTGTAGGCATTTCTTTCTTTGTGTATATGGAACAGTTGCAATTGGCTTAGTTCTTGCTGGAAGATTGAAGGAACTAGAAGTTGTATATATTTTAACAGGTGCCTTTTATCTCCATATAATATATCTATATTTATTCATTTCATGCTCATATTTCAATCTTATGTTTTCAATCCATATCTGTGTTCTAATTGCAGCATATTATGGCATTGAAAATTCATTTAGGAGTCTAACTCCAGATGTTGTTCAGGTTACTTCTGGAATCTTTTATTTGTTTGTGGTGATTTACACATTATAAGATAAAATATTTTTTTAATATTGATGTGTTGTATTTGTTAACGTGTGACAAGTTTTTGTTTGTTTCAACAGTGGTTGGTGAACTCTTACAACACTCAGATACTTGTAATGGTATTCTTGGCAATAGTTTCTCTTCTTCTATGTGGTTTCTTTGGTATCATTCAAGCCTTTAATTTGTCTTAGCAATACTACCACCAATGAGGTAAAAAAAGAAATACTCACGTATATAGCTTATGAAATTAAGTTCTTTCCCCATTAAGTGAAAAACAAGAGTTGATGTCTTAATGGCTGCAGACATTCAAATGGCAAGACTATTTAAGTTGGCAAAGGAAAGTGGAAGAAGAAAAGGCAAGTGCAGAAGCCCTAAAAGCTAGTTTAGATGAGCTTTCTAGCCAAGAGATAAAGCCTCCACAATGCAAATGGAAATCCTTCTTTAGAAAATCACATCTTTAGGACATAAAAGACCAACAATGCACCAAGTTTCAAATTTGTTAATGAAGGAAGGATCTCTGGTTGCCTGATATAGTGAACTTCCATTGTTAAATTTTCCCAAGTTCCAAACTGCAATGATGAGTGAAGATGATTTTACCTTTTTTTTTCAGAAACTGTGCCAATTAGGACTGTCAACAGACAATGTTCTTCAGGTCTTCACGCAGTAGTTGTTGTAGTTGCAGCTATTAAAGTTGGATTCTATGATATTGGTGAGTATATTTTTTTCAATTACCTTTTTATTATTCTTCAAAAATTAATTTAATCACCGTTTTACTACTTAACCAAGGGCAGAATTAGATTTTGAGGTAAATTGGGTGGGGGAAGAGATGTAATATCCCTACAACCTTTTTCCCTTGGTTTATTGTTAGAAGAAGAAGAAGAAGTTGGTTCCATAGAAGAGAAGAGAAGAGAAGAAAGAATGGTTATGTCAAAGCTTTCATAGACTAGTGCTAATATTTTTCCAAAAACCCATCTATAGTGTTTTAATTTGTTTTTCTTTTTGATGAAATTTACCCCTTGATAGATTTTTTTTTTGTAATTTTGATTTGTTTTAGAAACGTTTTAAGGTGGTGTGGTGTGTGTATACATAATAGACATGTTTGTATATTTGGGTTGAATACTCATATTTTTATTCCTAAGTAGTGGAACCGAATTCCTTGGTTGACCCACCCACGACATGGCATCAACCTCACCATACTTCCTTTTTTTTATGTTCTGATTATGACAAATTTTAAGGCGATTGCTGGAGAAGGTGGGGTTCCATTTTTCTACCGGGCAGGTTTCGAGTTTGAGGAAATGTAAGTAAATTTTATCACACTTTTATAAACATAATGCTCGAGTGCTTGTGTTGTGGGAAAAACTGTATCAATTTTATGCTTTCAAATTGCTTACATGATGACATAGAACAATGAGTTTCACGAGCACTAAACTGTAAGTTTGTAACTATATAGACTGAATGCTTGCATGCTTCTTTTTCCTGTGTTAGGTTTGTTGGTGTGGGTGCTCGGAGGGTGAGATCTTTGTTTCAAGCAGCAAAGAAGAAGGTTTGTCTTGTCTTGTTCTTTTTCAGAATCAGAACAGATTTATTTATGTTTTAGACTAAACGTGTTACTGATTGTTTCAGGCTCCATGTATCATCTTTATTAATGAGATAGATGTTGTTGGATCCACTAGAAAGCAGTGGGAAGGTCATACAAAGAAAACACTTCATCAACTGCTTGTGGAAATGGACGGGTTTGAACAAAATGAGGTACACACAGAAAAGTCAAGTCCTTTTTTGTTTTTTATTTCTTGTTATACTTATCACCCCTCTTCTTCTTCAGAGCTGTGAACTTAATTTTTATAACAGGGCATAATTTTGATGGCTGCGACAAACTTGCCTGATATTCTTGATCCGGCTTTAACAAGACCTGGTAGATTTGATAGGCATGTAAGTTTTTTTATACATATTTTTAACCATCTTTAATGAAATAGGGGTGTCATTATACTGCACTATACTGCACATGTCAAGGTATTTTGCTCCTTCACAAACTTTACACTTGTTTTAATAAGTTTATATTCGTTCTTACTATTTTGACTTCTGCTTTGTGGGATGGATTGGATACATGCAGATTATTAATGAGAATAGGTGGTACGAGTTTGATGATAGCCATGTTTCAGGCATCATTGAAGATTATGTCAATTCGAATGCTGCATATGTGTTATTCTACAGGAGGCTGAAATCCGATACCAATGGGATTGCTGTTCTGAAGAATTTCAGGAACAAACCTAAGTCTAAAATAATCAACTTAAATTGAAGTTTCCATAAACATATATATATATATATATATATATATATATATATATATATATATATATATATATACATATACCGCTTTGTGGAATGGTTTGCATAACATGGGAGCTGTATTGGTTGTAATTGGGTCTGCTCTTAGGGTGGGTACATGCATTTGCTTCTTTTTGACTTAAGCACTTAAAATAGGATAGATAGAGAACTAGCTTAATACAACATTATGATAAAATATTGGAATGTAAGGGTAAATTAACAACCTTAACATTATGCTAAACAATTATAACAACTACAGATACAAACATCTTATTCCAAATTTCTTGCAATCTGCATCGCGGAGTGGTTCAAATCCACAACTTTCTGTTTAGAGTATGTCAAAGTTGTCGTTATCCTGGTTATACAAGCTTCATATATGTAACGCCCGCGTTTCTGGGCTAGGCATTAATATTGATGTAATAGTCTAGGTTAACCTTTGTAACCCATTTTGAAATAATAGAAGTGTATTATTTGAGTATTGTGTGTTTTGTGCTTAATTGTGTGTCTTAATTTAATTAAGAATAAAAATAAGCGTCAAAATGAAATGTTAGATAAACCCAATATCTATGAAGGATGTGGTAGTGGTCGTGACGAGGTTTCCGAATATATAAAGAATGCCGAAATCCGAGTTATAACGAAGAAGTTATGATATGTCGAAGTTTGGAGACAGAACCGACACGACGCTGAATGACGTAAAATACGAATTTAAGATAGAGCGATATCTAGCCATAGTAATCTAAACGAAAGTCGTAGAATACGTTAAACCGCGAGCGTGCATAAAAAGAACGTCTAAATCTGACTTCGTATGAGGAAGTTATGATTTTTCGAAGTTTCGACTTAGTGGTGTGCAGCCCGAATACTCGAAATAGAGATCGAGTGATATTTAGCCAAAACTTTCTAAATGAGAATTAAATATCTCATTGATAGTAGTCCAACGGTAAAAAGACAGACGAAAACGGACTTCAGATGAAGGAGTTATGAATTTATAACGGAGTTTTCCTGTCTCGGCCTACTAAAAAATAATATAATAATAATATAATAAAAATAAAGTCAAAATTAGCCGACGGAGTCTAAACGAGAGTTGTAGATCATAGTCTCACCTACGCGTCGATATAAAGAACGTCGAAAATGGAGCTCGTATGCGAAGGTTATGAATTTCTGAAGTTCGGGGTGCGAACCCCGATACTGTGTCAGAGTTCACGACGTGAATACAGTGTTCACGACGTGAACTCAGTGATTTGACCTTTCAGAGCCTGTCAGACGCAGCCTGTGATGACGCATGCAGTGACGACTAAGTTCACGACGTGAGAACTTCAAACTCACGACGTGAGAGCTGGAAAATGGCCCTATAAATAGAATTCAAGGGGCAGCCGAGTTTGGTTGCTCTATCCCTTCTCTCTCACTCCGGATACCCTCTCTAAGCCCTATTTTAACCCCCCGAAGCCCCGGTATCATCCCGAGACCCGAAGCGAGTCCCGCAGCCCGAAGATCCCGAGAAGAAAAGAGTTTCCGAGCCGAAGCTCTTCTTGCGAGAAGCCCGGTGTGTGAAGACCTTCTAGTTTCACCGAAGAGCTTCTACTTTTAGAGCCGTAGTGCTGTCCGATCATCTTCTGATCAAGTGAGTGCATAGTCTCTTTCATAAACACGATTTAATACAAGTATTGTTTGAATGTATTAAGTATACGTTTTATGTGAGTGTATATTCCATTTCTTCTAACACATAAATATTAAGTATCTACTTTAGAATACGTGTTACGTGTGTATAAATATACGTGTATATATATGTTATCTGTTTATTTGGGATGAGTATTGAACGAGTATCTTATCAGTTTTTAAGTTGCATATGAATGCATATGTATGTTGTTATCTACAAAAATGTTTGGTAGAACTTGGGTAGATAGTTGATGTGTGATAAACTGATGAGAGGCCTCGATGTGATTGTGATCTAGTCATTCAACAGAATATGGATGACGACCACAGACTCTTTCTAGACTGTCCTGTGGAATGCTGGCAGGCTCATAACCTGTAGGTGTTGGTGAACTTGGGTGTTCATTTGCTGTATTCTATCCCCCTCATGGTTGCCTTAGGACATTCATTGCTGAGGAAACCCCTTTGCAGTATTGTCCATCCCGATGAAAATCCTAGATTAGGTCCCTTGTGATAGTTGTTGTTTTAGGGACGTAAAGTGAGGATAACGGGAATGGGTAATCGGGTTATTGTTGATTGGTGAATTGAATATAATTATTTATTGTGGGTTGAAAACCCTATATGCTCACCAGGCTCCCAAGCCTGACCCACTCAGTTTCTTTGTATTACAGGTAGTGGCGCGAGAGCATAAGTTGGAGAACTTGTGAAGATGTTTTTGTTTATAGACCAGTAGTTATATATAACTGTGTAAGGTCTATGTTTTATTGTTTATGCTTTTGTGTCTTTATCGGAACATGACATCCCGAGTTTTGATATATAATGAAAATACATTTCTTTAAGAAATGCTTTGATAAACCTTATTTTATCATGTAATGTTTTTGGGGACAAATTCCGCAACTCTTTTAAATCAATGGATTTACTCTAAATATATTTTAAAAGCATAAATGAAACCGTTCTTTTCTGGCCGTGATTTTGGGGATGTCACAATATAGAAGGTGAGTTAAGTGTATAAGAGGGTACTTTCAGTTATTGAGTTGGCTGGGATAAATGCGAAAATAGCAGAGTACTTTCATTTATTTGTTTATTATAGCATCCTACTTTCAATATATATTTTTTTATTAAGGGATCATACTTTGAAAAACCTACAAAATTACAATATTGTAATTAATGAACTTATGATGTGAACAAATATATGAGAGTACATTGTTATTTCTTGCATGATTGTAACAAACATTAGAATGTTGTTTTGTTTGTAGGAAAAGATTGTTCCTGCTCGTAATCAAAAGACATCATCAGGAGAACTAGAGAGCTATTGCTTGGTGTGGTCGTTACGCGCCTTGTTTAACTATACATGTGAAATGTTAGGTACCTCGACTTTTGTTATAGGCTTCATTTACTGGTGATATTTTGTATACACAAACAATATAATAGTGAAATGTTAGGTAACATTGTCTTTTGACTTGTGGTGTATAATGTTTTTATTATTTGACATTTAGATGAAATTGAATGCTTGGTATTATATTTGTTTATGTATTATACATAAATGCATGTTGTAAATGTGTATCGTAAATGCACGTCGTAACTTTGTATCGTTATTTGGCTGCTAAGTTTATGACACGCAAATGTGTGTCATATTCATATATGACAAGGGATATAATGATACGCATTGCGTGTCGTAAATGATTGTTGAAGTTTATGACACACAAATGTGTGTCATCTTCTTTTATGACAGGGGCTTTAATGATACGCAATGCGTATCCTAAACGTGCGTCGTAAGGTTACGACACGCAAATGCATGTCGTCTTCCTTTATGACAGGGCCTTCCTTGATACGCATTGCGTGTCGTAAATGAGCGTCGTAAATGCGTGTCGTAAATGTGCGTCGTAAATGCGCGGCGTCTATAGACGACGCGCAAAAGCGTGTCGTCTCTCGTTATGACAGGGCCTTCCTTGACACGCATTTGCGTGTCGTCTGAGCATTTTACGACACGCATTGCGCGTCGTAAAAGGCTGTTTTTCTATTAGTGATTCAGCTTTGCGAGGTGAGTTTTCCTCCTATAGGAACGGGTCGAAGGCACCAATGTCGGCCCGTATATGTATGTTAGTATGTTCTGGACTAAGGTCTGATGCCGAGCAGTGCCCGATGAATGTTTATATGCTTTCCGGACTACGGTCTGATGTCGGGAAATGCCCGAGGAATGTTCATATGCTTGATATCTTCATGATTCTTGCATGTGTCGGTGTTTATATGTTTGCCGAACTACGGTTCGATGTCGGGCGGTGCCTGTTGAATGTTTATATGTTTTACGTATCTCGATCCGATATCGGGCGGTGCCCGAGGAATGTTTATATGCTTATGATTATGTCTTTATTATATGTGTATTGTTGATATGTTTATGTTTAACGGACTACGGTTCGATGCCTGTCGGGGCCTGATGTCGGACATTGTCTGATGTCAGGCGGGGCCCGATGCCGGACATTGTCTGATGTCGGGCGAGGCCCATGATTTAGTGACCAGTTGTGGAACCCGCAAGTGAACCCATTGGTGGATCTAGTAATAGTGAGGGTAGTAAAGATGCAAGTGACAGTGATGATAGTGATTTCTTTATGGATGAGAATAACTTGTCGGGTGTCCCTGAAGTGGACATGTAGGATTTCTACCACAACATTGATGATAATTTAGAGTGGGTTGGTGGTATCCCTGTTACAACAAATAATACAGTAATGTCTAATGAGGAAGTGGAGGTGATCAACACTGATGTTCTATAATTTGGTTCATCATCTGATGAATGTCAACTAAGTAAAAAAAGAAACAAAATTAGGGATGTTGAAAGGACACAGAAAAATGATGTGGCTCAAGTTAGTGGCCCCGTATATATACTTCAAACATTCACACGTTGTAACATCCGGAACACTAAGGTACTAAATTCATTATTTTATTTGCATTATGAGGGACCTCGTGATGTGAGATCTTTGGGATCATGTCGTGATGGACCATTGACCTATTGACCCGTGTTTCTTGAAACTCACGGCGTGAGGCATAAAGTCTCACGACGTGAGCGTGGCTTAATGACCCAAAATCCTAATTTTCAGGTATTTAAGTGAATAAGAGGCTAGGGTTATCCATCATCAGCCTCTCTCACCCTCTAAGCCTCTGGAAACCCTTGTATGTGTTAGGATACTAGATGTCTGTGTGACCCTTGTATGTGTATATGCTTATATGATTTGTATGTTGGGCGGGGCCCGTTATGTGAGTTTGGGCGGGGCCCGTTACACTCAGTGGGCGGGGCCCGATATGTGAGTTTGGGTGGGGCCCGTTATACTCATTGGGTGTGGCCCATTATGCGAGTGTGGGCAGGGCCCGTTACACTCATTGGGTGGGGCTCGTTATGTGTTTATTTTTGTATAGTATGTGGTATGTTGGGGAACTTACTATGCTTTGTTCTTATGGTTTTCAGTTTATGTTTCAGGTACTTCTAGTTCCAAAGGGAAGAGCTCGGGATGATTGCAGATCACACACCACCTCGTTCCGTATTTTGTGATTTACTCTGATATGATATGACGATTGATAGATTTGTTTTATTGGGATTTTTTATGATGATGTTTTTGGGATATTGGCTTTATTAATTAAAAATGAAAAAAAATGGGTCTTATTCTTGGGATGTTTCAAGTTGGTATCAGAGCCTCGGTTTGAGGGATTCGGGCATACTCTCGGGTGTGTCTGAACTCAAACTGACGATTTGGTAAAGTTTTTCAAAAAGAAATGTTTTAACAAGAAAAACAAGTTTTCTAATACAAGAAAAGGGTGTGGTGCATGCAATGGACCGAGCTCAAGTAAGTTTCCTAAAATACCCATACATGTCATTTGATATGATTTGATCTGTGAATCGCATGCTAGTTAGGGCTAAGGATCTGCTCAATATTTGCATGATAGAATGCTAGGAGATATGCCTTTTTATGCCTATTGTATGAGCTTGTAGACTTGCATGCTAGTACTGATCAGTCAGTGATTGGATGGCCTGATTAGTTGATGCTTGGTTTTGATTACTTGATGCTCGAATGCTGCTTGCTTTGTGCTTTCTAGGAGTTCTCACTAGCTTCAACTAACTAGTAAGCGAATGTGCTAAGTTACATATTATGGGAACTAAATAATTTTAGAAGGTTAGGTTTTAACTCTATTGCGCAACTCTTGTCTGAGTCCAACCATTGTAGTGTGAGACCTTTCATTCGAATAATTATTTGGTTTTAGTGATATCTAATTGTATTCGTGAGCTAGTTAGAGGAAGTAAGCGAGCGTTCCTTCTGCAGCTAATGGCGGAGATTGTTGTGGAGTTTGCCCTAGGAAAATCCTAGGATCAGATCTAGTGATGGGAGCCTTATTTTGATGAGGGTTAATTGTATGGATATAGGGTGACTTGGTGGATTTGAGGCAATCCTTTAGGAAAGTACGGATAGATGTGGAAGGTAGTATGGGCCCATACTACTGGAAGCATAGGATCCGTACTCGAGTCAAGGAGAGCTGCGATGAAACCAAGAAGCTTGTAGAGTTGTGATTACTCGATATATTATGATGGTTTATATGGTCTATTTTTAGTATGGTGACTCTGTGGGGCACACATGTTGGCATTTCTGGTGCTGGGGAGGGCTTGGGCTCAGGTTCTGGAGTCGGGCAGTTGGATGATAAGACTAGGGAGTTCATCTCATCTGAGATTATGCATTGCATCGTTGAGCAGACTCCTTTGATCTTTGGTATGGTCAAGGAGGGCATTCTGGAGATTTTGGATGAGCGGTTGAGCTCGTTTCATTCTGAGATGGTGGGCCTTGATAGGAGCGTGATCTTTGACCTTCAGGGAGTTCCGGGCATGTCGAGCTCCAGACTATCATGGGGCGAAGGATCTGATAGCGAGTAGGAGGTGGTTAGCGGATGTTGCTAACGCCTTCCGCACCAATAGTTGCCCCGAGGGGGAAAAGTTCAGACTTGCCTCCTGTCTTCTGAAGGACAGGGCCCGGATTGGTGAGAGGAGGTCAGGCGCGCAGTGGGTGATGAGGCTGTTGATTCGATGACCTGGGATGATTTTGTGACCAGGTTCAGGGCTGAGTTTTCACCTGTGATTGAGGTGCAACAGTTGGCACGAGAGTTTCAGGATCTCTTCCAGACTACTAATACGGTGGTTGAGATCACCGCGATGTTTCGGTATAGGTCACTTTTGGTTCCGCAGTATGTGATGGATGAGGAGATGAAGAAGGGTAGGTATCATGAGATGTTGAGGGGTGATATTTGGTAGTTTGTGAGCCGATCCAGTTGCAGGACGTCGGAGGATATGATAGCAAGGGCTAGAGAGAGAGATAGAGAGAGAGAGATTGATCTTGAGATAGAGAGGAACAGGAATATGGATGAGGCTCAGGTATCTGGGGGTTCGGGCAAGAGGTCGAAGGTTGTTGAAGTGAGAGGGAAGGGACAGCAGGGCTAGGACCACTGTGGCAAGTGCGGCGGGATGCACGAGGGTGCGTGCAGGTTGGGTGGTTCTGGCTGCTTCAAGTGTGGCCGGACTGGTCATATTAGCAAGGATTGCACCTCTACTACCACCACCACCACGGTATCTTATCTGATTTACTTTCATTGTAATCAGGGGGGCCACAAGAAGGCCCATTGTCGGAGTTTGGCTATAGCAGGACCGGTTTCATCACCCGCTCCTGCGACTCTTCAGATTAGTGACGGCCACCAGGGCCGGGCAGATGCCGTTGTGGTGAAGAGCAAGGCTTTTCAGTTGATGGCCGAGGAGGCTTATGCGACCCCTGACGTGCTGACGGGTATGTATCTTCTCCTTATCTCTTTATTAATATTGAATTGACTGCTTATATTTATGTGTTTTATTTTAGAACCGTTCCTTTTGAACGGTATTTCTGCTTTGGTATTGTTTGATTCGGGGGCTACCCGATCCTTTGTATCGCTTGCGCTTAGCAAGAGGTTTGTTGGAGCTCCAGGGGATCTGGATTGTCCTCTAGATGTCGAGATCGCTGGTGATAGATATGTTTGGGTTGCGAGGATTCACCGGGGTTGTACTCTTCAGTTATTCAGCGAGTAGTATATGGTCGACTTGTTTCCCATTCCTTTGTGTGGGAACAAGGTCATTGTGTGTATGGATCGATTATAAGCAGCAGTTAGTTCGGGTTCGATACCCAAGTGGGGGAGAGATAGTGGTTCAGGGAGAGAGAGCTCAGAGTGGTCTGTTATTGTGTTCAGCAACGAGGGTCAGACGCTATATTCAGCAGGGTTGTTCCGAATGTGTTGCCTATGTTATGGATACCCGGGATAAGGGTAAGGTGACCGTGGATGATGTACCGATTGTGCGGGATTATCCAGATGTGTTTCCAGAGGATTTTCCTAGGGTGCCTCCGGAGAGACAGGTTGAGTTCAGGATTGATCTGGTTCCAGGTGCGGCTCCGATAGCCAAGGCACCATATCGGTTGGCTCCTCTCGAGATGCATGAGTTGTCTACACAACTGCAGGATCTGTTAGACAAGGGATTCATTTGACCAAGCAGTTCGCCATGGGAGCACCAATATTGTTTGTGAAGAATAAGGATGGGTCTCATCATATGCGCATTAACTACCAGGAGCTGAATAAGGTAACGGAGAAGAACTGTTATCCACTCCCGAGGATTGATGATCTTTTTGACTAGCTTCAGTGTGCATCTTGGTTTTCCAAGATTGATTTGCGATCGGTTTATCATCAGATGAGGGTTAGGGATGAGGATGTGCAGAAGACAACTTTTCGGACTCGTTATGGTCATTACAAGTTCGTGGTGATGCCTTTTAGGCTCACCAATGCTCCATCCGCGTTCATGGATCTCATAAACCGCGTATGCAGGACGATGCTGGATCGGTCTGTGATCGTATTTATTGATGATATCTTGGTCTATTCCAAGACTCAAGAGTAGCACGAGGAGCACTTGATGGAAGTGTTGGAGACTTTGAGGAGGGAGAGACTTTTCGTAAAGTTCTCCAAGTGTGAGTTCTGGTTGCGCGAGGTGAAGTTTCTGGGGCACCTTGTCAACCAGAATGGTATTTTGGTCGATCAGGCCAAAGTCAAGGCTGTGATGCAGTGGGAGGTTCCGAGGTCTCCATCTGAGATCCGGAGTTTTCTTGGTCATAAAACCCTCACTGACTCGTAGAGTTTACTACCAACTCGTCTAGTCTATGCGTGTTCAGAAGTCGAGGAAACCCTAACTGGCTCGTCAAGTCATCCTACTGACTCGCCGAGTTCATGCAGAAACCTTCAAGGCTAATCTTCATCGGACTAGCCGAGTTGGCCATGCAACTTGTTGAGTCTCTTCAGTCCTTTCCCATTCATATGCTTACAAGCCACCCCAAAGCTCCATATTGCAGATCTGAGTTCCTAGAGCCTACTTTCTACGTAAAGTTGCAAACTTTACGTACATGCAAGGTGCTAATGGCCAAAACCAAGCTAGAGAAGAGGTTCTTAGTGAGGATAAGGAATTATCTTGCTAAAGGCTGAAACTTTATGACCATAAGAACCAAGATGAGTCTAGATCTGAAGTTGCAACTTCAGATCATGTTCAATACCCGAAATGAAACACCAAACAAGCTAAAATGGCCCTAATCTTTAACATAAAGAGATCTAGAAGGAGGAAAGTCAAGGTAACGACTTGTTACCTTCAAGTGATGCAAAAATGAAGTAGATTTCAGATCCCTCAACTGTTCCTTGCTTAAAGCTTCTTGATCTCCAATCTCCTCTCACCAAGATCCACCTTCCAAGCTTAAAACACACAAATACGGGGAGAAAACGTGATTTAGGATTTCTGGACTCAAAGGGGGCTGTAAGGGAGGCTAAGGAAGGCTAATGACCCTTTAAATAGGGTGCAAAACCAAGGATATTAGGGTTTCATTGTAACATCCGGATTCCCAAGTATGTTATTTTAAGTATTTATTTTTGAGGTTCATTGACCTACTCGATGAGTTGGTGCTATAACTCGCCGAGTAGAGACGGGATGGCCACGTGGGTTTAATGATCTACTCGACGAGTCCGGGAGTAGACTCGCCGAGTAGGCGCTGGGAGTAAAAACCCTAAATCCCCGGGTTTGAGACCTATTTAAAGGCACTTATAGCCTCCTTTGTGGCCACCTTCCTCAGAGAGAAACCCTAACCTGCCCTATTCGTGCAGAGAGAGAGAGAGAGAGAGAGAGAGAGAGAGAGAGAGAGAAAGGCCATTTTGAGCATTCTTGAGCTTTTTAGAGGAAAGATTGGAAGAGTTGGTGAATCTAATCAAGAGGAGGTTGTGGATCTTGCATTCTTCTGTCATTAGCTGCTATTCAGAGGTATAAAGCTCTCATCTTGGTCTCTTGTTTGTTAGATCCCATTTTGGGAGCTTTTAGGGTTTTCTTCCAATCATCTGGTCTCCTTGAGTTATTTAAGCATGGTTTGAGGTTAGGACCTCAGATCTGGACTAAAGGAGGCCTTGAGAGCCCAAAGAGTCCAGCTTTATTGAGCTAGAGGCAAGCTCATGTGCTTTCAACCTTCTTTGGAGCTTCTAATGGCATATTGGAGAAAATATGCCATGCATGAACGTAAAGATCGAAGCTTTACGTGACATTCGAGCCTAGGGAGCCTAGATCTAGAGTTCGGAGTGATAGATCTGCCCTAAAACGTCTAAATGGGAATATAGACTGGATGAACTCGCCGAGTCCATGAACTGACTCGACGAGTCGCTTAGGGTTTGTCCCGATAAGTCTGAGCACCCTGTGACTCGACGAGTTGGCGGGCCTACTCGACGTGTAGAGTTGGTCTTCATAAGGTCCCTGAGGGAACGAGGGAACTCGACGAGTCTTCCCGGTGCACTCGACGGGTTGAGTCAACACGGACTGTTGACTCAAGTCTGACTTCTGTTGACTTTTGGAGCTTTGACCAAATATGAGCAATGGGGACCATGGAAGGGTAGAAGGGTCTTTTTCCCTTACCAAGAGTTAAAGAGGGGTTAGAATGAGTTTATTAGAATTATGGTCTAATTAGAGATAATCATCGCATGTATTAGGCGGAGGCTAGATCGGTGATTCGTGTACGAGGTGTATTAGCTTGCTCACTTCAAGGTGAGTCTTCTCACTATACATGCCTAGGGTGGTAACCAGAGTTGTGTGATAGAGTATCTTATATGCTATTTGTGCACTGTGATATATTGCACTATTTCTATGTGATTATTGCTATGTATTATTCAGAGTTTACAGAGTTAGGACCAGAGGGTCCACAGAGTTAGGACCAGAGGGTCCATAGAGTTAGGACCGGAGGGTCCACCAGAGTTGTGGGACTGGAGGGTCCTACTGAGACACACTGACCCGAGGGTCAAATAGAGTTATAGCCTCGAGTGGCTAATTGTTGTATGAGGTATTTTGGGGAACTCACTAAGCTTCGTGCTTACCGTGTTATGTGTTATGTGTTTCAGGTACCTCAGAGGATCGCGGGAAAGCACCGGCATGATTGTACACATCTGTTCGAGATTTTATTGAGGATTCTGGGATTTGACTTTTGTCATGGATTTATGTTGACTTGAGACACTTATGATTTTATGATATATATATATATATATATATATATATATATATATATATATATATATAATATGAGTTTTATGTGATTTAAAAATGAAAAATTGGTTTGAAAATTTACGTCGTTACAAGTTGGTATCGGAGCCTTGGTATCGGAGATAGTCTTATATGTCAAGAGGACAGTGGGAGTCTTAAAGATCCTAAAAAGAATTTCAAGAACTAATCAAGAATAAAACTTGAGGTTCTTCACTAGCACACGACTTGAGGTTTATAACCTATCATGTTGACATATTATGTGCCCATTCCAGTTAAAGTTGGCTTTGCATAGGAGTTCTGAAAGTTCTCAATTGGTTGCATAACAACTTGGAAGCAATGGCAGGCCCTGTACTGCCAGGTAGCAAGAAGTTCAGTCCATATGAGTTTGGATTTGTCATTATCCTTGTCTTATGACTATGGTTTTGACGATTCACATGGATAAGAACACATACACCATAAAATCTAAGGGTCATAAGGTTTCTCTCCGATTCATGAAAATGATGGTGAGGAAACACTTCCACCAAGTAGATTTGAAGCAGATGGCAAAAGGTCTAAACAATTGAGACTATGATTACGGCATCCCTTTTCATAGTTCTGAAATTGTTTAGCCACACATGCATGCTATCTAAGGAAAGGTGTATGATTTTGATAAAGTTTTATCAAAGCATCTCATATCAGAAATCTGAACTTTGGTAAGAAAGTCAATAAAGTATTGATTTCTAGAAGTCCAGTTGATTTCTGAGTACATGTCAAAGCTAGTGGGAGCATAAGTGTTATGCTAATAATCATCATGTTAGTGGGAGCATGATAATTATTATTAGTGTTGCAAGTTAGCAATGTTAATTATAGAAAACAAAAGTTTCAATTCGTGAGGCTGCAGGGATTGAAAAAGTTATTTTGCTATAATTAAAGGAGAGGATATACTTCATTTCAGTTCTAAAGGCTTAGATTGAGACCTTAATCATCTTTAGTCAAGAATATATATATATATATATATATATATATATATATATATATATATATATGAATTTCATGTTGGATTGGTTCAACTTAAGGAAATTCTATATATTGCGTTCTCAAAATTCGATTATGATTACGGCATCCCTCTTCATAGTCAAATTTTGAAAACATGGCAAATAAAAATATTGTAGCAAAAGACTGGTCTAGAATCATGTCTTTATGTGAGACATCATGAATCGTGTACCATTTGCTTTGGGTACAGGATCGATTGCATGTGCTATAATATTTGTCATTTCTAAATTTTTCCAAATGCCCAGAGGCATTAAGAAGGGAAAAGGTCTAGAATTGGATATGACTAAAATGATTAAGCAATTATCGAGGACAATCTGAGGTTTACCAAAGATTGGTTGCTCAGGGACAGTTGGAAGTATAGTGCTAATTTTGGAAGGACCATATTGACATATTCTGAAAAGAGGCATCTCTTATTCAGAAGTGATAGTCAAAATGAGAATATGGAGTTGTCTCCATAGGTGGAAGTTATCTGTGTAAGATTAGAAAACTTAATGCAAGAAGCATGTCCAAAGCAATGTACTTTGAATATGAGACTTAGTTTCCATGGAGTTGATCTCCATTGGAATACCTTATAATGACTGTTGACAAGTCTTTGTGACTTTGTACATATTCATTACAGGAGGGTCAGTGCATATAAGTTTAAAATCTAAACAGATTTCGATAAATGATAGGAATTTGAAATTCTCACATTTTTCGATAAGGATTTGGGAGTGTGAAATTAGAATCATTGAAATTATGTTCAATTGGTTTATTTCACAAAGTAAGGATCATAGACAAACATAGAGTGCATACTTGGTGTATGGCAAAGCTATTGTTTAAGAAAAACATAGTGTACATGCTTGGAGCATGGGACAACTAGTGTTTTTAATTCAAGTACAAAGTTGATAAAACCGAAACAATGAATAATGAGTAATCAGTATGGTGATAAATAAAAGTGTTTATGTATATTCATAGGGTTTGATATCATATTTGATTCATTCATTCTTGTGTTTCACTTTGCATGTTTTGACTTCCAGAATAACTAAGTCGCTCTTCCTGAATGATTAAGTTATTCAAACCATCCACAGTCGGTCATATGTTGGAAGTAGATATGAATCAAGACTGTCATGGGTTGGTTTGTAGAGGTCCAAGTTGGTGGACAAAGTGGTGCTACAACACTCATGAGTGCTCATAAGTTCTGAGTATTGGATTCAACCCGCGCTCATTTGAATCACTTCATGCATTTTATCACGAGTGATCATGAGACGATAATATCTTATATTGTTCAAACCTAGAGATATGAGTTATTACTATGAGTTGGTTGTACATTGATTGCACGAAAACGCATTCGGTAACTCGATGTTATAAAACGTGCCTTTGTGTATGATTCAACAAGTAGTAGAACAAGCCATATGAGTCGAAGTTTATCCATTCCTTTTACCTTCAGGATAAAAGCGATATTTGTGGGCCCCTCGATGATTTAAAAATGATACATGTGAGTGCTTGGCCAAGCCAGGACTGATTTGATTTGTTCAATCAGTCAGTCATCATGAATCGGAAATCGGGATACAACAAATGGACAGAGAGAATGATTGATAATCCATGTCTCAGTGCATATGATATCTAGAATGGAGGAATATATGATCCCTTATCTAATGGACAAGTCATTGACAAAGGTCAGAGTTCATCGACAAGGTCAGAGTTCGACAGAAGCTTTTGAGAGCTACGATTGTTGATCGGTTCCTGAAGTCATACGCAATAATAGTTTTAGACTTATCCAAGTGGGAGATTATTGGATTAATGTCTAAGTCCATAACTATAATTGGTAAGACTTGACCCATCCCGGCATGGTCCATTTGGGTTGCATGGCATCATGCATTTGGATAGACTATAATGAGAGAAATAACACTTAAGGTTGGTTAATATATTATAAGTTCTAATATATTAATAAGGTTATTTAATTAGTATTGATCAAGAATTAATTTGGAATTAATTAAGTGATCAAAAGGACACTAATTAAATATATGGGTTGATTGTGTAAATCATTCATTCTTATATATGTGGGCTTGTGATCCAAGATTTCTTATGTTGGACTAAGTCTATGGGGTGACCCATGGATACTCCATGGAGGTTAAAATCCATGGAGCATAAGGAATGGGTAAAGTTATGAGTTACATGGTGTAACCCTAATAGCCACCATATAAAAGAATCCCATGGCTCAAGAAATCATGCACTAATGTGTGAATATGAGGGCTAGACGATTTCAAGGAGTGTTCCATTTCTCTCAAGTCATTCCATGTGCATTTGGTGTTGTGTGAACCATTTGAGGTGTCACACTTGGGGAACTTGGCACTCAAGCTTCATGGAGACAAGCTACATCAAACAAAGGTATGTATTCTATCCATTTGATTACCCAAGTATCAAGTATTGTATGCTAGATAGGGTAATACCTTGGAAAGTTCATAATTGCATGTATAATAGAGAAAACATAGATCCAAGGTATTTAGGGTTGTATGTGCACCATAGGATGTTGTAGTATACTAAAACCTAAAAATTATGAGATATATTATGCATGCTAGAGAGTAGGTTAGGTACTTCATATTTTAGGACTAGAGTGGCCTGATTTGTGATGCCTCAGCCTAGGAGTTTCTGCTACCTGTGATTTGTTTGAGAACGAGTATGTAGCGGGAATGAGCTTATGAGAGTAGTCTGGGTTCGACGGGATATAGAGTACTTGCTATCTGGAATCCTAGGAGAAGGACTTGGGGTGATTATCGATGCGGTGTGGAAGGTAGTATTGGGCTCGTACTACTAGAAGCACCGGGTCGGTGAGCAGTCCAAGTAAGAATCGTTGGGATGCCAGGGAACAAGTAGGGGGATTGATCGAGTGTGAGTATACTCGAGCGAGTCTCTGATTATTTTGTGTTGTATTACAGAGACATCATGGTGGGTACGCGCCACAACCCAGGGGCTAGTGGTACCAGTGATGAGGAGATCCGGAGGATGATTCATGAGGAGGTAGCCGCAGCCATTCGAGTAGAGATTCCTGAGATGTTTGGGTCTATCAATACCACCCTAATTGAGACATTTGATGAGCGATACGCTGCTGTCACTCAGGTTGCTGCTGCTGTCGCCACCGCAGCCGTCGCTGCTGCTAGGCCACAGGGAGGTGACTCGTTGTTGTTCCGGGAGTTCAGCAACACAAAGCCACCAGAGTTTGATGGGACGCAGAATCTGATTACTACTATGAGATGGATTTCTGATATCGAGGGGTGTTTCTACACTTGTTCTTGTCCAGAGCACTTGAGGGTACGGTTCACACTGAACCAGCTTCGCTTGGGAGCGAAGGATTGGTGGAAGTTTGTGACAGCTCACTTTACTCCTGCAGAGCACACTGCCGTGACTTGGGACAGGTTCACTATGATGTTCAGAGATGAGTATGTTCCCCCGGTGGAAAGGGAACGGTTGGCCCAGGAGTTCCTGTCCCTCAAGCAAAGGACAGAGTCTGTGACAGTGATTACGAGGATGTTCCATGAGAGGGCGTTGTTCTGCCCTGAGCAAGTGTCTACCGAGCAGGCACGTATGAGTCGGTATTTGAGCATTCTGAGGAGGGATATTCATGAGTTCGTGGCGAACTCGTCTTATCGGTCATTTCCTGAGCTTCAGGAAAATACCCGGAAGAGGGAGATCGAGCTAGAGACTCAGTCCAAGGAGGAGGCGGAGTCTCAAGGGAGGGAACGGCGGCCGGCACAGTCCCAGCTGGCAGCCAAGCGGGCAAAGCCCGCTGATTCGAGATCAGGAGGTCAGAAGGGCCGCACTTTTGGAAAGTGTGGCAAGGGTCATGAGGGGATATGTCGAGCAGGGTCTTGCTACAAGTGTGGCAAGGAGGTGCACATGGCGAAGGACTGCCCCAAGGGATTTGCAGTTTGCTTTCACTGCAACCAGAATGGCCATCGGAAGGCCGAGTGCCCGCAGTTGTTTCAGGGATCAGCGCAGGAAGCTGTACCTGCTGCTATTCGAGCTACAGAGAGTCGGCCAGCGAAGGTCGAGGCACCGAAGGCTCGCGGGAGAGCCTTTCAGCTGACAGCGGAGGAGGTCCGCGCAGCACCCGATGTTGTGGCCGGTATGTATTCTTTTGTTATTCTATTTTGAGTTATTTGTGCTTATATTGTGATATGCGTAGGTACTTTTCTGGTGAGTTATATACCCGCCTTAGTGTTATTTGACTCGAGTGCGAGTCGATCGTTCGTATCATTAGCATTAGTCACCACATCAATGTCGGACGTGAGTCGTTGAGTCGACCTATGAGAGTTTCTATAGCCGATGAGTGTGCGGTGTTTGCCACTGATGTGATCTGAGGATGTGTACTCGAGATTTTTGGTGTTGAGTTTCCGATAGACCTGGTGTCGATCGCGATGGGTGACGTCTGTGTCATTTTGGGCATGGACTGGTTGAGCCGGTACGGAGCAATAATCGACTGCGAGCGTCAGTTGGTGACCATACGAGACCCTAGTGGGGGAGTGCTTACAGTATATGGTGAGGGTACCCGATCTGGATCAGCTTTTTGCTCTGCCGAACGAGCGAGACAGAGTTTATAGCAGGGTTGCATGGGTTTTCTGGCGTATGTGATGGATACGCGGGTTACTGCTGAGAGACCGAGTTCTACTGCTGAGGTTCCGATAGTGAGTGAGTTTATGTATGTTTTTCCCGAAGAGTTACCGGGGGTGCCTCCCGAGAGGCAGGAGGAGTTCCGGATTGATTTAGTTCCGGGAGCGGCGCCTATTGCCAAAGCTCCTTATCGCCTTGCGCCGCCCGAGATGCAGGAGTTATCCTCACAGCTTCACGAGCTGTTGGGGAAGGGTTTTATACGATCGAGTATCTCGCCATGGGGAGCGCCGATCCTTTTTGTCAGGAAAAAAGGATGGTTCACATCGTATGTGCATTGATTGCCGGGAGTTGAACAAGCTGACGGTCAAGAACCGTTATCCACTTCTGAGGATCGACGGTCTGTTCGATCAGTTGCAGGGTGCATCTTGGTTTTCCAAGATTGATTTGAGATCAGGCTATCACCAGATGAGAGTACGCGAGGAGGATATTCAGAAGACAGCTTTTAGGACTCGTTATGGGCATTACGAGTTTGTGGTGATGCCTTTCGGGCTCACCAACGCACCGGCAACATTCATGGACCTCATGAACCGGGTGTGCAGGCCTATGCTGGATCGATCGGTGATCGTGTTCATTGATGATATCCTCGTGTACTCGAGGTCCAGGGAACAGCACGAGGAGCACCTTAGAGAGGATTTGGGAGTATTGAGATCGGAGAGGCTTTATGCCAAATTCTCCAAGTCTGATTTCTGGTTATGAGAGGTCCAGTTCTTGGGGCACCTCGTTAATCAGAATGGGATTTTGGTCGATCCGTCCAAGATTGAGGTTGTTATGAGTTGGGAGGTGCCGAGATCCCCCACCGAGATCAGGAGCTTTCTGGTATTGGTCGGCTACTACCGGAGGTTTATCAGAGATTTCTCTAAGATTGTCGTCCCCCTCACCAGGTTGACCCGTAAGGGCGTTACTTTTACTTGGGGTCCCGAGCAGCAGACCTCATTTGAGACTCTTCGCAAGAGGTTGTGCGAAGCCCCGGTGTTAGCTCTTCCCGAGGGAATGGAGGACTTCGTGGTTTATTGTGATGCATCTATATCCGGGATGGGTGTGGTGCTAATACATAGGGGACACGTGATAGCATACGCATCGAGGCAGTTGAAGCCTCATGAGACGAGATATCCCACCCACGACCTAGAGATGGGGGGCGGTGGTGTTCGCCCTCAAGATCTGGCGCCACTATTTGTATGGGGTTCGGTGTACCATATACACGGACCACAAGAGCTTGAAGTATCTGATGGATCAGCCCAACCTGAATATGCGTCAGAGGAGATGGTTGGATGTGGTAAAAGATTACGACTGTGAGATCCTGTATCATCCGGTCAAGGCTAACGTGGTAGCCGATGCCCTGAGTCGAAGGGCGGAGAGTGCCCCGATTTGAGATGTGTGCATGAGGATGACAGTGGTGACTCCGGTGTTGGATACCATTCGAGAGGCCCAGGCGAAGGCCGTGAGACCGGAGAACCGCAAGACGGAGCGGGTGATTGGGTAGGTATCCGAGTTTGTGACGGATAGCCGAGGGCTTATGACCTTTAGAGGGCGGATTTGGGTGCCCTAATAGGGCGGAGCACATAGCATACTGATGGAAGAGGCGCACAGATCGAGATTTTCGATCCATCCCGGGGACACTAAGATGTATTTGGACCTGAAGAGAGATTACTGGTGGCCTTGCATGAAGAGGGATGTTGCGTGGGTAGTCGAGAGGTGCTTGACCAGCCGTCGGGTCAAGACAGAGCATCAGCGTCCACACGGTCCATTGTAGCCTTTGGAGATTCCCCAGTGGAAGTGGGAATATATCTCTATGGACTTCATCACCAAGTTACCGAGGAATGCGCGTGGAGTTGACGCGATTTGGGTGATTGTGGACCAACTGACGAAGAGTGCTCATTTTCTTGCTATTAATGAGAGCTCCTCTGCAGAGAAATTGGCCGAGATTTATGTGAGAGATGTGGTATCTCAGCACGGGGTGCCGATCTCGATAGTGTCAGATCGGGATGTGCGTCTTACTTTCAGGTTCTGGAAGAAGCTTCATGAGGAGTTAGGTACTCGACTACACTTCAGTATAGCATACCACCCACAGACAGATGGGCAGAGTGAGCGGACAATCCAGACGCTCGAGGACATGTTTCGAGCATGTGTTATGGATTTCGGTGGGAGTTAGGACACATACATGCCTTTGGCTGAGTTTTCTTACAACAACAGCCACCATTCGAGTATTGGTATGCCTCCCTTTGAGCCTTTATACGGGAGGAGGTGTCGGACTCCTATTTGTTGGGGAGAGGTGGGACAGAGAGTGATGGGTAGCACTGAGATAGTGCTTAAGACGACCGAGCAGATTCAGCAGGTCAGGCAGAGGTTACTGACGGCCCATCGTCGCCAGAAGAGTTATGCAGACAGGCGACGATCCGAGCTTGAGTTTCGGGTTGGAGACTTTGTCCTTCTGAAGGTATCCCCTTGGAAAGGGGTGATCCGATTCAAGAAACGGGGCAAGCTTGGGCCCCGATACATCGGTCCTTTCAGGGTGACCGCCATAGTGGGTAGGGTAGCGTATCGTTTGGAGCTACCTGCAGAGTTGAGTCAGATCCATAACACCTTCCATGTATCCCAATTAAGGAAGTGTGTAACCAACGAAACGACAGTGGTACCGCTGGAGGACATTCAGGTAGATGCGAGCCTGAATTATATTGAGAGGTCGAAAGCAATCATGGATCGAAAGGTGAAAGTTCTGAGGAACAAGGAAGTGCCCCTGGTTCAGGTCCAGTGGCAGCATCGGAGAGGGTCCGATTTGACTTGGGAGCCGGAGTCAGAGATGCGGGAGCAGCATCCAGATTTATTTGCGGAGCATGACTTCGAGGGCAAAGTCTGATTCTAGTGGGGGAGAATTATAACATCCGGATTCCCAGGTATGTTATTTTAAGTATTTATTTTTTAGGTTCATTGACCTACTCAACGAGTTGGCGCTATAACTCGCCGAGTAGAGACGGGATGGCCACGTGGGTTTAATGATCTACTCGACGAGTCTGGGAGTACACTCCCCGAGTAGGCGCTGGGAGTTAAAACCCTAAATCCCTGGGTTTGATACCTATTTAAAAGCACTTATAGCCTCCTTTGCAGCCACCTTCCTCAGAGAGAAACCCTAACCTGCCCTATTCGTGCATAGAGAGAGAGAGGCCATTTTGAGCATTCTTGAGCTTTTTGGAGGAAAGATTGGAAGATTTGGTGAATCTAATCAAGAGGAGGTTGTGGATCTTGCATTCTTTTGTCATTAGCTGCTATTCAGAGGTATAAAGCTCTCATCTTGACCTCTTGTTTGTTAGATCCCATTTTGGGAGCTTTTAGGATTTTCTTCCAATCATCTTGTGTCCTTGAGTTATTTGAGCATGGTTTGAGGTTAGGACCTCAGATCTGGACTATAGGAGGCCTTGAGAGCCCAAAGAGTCAAGATTTATTGAGCTAGAGGCAAGCTCATGTGCTTTCAACCTTCTTTGGAGCTTGTAATGGCATATCGGAGCAAATATGCCATGCATGAACGTAAAGATCAAAGCTTTACATGACATTCAAGCCTAGGGAGCCTAGATCTAGAGTTTGGAGTGATAGATCTGCCCTAAAACGTCTGAATGGGAATATAAACTGTATGAACTCGCCGAGTCCATGAACTGACTCGACGAGTCGCTTAGGGTTTGTCCCGATAAGTCTAAGCACGCTGTGACTCGACAAGTTGGCGGGCCTACTCGACGTGTAGAGTTGGTCTTCATAAGGTCCCTGAGGGAACGAGGGAACTCGACGAGTCTTCCCGGTGCACTCGATGAGTTGAGTCAATACGGACTGTTGACTCATGTCTGACTTCTTTTGACTTTTGGAGCTTTGACCAAATATGAGCTATGGGGACCATGCAGGGGTAGAAGGGTCTTTTGCCCTTACCAAGAGTTAAAGAGGGGTTAGAATGAGTTTATTAGAATTATGGTCTAATTAGAGATAATCGTCGCATGTATTAGGCGGAGGCTAGATCGGTGATTTGTGTATGAGGTGTATTAACTTGCTCACTTCAAGGTGAGTCTTCTCACTATACATGCCTAGGGTGGTAACCAAAGTTGTGTGATAGAGTATCTTATATGTTATTTGTGCACTGTGATATACTGCATTATTTCTATGTGATTATTGTTATGTATTATTCAGAGTTTACAGAGTTAGGACCAGAGGGTCCACAGAGTTAGGACCAGAGGGTCCACAGAGTTAGGACCGGAGGGTCCACCAGATTTGGGGGAGTGGAGGGTCCCACTGAGACACACTGACCCGATGGTCAAATAGAGTTATAGCCTCAAGTGGCTAATTGTTGTATGAGGTATTTTGGGGAACTCACTAAGCTTCGTGCTTACCGTGTTATGTGTTATGTGTTTCAGGTACCTCAGAGGATCGCGGGAAGGCACCGGCATGATTGTACACATCTATTCGAGATTTTATTGAGGATTCTGGGATTTGACTTTTGTCATGGATTTATGTTGACTTGAGACACTTATGGTTTTATGATATATAATATATGAGTTTTATGTGATTTAAAAATGAAAAATTGGTTTGAAAATTTACGTCGTTACAGTCGTCCTCCAGCTCCAACTCGTCGAGTCTGTCCTCCAACTCGTCGAGTTGGTCACTTAAAACACGCGACCAAAACCGTGCCTACTCGACGAGTCAGGGCATCCAAATCGTCGAGTCAACCTTTCAATTGGAAATCTAAGACTGGAAAGTTTATACCTGAGTGTCGGGGTGTTACAATTCTACCCCACCTAAAGTAGACTTCGTCCTCGAAGTCTGCTGCTGTGAACAACTCCGGATAATGCTCCCGCATCTCAGTCTCCGGCTCCCAAGTCCACGCAGATCCCCTCCGGTTCTCCCATTGTACCTTTACCAAAGGTACTTCCTTGTTCCGTAGAACCTTCACTTTCCTTTCTAGGACGGCTATCGGCCTCTCTACATAATTCAAGCACTCATCAACCTGAATATCATCTAATGACACTAACGCCTCCTCATCCAGAACACACTTCCGTAACTGTGAAATGTGGAAAGTACTGTGGATCTGACTAAGCTCCTCTGGTAGCTCGAGTCTATATGCCATATTGCCAACCCTGACAATGATCCGGAACGGTCCAATGTATCGGGGACCCAATTTCCCCATCTTCCTGAAGCGGCTCACGCCCTTCCAGGGTGAGACCTTCAAGAGTACCATGTCACCGACCTGAAACTCCAACTCATATCAGCGACGGTCGGCGTAGCTCTTCTGCCGACTATGTGCGGTCTGCATACGCTGTCTAATTTGTTGAATCATATCGGTAGTCTGCAGGACTACCTCAGTCCAACCCATCACCCTGTGACCCACCTCACCCCAACAGACTGGGGTGCGACATCTCCGCCCATACAACAGCTCATATGGTGGAGCACCAATGTTGGAGTGAAAGCTGTTGTTGTAGGAGAACTCTGCAAGGGGTAGATAGGAGTCCCAGCTCCCACCGAAGTCAATAACACAGGCTCTCAACATATCCTCAAGAGGCTGTATGGTCCCCTCACTCTGGCCGTCCGTCTGCGAATGATAGGTTGTACTGAAGTGCAGCTGTGTGCCCAGTTCCTCGTGGAACTTCTGCCAAAATTGGGGGGTAAATCGAACATCATGATCTGAGACGATAGAGACCGAAACCCCATGACGAGCGACAATCTCGCGTATATACGCATCAGCCAACTTCTCAGCCGATGAGCTCTCCCGAATGGGCAGAAAATGGGCACTCTTGGTCAATCGATCCATGATGACCCAAATAGTGTCGAACCCCTTCGCCGTTCTCGGCAGCTTGGTGATGAAGTCCATCGTGATCTGCTCCCATTTCCACATGGGAATCTCCAGAGGCTGCAACTTTCCATGCGGCCTCTGGTGCTCGGCCTTGACCATCCTGTAGGTCAAGCACCTCTCAACATACCAAGAGATTTCTCGCTTCATACACAGCCACCAGTAACTCAATCGCAAGTCCCGGTACATCTTGTTCGCCCCGGGGTGAATAGAGAAGTGAGACTTATGAGCCTCCTCCAATATAGTTTGTCTGACCCCACCAGACATCGAAACCCAGACCCCACCGCAACGGGTCAATAATCCCCAGCTATCCTGAACAAACTGGGTGTTATCACCCCTGATCCTCTCAAGTTTCCAGTTCTCCTGACGCATACCCTCAGCCTGGGCTTCCCTGATCAAGCCCACAAGTGGAGAATCCACTGAAATCCTCATAAATGTCACTGGAGTAGAAGATCCAGTTGACTTGCAGCTCAGCGCGTCCGCAGCCTCATTTGCTTTACCCGGGTGGTAAAGGATCTCAAAGTCATAGTCCTTGACTACATCTAGCCATCTGCATTGTCTCATGTTCAGGTTCGGCTGATCCATGATGTGTCTCAGGCTCTTGTGGTTCGTATAGATGGTACATCGGACCCCATAGAGGTAATATCTCCAAATCTTGAGAGCGAATACCACCGCTCCCAACTCCAGATCATGAGTAGGGTATCTCGTCTCGTGCGGCTTCAATTGCCGCAACGCGTAGGCTATCACCCGTCCTCTCTGCATAAGGACCGCTCCCAATCCCGTGATGGATGCATCACAGAACACCACAAAATCCTCAACTCCCTCTGGGAGAGTCAAGCTTGGAGCCTCGCATAGTCGTTGTTGGAGGGTCTCAAACGCCCTCTGTTGCTCGGGGCCCCACCGGAAATCCACCCCTTCCTCGTCAGACGAGTGAGGGGTACTGCAATCTTGGAGAAATCATGTATGAATCTCCAGTAGTACTCTGCCAATCCCAAAAGGCTCCTGATGTCTTAGGGAGATTTCGGAACCTCCCACTGCATGACCGCCTCGATTTTGGCTAGGTCGACCAAAATCCCCTCCTAGTTAACGAGGTGTCCAAGAAACTGAACCTCTCGTAACCAAAACTCGCACTTCGAGAACTTGGCATAAAGTCGTTCTCGCCTCACAACTCCCAATAACTCCCGTAGATGCTCTTCATGCTGCTCTCGGGTCTTGGAGTACACCAAGATATCATCTATGAACACTATGACCGAGCGATTGAGCATCGTCCTACAGACCCGATTCATCAGGTCCATAAATACTCCTGGCGCGTTAGTGAGCCCAAACGGCATCACCACAAACTCGTAATGTCCATAACAAGTTCGGAACACGGTCTTCTCCACGTCCTCCTCCCTAACCCTAATCTGATGGTACCCGGACCTCAGGTCTATCTAGGAGAACCAAGATGCTCCATGCAACTGATCGAAAAGATCATCTATCCTCGGGAGTGGATAACGATTCTTCACCGTCAACTTGTTCAACTCCCGGTAATCAATGCACATCCGTTGTGAACCATCCTTCTTCCTGACGAAGAGTATCGGCGCTCCCCACGGGGAACTGCTCGGACAAATGAAATGCTTGCCCAGCAGTTCCTGCAGCTGTAATGACATCTTCTGCATCTCTGGTGGTGCCAACCGGTACGGCGCCTTGGCGATAGGGGCTGCACCCGGCACTAGGTCGATCCTAAACTCAACCTGCATCTCCGGAGGCACTCCGGGTAACTCCTCCGGAAACACGTCAGCAAACTCTCTGACCACTGGAACCTCTGATACTGAAACCTGATCTCTGACCCGCGTATCCACCATACATGCTAGATAACCCGCACACCCGTGCTGAATGTACTGTCGAGCCCAGGCAGCCGAACAAAACTCTGATCCCAATCTGGTTCCCTCGTCGTAAACAATTAGTTCTCCCCCACTTGGGGTTCGAACTACTACCCGCTGCCCCTCGCAGTCAATCATGGCACCGAAACGACTAAGCCAATCCATACCCACAATCACACATACATCCCCCATGGGAATCAGAATCAGGTTTATCGGAAAAGATACTCCGAAAATCTCCAATACGCAACCCCGATAGACCGAAGAAGCGGAAACCCCGTGTTTGTTGGCGATGGAGACTCGCAACGGACACTCCAACTCTCCTACTGGCAAACCGAACTCCCTACCGAAAGACTGAGAAACAAACAACTGACTCGCCCCCGAGTCAAATAATACCAAAGCAGGTAAGGAGTTCACTAAAAACGTACCTAATCACGGGTACAAACATATAAGCATAAAACAGATATAATCAGTAAGTTAAGGGATAGAAACATACCAGCAACCACGTCTGGCGCTGCTCTGGCCTCCTCTGCAGTAAGCTGGAACTGGAAGGCGTGTCC
Organism: Lactuca virosa; assembly: GCF_052849685.1. Lineage (NCBI taxonomy): Eukaryota > Viridiplantae > Streptophyta > Magnoliopsida > Asterales > Asteraceae > Lactuca > Lactuca virosa. The sequence continues at coordinate 1,920,590 of NC_136433.1, read as the reverse complement.
CTGGGCCCTCGGGGGCGCTGCTCAACCCTAACTCCCGTTAGTAATCCTCAGTGTAGTCGGCGTAGGAGCCTGCGCCAGCTTGGTGGCTAGTAGGGGACACCAGGCCTTCATATGGCACATCTGCTCACAATGATAACATAATCTGACCCCAGGAGCTGGAGTCTGCTGCCTACAATCCCTAGCGATGTGGCCCTGCTTGCCACATTTGTGTCACTCGCTCCCCGATCGGCAAACCCCCGAGTGAGCCTTCCCGCACTTCCCACAAGTGCGGCCTGACTGTCCTCCAGTCCTAGTATCAGCGGTCTTAGACCGCTTTGGCGCCGGCTGTGACTGTGTCGGGGCCTGCCGCTGCTCCCTCAACTGCAGCTCAATCTCCAACTCACGTCGCCTAGCGGCCTCCTGTAGATCCAAAAGCGTATCACAACGCTGGGTCGCCACAAACTGTCGAATATCAGTCTTGAGCATGCTCAGATAACGTGTCATCTGAGCGTACTCAGAAGCAAACTCCGGGCATAACATCGCCCTCTCAGTGAACATGCGGGTGATCTCCGCCACTGTCTCACCATCGTGTCTTAAGTCCAGAAACTCCTGAGCTAGTTGCTCCCGCTCCACCCGTGGTATGTAGCGAGCGCGGAACATATCCCTGAACTGCTCCCAAGTAACCGCAGCTCTCTGGTCATCCGAATAAGACCCAGTCATAAGTCTCCACCAGTCCTTTGCCCCGGACCTCAACAGGTTCAAGGCGCATCTGACCTTCTTGTCAGTAGGACATGAGCACATGAAGAAACAACCCTCTACGTCAGATAGCCACCTCATGGCTCTGATCGGATCCTGAGTACCATCAAATGTCGTGGGCTTCATGTTATCGAAGTCCCGGTACTGAAAAGCTCGGCCAGCTCCTCCCCCTGCCGATGTAGCTGTTGCGGCAGCCGTCTCAGCAAGGGCTGCATATTTGTCATCAAAATACTCCATCATAGCGGTCTTAATAGACCCAAACATCTCCCGAATCTGACCGCGGACAATCCCGACCACCTCCACGTGGATGATCTCCCTAACACGATCCTCTGTCAACGCTGGCCCACCCTGGCCGATAATCTCGGGCTCCGTCGGGGCATCCTGATCGCCCTGCCCTGATCCTGATCCGGATCCAGTCACAAAACGCCTTGTAACCACCATACTGAAAATATAATAGGAAGATATCAGATAATCCGCATAAATAACATGGAACCAACTCCCAACTAAACCCTAGGGGTTGTGACTTCCTTGCTATGTGTATGGGTCCTGTGCTTTCAGTAGTACGAGCCCATACTAACTTCCACACCTACCCATATTTGTCTCAAGTATCATCACAACACCCTGACAATATACATATGCATGGTGATCGCTCAATCCTCTCTCCTAGAGGGAAGCTAACTATCTCATAACTGGTCTACTGACCTTGCACGACTCAACCATCCATGAAACCTCCACTAACCCTACAGCACTAGTGTATGCTAGTCATACATAACGCTGGACCCTATAGACTTTCGAATACCCGATCCTACCCTAAGACCTTCATCAAACAAGAACAGGAAATAAGGCGAAACCAAACATTCTCAGGCTATAAGATCTTAATTATGTACGGTCGTGATGAATACACTAAGCAACTACAGTAATGATGTCAATTTCATATAATGAAAACCCTAGGCTATCAGGCATCATACAATCAGGCAATTCTATCATGCAGTTCCTGAAGATCCCTAGCCTAGTAATAGCATGTTGTTCTAACATATCACATAATCAAATAACTGCATGGTATTTTGGGGTCTACTTACTGGCTCCGGCCGATCGTACACTTGCATCCTCCTTTTCTTATTTTGAAAACCATTTAAAATCATTTTGAAAATATTTTCCTTGGTTTGAGATTGGATTCACACGATTGTTCCTCCAATTCACTCAAACCAAGGCTTTGATACCAACTTGTAACATCCATAAAAATCATGCCAAATTTAAACTTTTAAAAAATATTCCAAAACTATGATTATTACAAAAGTTGTTTCCAAAATAGTTCAGTGTCAAAATATCCCAGAATCAAATCATAAACAACAGGAGGTGTATGATCATGCCTTCGCCTTCCCGCGATCATCAGAAGTACCTGAAACAAAATCAACAACTGTAAGCCCGAAGCTTAGTGAGTTCCCCCAAAATACCCATACACACATCAACATACATAAAACACAAACAGCATACTATAGGTCCAATCAACCATCGGGTTGGAATACCCCAGACCCTCAACCATCGGGTTGGTATGCCAATCATACTATAGGTCCAGTCATCCTCGAGATGGAATACCCCAGGCCCACAACCATCGGGTAGGAATGCCCAGGTCTGTTGGCTCTCGCACAAAGTAGAGGATCCTCAACCACCAATCAACATGTGCATAAATATCAGATAATCACATAACAGTCTATAGACATACAAACCGATCTAACCGATCATACTAGCATAACATCACCCTATCTACCAGGATACTGATCTACAGATCATAGCAACATAATACCATCCTATCTACCAGGATGCTAATCTAACAGCTCATACTAGCATAACATATCAGAGTAACAATCAAAAAGGGCCGCCCTTGGTGCCTTAGACCCTTGAGCATAGTGAGGAAAACTCACCTCACAACTGTCGAACTGAAGTGATAAGCTCAAACTCTCGAACCACAGCCACAAACTCCACCACCTATATTTACCATGCAAAGATTCTTTTGTAATGTCTAGGTGCCAAAAGTCATAGAGGCTTGACCAATGATATTACAAAATATTCCTTTGGAGATTGTTACAAGACAATTCTATGGAAATGAAGTCTCAAATTCAAAGTACATTCCTTTGAACATCCTTCTTGCATAAAAGTTTCAAACTTTTTCGTCTATTCTTCAACTCCCAATATGGAAACATTCCATATTTGTCATACGACAACTCATTATTAATAGAGTCCTGGCTATTCATAATAATGTCAATATGGTCCTTTCATTACTATACTTCCAATTGTCTTAAGCGACCAATCTTTGGCGAACCTTAGATTGTCCTTAACAGTTGTTTAACCACTTTAGTCATATCAGGTTCTATTCCTTTTTCCCTCTAAATGCCCTAGGCATTCGGAAAATTAGAACACGAGAATATTATGGCATATGAATCGATCCTATACCTGAAGCATATGGGACACGATTCATAATGTCTAACATAAAGACATGATGCTTAATCAGTCTTTTGCTATAATCTTTCTATTTGCCATGTTCTCATAATTTTGATTATGAAGAGGGATGTCGTAATCATAATCAAATTTGAGAACACAATTAATATTTCCATATATAGAATTTCCTTATGTTGAACCATTCCAACATAACATTCATATATATTTGACTAAATTTGATTAAAATCTCAATCTAAGCTTTTAGAATTGAAATGAAGTATAAATTCCTCTCCCTTAATTATAGCAAAACAACTTTTCAAAACCTGCAACTTTGCAAATTGAAACCTTTGTTTTCTATAATTAACATTACTAACTTGCAACACTTACCATAATAATTATGCTCCCACTAGCATAATAATTATTATTAGCATAACACTTATGCTCCCACTAGCTTTGACATGTATTCAGAAATCAGCTCGACTTCTAGAAATCACTATTTATTGACTTTCATTACCAAAGTTCAGATTTCTGATACGAGATGCTTCGATAAGACTTTATCTAGGCTTCTCAAAATCATACACCTTTCCTTAGATAGCTCACATGTGTGTCTTAACAATTTTAGAACTTATAGCCATAAGTCTGAAATGTTTAGACCTTTTCCATTTCTCACAATTCGAATTATGAAGAGGGATGTCGTAATCATAATTGAATTTGAGAATGCAAATATCACAATTTCTATCTCCTTAAAATCTACTTAGTGAAAGCGTTTCCTCACAATCATTTTCATGAATCGAAGAGAAACCTTATGACACTTAGATTTTATGGTGTATTTGTTCCTATCCATGTGAATTTGTCATGACCATAATCACAAGACATGGTTAGTGACAAATCCAAACTCATATGGACTGAACTTGTTCAATCTTAATTTCTTGCCACCTGGCAGCACAAGGGCCTACCATTGCTTCCGGGTTGTTATGCAACCAATTGAGAACTCTCAGAACTCACATGCATAGTCAAATTTAACTGGAATGGGCACAGAAACAAGAATATGTCAACACGATAGGTTACAAACCTCAAGTCGTGTGCTAGTGTTTATCAATAGGTTTATTCTTGATTAGTTCTTGAAACTTGTCAAGATCTTTAAGACTCCCACTGACCTCTTGACATATATGATTCACTTTGTCAAGGAACATTACTTGACATAACAATATTCAAGAGTTAGTGCGGATTCTAATCAAGACAAACACTTCACACAATTGGCCTTAGTTGGTCTTTGTTTTATCCAAAATATCACAACTTACCAATTTCAAATGTACAAGAGTAGAAAACTTTTACTCTACATTTGATAAGTGTTTTAAACCTTCCTTAAGATCATGTCACTCAAGGTTACAATCTTGTAGTATTACTCTAAGACTTGTTTTAGGAACGAAGTATGACTCATCTTCTTGATTTAAACTATTTCAACAATTCATAATTCCTCTTCTTAGCCATACAAATGCACTAAGATGTCTTTAGAGGATCAATTGTGATATGGTTTTACCATCATTAAGATGATCATAAAACACGATACTAAAGTACTCTCTCATCTTTTCAGATTGGAGAAACTTTTATCTTTCTGCCTAATTTGATTCTTCTCATTCGTTCTGCCATACATTGAACCTTTTCCAATGTTTCAGAATTATACTTAAACTTGTAACCATAACCATGTTTACTAAACTTTAGTAAATTATGACGAATAGTCTTATCGATCTTTGTGGTGGATCTTGACCAGCACACACCCAGTGTACCCGATCCCCTAGTCCTTCACTTGACTCACATATACATGTGAACAAGGAATTAGTCTTAATTTACCAAATATGAAAATTATCATTCATCATACAATACAACTTGCATGATTCCAAGTTTCTGTCCAATTGAAACTTGGGTGATGAGAATCTTTCCTTACTTGGAAAATACTCGACACTAACACAAATGAAAGAATCAAATTCATATTGCTAACAGAGAAACATACAAACATCAATTTTCACAAATGCCATTGCAAGGAGATATAATAAAAGTAAAAAACAAAATTTTATTTATTTATAAAATGCAGAAAAAACTTTTCCTTACAATGCAATTACAAATGAAAACTATGTTATTACATATTTCCTAGCAATCTATCATAACTCCTAAGCAGCAGCTCAAAAATCCGATCTTCGAACCATGCGATTGAAATCCATCTTCGCGATCAGATTCAGCATACTCTTCCTTTAAGCTTCCTTCCCTTTGCATGATCCTACAAAACATCAAAATGCAACCTTGTCACATCATGTATTAAGAATCAACAATTAGGAACTTAATAGAGTTAGACAGTAGACTTACCTGAAGCAGAGTCAAACTTTTTGATTCTACCTTTTCTCAGATCTTTCAGGTAGTCAGGGCAGTTTCGCAACCAATTCCCCTTCTCTTGGCAATAGAAACATATAGACTCTTTGGGAATGGTGCACGGGACAATCTCAGACTTAGCCTTTCTCTTTCCCTTGGAAAGAGAAATATATTTTGGACTTCCAATGCTTCCATTGTCAATGTCCATGGAAGTTTTAGGAGTAGATCTTCCAATCAAATTTGCTTTTCCAGTGCGCCAAATCATTGTTGATTTAGCAATAACAAGCAAATCGGTAAGATCAATAAAGGTTATGTCGTGGTCTGTCACATAGTAGTCCTTAATGAACTCACTATATGACTCAGGAAGTGATTGAAGAACCCAGTCAACAGCCAGCTTCCTTGAGACTTCGACACCCAATACTCTCAGCCTGTCAATATGTGACTTCATCTCCAAGACATGAGTACACACAGGCCTTCCATCTTCATGTTTCATTGCAAGTAGGGCTTGAGTGACCTTGAATTTTTCAATTCTTTGAACTTGTGGGTTAGGGAGAATTATTGGAGGAGGTGGAGGAAGTGAAGTATTACTTCCACGATCCAACCGCGGGACATCATCTTCAAGAGGAAAGCTTGTTCCAAAAGATTTGGGAAGACCATAGTTGTCTGAACTAGACATCTACAATGGGAGAAATTCAAGTTAGTTTATTAAAGTCCTTAATATAACACCCAAATGAAATATTAAGGCTATGACCCAACACAATATTTTACAATTTGGAAGAGGGATGTCGTAATCCAATTGCAAAATATTTGAAGATAGGTAAATGATGATTTCCCAATTTCCACCACGAAAAACGAAAAGGAACTTTAGGTTTTAAGTGAATTGAAACTCCTAGATCCTTTGAGATTCATTGAACTTTTCAATGGCATGTTTAAATCTCGATTGTTCCCTTCAAGTTTGTGACTGGGATGTCGAGGATCACAAACAATGTGTGAATAACCATGCAAATTAGCTTGGTACACCCAATGTTACAACCACGTAATCAATGTGCCGATTAACCACACACGCTCCATTGATCTATGATTAACATCAAGCTACCCTTTTCCACGTACTGTCAGTCCAGATTAGTGTGTCGGTTAAACACACACACTCCACTAATGACATAACAAGGTGCAAAGTGCAATTTCATGGGTTAGCACCATATTCACATTTTCCTAAGTAACTAAGATTTGGGAATTTATAAGTGTTTAGTTACTTCATATTTATCATTATACTTTTAATGAAGGGAGAATTAGAGTCCTATCCTACCCGTTCGGCTAACAACCCTCCACCAGTCAAGGAAGCGGTGGGTGAGAATGGACACCCATTAAACTGCCATTTTATAGGCAGTAACCTTATACCCCCTTACAGACCGGCTTCGTGAATGAGGCCTACTAACGGTAAGACTGACTTTACTATTATACATATAAATATTAAACCTATAATATTATAATAGTATAAGGGTTGAATTTTAAACTTTTAAAATTCTAGGGTTTGGAACTAAATGTGTCAAAATAAGACTCTACATTTACAAATTCCAAAACTTGAGGGAAAGTTTTCAACTATTCAAAAACCTTTGGAATCCATAACATATGAGTTTAATATAGGCTTTAATGAAAAGACTCTTGGAAATCCATAACTTGAGGACAAGTTATGGAGTTCATAAAAACATTTATGAAAAAAACCTCTTCAAGACCATAACCTATGAGTTTAATGAAGTCTTTTAAAAGAAAAAGTTTTCATTTTCCATAACTTGAGGACAAGTTATGGAGTACATTAAAGGCCATAAATATCATCAAATAAACTAACAAGCATGTCAAATAATTTCCATGATCTATATTAAACTCATATGAACAAGATAATTCATATCAAACAAATTTCATGTACTTAGCATAATCATATAAACTAATACAAAACATGAAACTTTGACAATTATCTTATAAATTGGATAAGCATGATCATTACCACAACAAAATCAGGTTTATAAGTTCAAAAACAGCTTAGGCTAATGAACCTAGTCCAATTATATCCAAAAACATCGAAAATCTGCATTCTGGAGCACCAACTCGTCGAGTGCAAGAACAAACTCGGCGAGTTGGTAACAATTGTGTTGGGACTCGGCGAGTCCCCCAGTGGACTCGGCGAGTCCACTGTCCAGAACAGCAGAAAATCAATTTTTCAAGCTTAAACAACAAGTAGCATCAAGTATAATTGAAAACAACCCTAGGCTCTGATACCACTGTTGGGTTTTGAGCATTCTAACACTCCTAAGGTGTACATGAAACCCTAAATACCTTGGATCTATGTTTTCTCTATTATACATGCAAACTTGAACTTTCCAAGGTATTACCCTAACTAGCATACAAAACTTGATACTTGGGTAATAAAACAAGTTAGATAACATACCTTTTCTTGTAGCTTGTTGGAAACCTTGAACCTTTAGCCTTTAAGAGCTTAGCACCAATAGTATGAATGCCTCAAGTGGAATCACAACACACCTAGAACAAAGGATAACATGACAAGAGATTCCTTGCACACACAAATCGGCTAGCCCTCTAGCACTTCACTTAAGTCCTAATTTTGGTAGCCTTAGGGTCTCTTATATAGTGTGGCAAACTAGGGTTACACCATGTAAACCATAATGACTTTACATATCCCTCATGCTTCATGGGTTAAAACCTCCATGGAGTATCCATGGGTTAGCACATGGGTTCAGCCCAACATGAAGAACTATGGATCATAAGCCCACTTTATAACAATGAATGATTTACCAAATCAACCCCTTATATTTAATTAGTCTCTTTTGATCACAAAATTAATTCCAAATTAATTCTTGATCAATACTAATTAAATAATATGATTTCATATTAATATATTAGAACTTATAATATATTAACAAATCATAAATAACCTCTTCTCAAAAATCCATCCTATCAAATTGTCCTGATGATATGCAACCCAAATGGACCATGCTACTCTCGGGTCAAGTACATACCAATTATAGTTATGGACTTAGACACTAATCCAACAGAGCAACCTCTTGGAATTTTGGCTTTCACCTTCCAATATCTAAGAGCTTTTGGACCATTGTAAGTCATAAAGCTTGGACCTTTCTACCTATTTCATTCTTGATCTAAGTTATGAGCTCCTTTTGCGTGTTTGGGTGGGACTGCTTGCATGGGGTCCATAAAGTTGGAAACTTTATGGATCATTGACTCATTCTCTTCAACATAGTCGTTGGATTTGAGTTTTGGTGTAGTTTGGGACACCAGGTTTGAGTCTAGATCTCATTTTCTCCACTTTTGGTCTAGTAAGAGTTTGAGTCATGCATTGGACATACATGACTGAAAAGCCTCATTTTTTTATCAAACTTTAGGTAGAGGAAGACTCCCTGAAAAGTCCCAAGTCATGGTTGTAAGGATTAAGAGCTTAATGTTTTAAGTTGTTCTGTTCAAATCTCACAACGTGAGGTTTAGGACCGTCACGTCGTGAGGAAGTTGGCCATCCCGTATCTTTTGTATGGAGTAAGTCACGACGTGAATCAAGGTTGGGTCGCGATGTGACGACGGTTGGAATCTTTTTAGAAAAGTTGGGTTGACTCGTTGAGTCGAATTGGTCCTCACGACGTGACCATGGTTTGGTCACGAGGTGAGAACCCGATGTTGGAGTTTGGACCGTAGATTTTGGTCCTTTGGTCAATTGGATTGGGCATTGGCTTTGGGCCAAGTTAGGGAAAGGGTAAAAAGGTCTTTTACCCTAGTTTGGACTCTTAGTGTGAGTCGGGATCTAATGATTAATTGGATGATGTTTTGTGATTATAGCACGGGGATTTTTTAGTAGACCAGCAGCTAGACATTTATCCGTGAGATTCAAAATTGCGAGGTGACTATCCTCACCATGTTTAGCGGGTCTAAGGCAACAATGTCAGCCCATGATCAGTATGCTAGGATACTAGATGTTTGTGTGACTCTCGTATGTGTATATGCTTATATGATTTGTATGTTGGGCGGGGCCCGTTATGTGAGTTTGGGCGGGGCCTGTTATACTCAATGGGCAGGTCACGATATACGAGTTTGGGCGGGGCCCGTTATGTGTTTATTTATGTATGGTATGTGTTATATTGGGGAAACCACTAAGCTTTGTGCGTACGGTTTTCAGTGTATGTTTCAGGTACTTCTGGTTCCAAAGGGAAGAGCTCGGGATGATTGCAAAGCACACACCACCTCATTCCGCATTTTGTGATTTACTCTAATATGATATGACGATTGATACATTTGTTTCATTGGGTTTTTTTATGATGATGTTTTTGGGATATTGGTTTTATTAATTAAAAATGAAAAAAAAATGGGTCTTATTCTTAGGATGTTTCACACGTTATCAGGAAATAAAAGACATAATTTGGGGAGACATGACACATGTTGGAAAGGTGAACTAAGTCAAACTAGTGGGAAAGGTAGGCCTAGTCAATGTAATATGAAAGTTGGACCTAGTCAAACTTATGATAAAGGATAATCAAGTAAAATTAGTAGTAAAGGTGGGCCCAGTAAAAAGAAAAATGTAGTGAAAGAAGGTGAAAGCAATAAGTTCCCTTGGAAACTTTTATTGAGTATATGGAAAAAGGATGATGTTTGGAAAGTGAAGACGTGTGAAAAGGAGCATACATGTCTGCAAACCATAAAAATAAAAGCTTGTAATTACAATTTTCTTTCCAAACAAATACTTGAACAGTTAGAGTCGGACATGAAAGTAGTAGCTAGAGAGCAAATGCTGTAACGCCCGTGTTTCGGGGCTAAGCATTAGTAGGTGATGTAATAGTGTAGGTCAACTATTGTAACTCTTTTTGAAGTAATAATGATGAATTATGTGAATTATGTGAATTATGAGCTTATATATTTGTTTATAAAGATATAATAAAAATAAGCGTCAAAATTAAAGTTTTGAATAAACCCGATATCGATACATGCAGTGGTGGTGGTCGTGACAAGGATTCCGGATATATAAAGAACGCCGAAATCTGACTTGTAACGAAGAAGTTATGACCTGTCGAAGTTTCGCGACAGAACCGGCATGACACTACGGACGTAAATAATGAATTTACGATAGGATGATTTTTGGCCTTAGTGATCTAAACGAAAGTCATATATATTGTTAAACCGAGAACGTCCATAAAAATAACGCCCAAATCTGACTTTGTATGAGGAATTTATGATTTTTCTAAGTTTCGGATCGGCAGTGCACAGCCCGAAGTTTGAATATTAGATCGAGCGGTTTTTAGCCGAAACAACCTAAACGAGAGTTGAAGATCTCGTTAATAGTAGCGCAACGGTAAAAAAGACAGACGAAAACGGACGTCGGATGAAGAAGTTATGGGTTTTAACGGACTAATCTTGTTCCGGTCTGTTAAAGAATATAAATTTAAAATCGGTCGAGAATTAGCCAACAAAGTCTAAAAGAAAGTTATAGAGTATGGTCCCGCCTACGTGTGGATATAGAGAACGTCGGAAACGGAGCTCGTACGCAAAAGATATGAATTTTTGAAGTTGGAGTGGGAAATCATGAAGGCTGTGCAAGGGGGTACGCCCAGCGTACCTTCGGACACCCAGCGTTCGCACTACGCCCCGCGTACGAAGCTCGGAACGCCAAGCGTACTTCTGTCTTCTACGGTACGAGATGAGCCACGCACCACCACCGAAACCTCGCCACGTGTGTACGGCCGAGTTGTACGCCCCGCGTTCGTCCGAGGCCTCGCCTATAAAAGGAGGCCGAGGGCAGCCACTTTCTTCACTCCAAAATCTTCTCTCTCTCACTACTTTCTCTCTCTAGCCTCCCTAAACCCCCCTAAGGCCTAGGAAAACCCCCTAGCCCTCGAAGGAAGCCCCGGAGAGCCCGAAGGCTCCAAGAAAAAGAGTTTTTCGGTTTGAAACTCTGCCCGCGCGGAGCCCGGTTTTCAAGCAAACTTTCCGGTTTCGTCAAAGAAGATTATTTTAAGAAGCGAAGTGTTGTCCGAATCACTTCTTATCAGGTGAGTGTATAGTCACTTTCATCTTACACATAGATATGAAGTATTTTATATAATTATGTGCTATGTGTATATATATGTTATCTGTTTACCTGAGATGTTCGCTGGATGAAAGATCTATACTTCTTTCTTTCAGATCTGAAACCTTTTCCTTCAGATCTACACTTTATCATCTCAGATCTAAACTTTCTCTTCAGATCTAAACTGTATACTTTGAGATCTATGTTGGATGAAAGATCTGAACTTCTTTCCTCCAGATCTGAACTTTTTCTTCAAATCTAGACCGTATATGTATTTTATGCTTTGAAATTTATGTTGGATGAAAGATGTAAACATTATTTTTCAGATCTAGACTGTATAAATATTTTATGCTTTGAAAGTTATGTTGGATGAAAGATGTAAACATTGTTTTTCAGAACTGGACTGTGTATGTATATCTACAAATATGTTGGCTAGAACAATGGGTAGATGAAATAGATGATGTGTGTTAAAATGATGAGAGACCTCGATGTTTACGATGTTTAAGATGATCCAGTCGTCTAGCGGAGTATAGATGACGACCACGGACTTTTCTAGGCAGTCCAGTGGAACGCTAGCAGGCTCGCAACCTGTAGGTGTTTTTGAAGATGTACTCCACCCCCCCATGGTTGCCTTACGGACACTTATGGCTGAGGAATCCCCTTAGCAGTAGTGTCCATCCCGATGAAATTCCTTAGGATAGGTCCCTTATGATAGATGCTTTAGGGACGTAAGGTGAGGATAACGGGAACGGGCAATCGGGTTAAATGACTGTAATAATAAACTTATTTATTGTCGGTTGAAAACCTTATGTGCTCACCAGGCTCCCCAGCCTGACCCACTCAGTTTTCTTGTATTACAGGTAGTGGCAAAAGCATAGTTGGATGACTTGACGAGAGATTATGGATTTTAGGCCAATAGAAAATAAATGGGATATTGTAAGGCCTATGAGGCCAGATTGTGTTTTGTGGCCTATGATGTTTCTTTTGGTTTATGCTTATGATCTGTATCGATGATTGACATCCCGAGTTTTTTTATTGTAATGAAAATACATTTCTTTAAGAAATGCTTTGATAAATTTTTATCATATTTTGTTTTTGGAACAGATTTCGCAATACTTTTCTTAAGAAGTTACTCTGTTTTTTATTAAAAAGCATAAACAAAATCGGTCTTTTCTGGCCATAAAAATGGGGATGTCACAGTTGGTATCAGAGCATTAGTTTAAGCGAACTAGGAATTTTTAGGATTTCTTGACTTAAACTTAGAATGCTAAGCGATGATCGTGAGATGAGTATCTTCCGTATTTTAGACACGAGCACTAGTTTATTTTAGGAAAGATGCCTAAAATGCTTTTATGTGCTAAATGCTTTATGTTTGCCTCGTATGCTATTATTTGTTCAGATCTATGGTCCGTTGCCGACCGGATCCGAAAACCTTATGTGTTTAGGATTCTAAGCATTCGAGTACGATATTAGAACTAGCATGTAACGTGTCGGAGTGATAAGGAGAATTTAAACGTCTATCATGAATAGAGATCTAAGTTCACCTAATTTAGTGTATAGATCGAAATGGCAAGAACCCGAAGTGGAGCTGGAAACGCAAATGGAAACAGGAATCAGCAGCCTTGTCCCGAAGTGATTGAGCAGGTGCCGATAGTCGAAGTTACACCTGAGCCAGTCACAATGGATGGAGTTCAAGCCATGATTCGAGCTATTATGGATGAACAGAGGGAAGAAATGAGACAACTGTTGCAGAATAACAGAAATGAACCTTCAATGCCTATTGAACGACCAGAACTGAATGACAGAGAGTCTGAAGAAGGGAATAACAGTCGCACTGTCAGTCATGTGGAACCCCCATTGATCAGGAGGAACAACCATGATGAAGGAGTCAAGAGGAACGAATGTAAGTATAAGGACTTCACAACTTGCAAGCCATCAACTTTTACAGGGAAGGAGGATCCAATTGGAGTCATGGACTGGATTTCGGAGATGGAATTGGCCTTTATAACATGTGGTTGCAAAGGCAAGTTACAGACCATATTTGCAGTGCGTCAGTTCAGAGGTGGCGTTGTTCGCTGGTGGAACACTCTGGGGAAGACCCTAAGCCCCAATGACACTGCAGCTGACTTGGGCATAATGTTTGGTACATTTACTGCTCAGCCCAAAATCTGCTCGATCTAGAAAACCAATTCCTGACATTGAAGAAGGGAAACATGTCCATTGATGAATACACCAATGCCTTCACTGACAAAATGAAGTTTGCTTTGCGCATCGTTCCAGACGAGCTGACGAAAGTTGATAAGTATGCAAAGGGACTTCCATGGGAGTACGTTGTGCCAGTCCGCCAGGCACCTACTCTGGAGGAAGCTATTTGGGCTGCCAAGTCTGTTGAGGAAATGATCAGGGTAAGAGTCGCCGGCAAGGTTGAGGTTGGCGAAAAGAGGAAGTTTGAGGAGTCGTCAAAATCTAACAAGAAGAACAAGTCTGGTTCAAAGAAATCTGGAGGAGGAGGAAACGAGGCAAGGTGGTGCGAAAAGTGTAAAAAGAAACACTTGGGGAAATGTAGCGAGGAGGTGACTTGCTACAAATATGGAAGGGACTTATAAGATTTGGTAAAAGATGAAAGTTGAGTCCAAGGTTCATTGGACCTTTCAAAGTTCTTCAGAAGATTAGGAACCAAGCTTACAAGTTGGAACTGCCAGAAGAACTAGATGGTATTCATAACACATTCCATGTGTGTTATTTGAGGAAGTTCACAGGAGAAGTTTCCGACATAATTCCAATTTCAGAGTTAAGGATGGATGAGAATAAGAGGCTAATCGAAGAGCCCGAAGCGATTGTTGACCGTAAGACTAAGAAGTTGCGACGCAAGATGGTCGACTTAGTTCTTATGCGATGGAACCATTCGAATGGGCCAAATCTCACTAGGGAAACGGAGAGTGACATGATGAGTCGCTATCCGCATTTGTTTGTTGATGCATGATTCCAAGGATGGAATCATCCTAAGGGGGAGAGAATTGTAACGCCCGTGTTTCGGGGCTAAGAATTAGTAGGTGATGTAATAGTCTAGGTCAACTATTGTAATTCTTTTTGAAGTAATAAAGATGAATTATTTGAGTATTATGTGAATTATGTGAATTATGAGCTTATATATTTGTTTATAAAGATATAATAAAAATAAGCGTCAAAATTAAAGTTTTGAATAAACCCAATATCAATACATGAAGTGGTGGTGGTTGTGACAAGGATTTCGGATATATAAAGAACGCCGAAATCCGAGTTATAACGAAAAAGTTATGACCTGTCGAAGTTTCACGACAGAACTGGCACGACACTACGGACGTAAATAATGAATTTACAATAGGATAATTTTTCGCCTTAGTGATCTAAACGAAAGTCATAGATTTTGTTAAACCGAGAGCGTCCATAAAAAGAACGCCCAAATCTGACTTTGTATGAAGAAGTTATGAATTTTCTAAGTTTCGGATCGACAGTGCACAGCCCGAAGTTCGAATATTAGATCGAGCGGTTTTTAGCCAAAACAACCTAAACGAGAGTTGAAGATCTCGTTAATAGTAGCGCAATGGTAAAAAGGACAGACGAAAACGGACGTCGGATGAAGAAGTTATGGGTTTTAACGGACTAATCTTGTTTCGGTCTGTTAAAGAATATAAATTTAAAATTGGTCGAGAATTAGCCAACAAAGTCTAAACGAAAGTTGTAGAGTACGGTCCCGCCTATGTGTGGATATAAAGAACGTCGGAAACGGAGCTCGTACGCGAAAGATATGAATTTTTGAAGTTGGAGTGGAAAATCACGAAGGCTGTGCGAGGGGGTACGCCCATCGTACCTTCGGACACCCAGCGTTCGCACTACACCCCGCGTACGAAGCTCGGAACGCCCAGCGTACTTCTGTCTTCTGCGGTCCGAGATGAGCCACGCGCCACGCCCCACCACCGAAACCTCGCCACGTGTGTACGGCCGAGCTGTACGCCCCGCGTACAGCGAGGGCTACGCCCCGCGTTCGTCCGAGGCCTCGCCTATAAAAGGAGGCCGAGGGCAGCCACTTTCTTCACTCCAAAATCTTCTCTCTCTCTCTCTCACTACTTTCTCTCTCTAGCCTCCCTAAACCCCCCTAAGGCCTAGGAAAACCCCCTAGCCCCCGAAGGAAGCCCCGGAGAGCCCGAAGGCTCCAAGAAAAAGAGTTTTTCGGTTTAAAACTCTGCCCGCGCGGAGCCCTGTTTTCAAGCAAACTTTCTGGTTTCGTCAAAGAAGATTATTTTAAGAAGCGAAGTGTTGTCCGAATCACTTCTTATCAGGTGAGTGTATAGTCACTTTCATCTTACACATAGATATGAAGTATTTTATATAAATTATGTGCTATGTGTATATATATATATATATATGTTATCTGTTTACCTGAGATGTTCGCTGGATGAAAGATCTATACTTCTTTCTTTCAGATCTGAAACCTTTTCCTTCAGATCTACACTTTATCATCTCAGATCTAAACTTTCTCTTCAGATCTAAACTGTATACTTTGAGATCTATGTTGGATGAAAGATCTGAACTTCTTTCCTCCAGATCTGAACTTTTTCTTCAAATCTAGACCGTATATGTATTTTATGCTTTGAAATTTATGTTGGATGAAAGATGTAAACATTATTTTTCAGATCTAGACTGTATAAATATTTTATGCTTTGAAAGTTATGTTGGATGAAAGATGTAAACATTATTTTTCAGAACTGGACTGTGTATGTATATCTACAAATATGTTGGGTAAATGAAATAGATGATGTGTGTTAAAATGATGAGAGGCCTCGATGTTTACGATGTTTAAGATGATCCATTCGTCTAGCGGAGTATAGATGACGACCACGGACTTTTCTAGGCAGTCCAGTGGAACGCTAGCAGGCTCGCAACCTGTAGGTGTTTTTGAAGATGTACTCCACCCCCCCCCCCCAAACGTTGCCTTACGGACACTTATGGCTGAGGAATCCCCTTAGCAGTAGTGTCCATCCCAATGAAATTCCTTAGGATAGGTCCCTTATGATAGATGCTTTAGGGACGTAAGTTGAGGATAACAGGAACGGGTAATCGGGTTAAATGACTATTGAAAATAATAAACTTATTTATTTTGGGTTGAATACCCTATGTGCTCACCAGGCTCCCCAGCCTGACCCACTCAGTTTTCTTGTATTACAGGTAGTGGCAAAAGCATAGTTGGATGACTTGACGAGAGATTATGGATTTTAGGCCAGTAGAAAATAAATGGGATATTGTAAGGCCTATGAGGCCAGATTGTGTTTTGTGGTCTATGATGTTTCTTTTGGTTTATGCTTATGATTTGTATCGATGATTGACATCCCGAGTTTTTGTAATGGAATGAAAATACATTTCTATAAGAAATGCTTTGATAAATTTTTATCATATTTTGTTTTGGGAACAAATTCCGCAATACTTTTCTTAAGAAGTTACTCTGATTTTAATTAAAAAGCATAAACGAAATCGGTCTTTTCTGGCCGTAAAAATGGGGATGTCACAAATACCAATAAGGGATTTAAAGGAGCAGCTAGAGAACAAATACCAAATTTGGATATCAGACATGAAAGTGTTTAGGGCAAAAGCAAAAGCCCTAGAAACTATTAAGGCTCATTTTGGGGGGTCAATATTCTATATTGAGGGGCTATCTACTAGATCTTTAAACTCGAAACCCAAATACTATAGTCAAGCTTCAAGTGGATAATGTTGCCAACCTACATCTGATACTAGGATTTTTAGAAATATATATATATATATATATATATATATATATATATATATATATATATATATATATATATATATATATATGTGTGTGTGTGTGTGTGTGTGTGTGTGTGTGTGTCTTGGGACACTTAAAAAAGGATTTTCAATATGGAAAATGGACTTTCTTGGATTGGATGGTGCATTCATGAAGCGTCCCTACCTTGGTATGATTCAAACAGTAGTGGTAAGTCACCTAATTTGTTTACATTTAAGTTGTATTATAAAAATGTAATTATTATAGAGTTTACCCTTTTTTTTTATACTGTTATAGGAATTGATGGAAACAAGTGTACTTACCCGTTGGCATATGGTATTGTAGAATCTGAGAACTTCAACTCATGGTCATGGTTTCTAAACAATCTTGGTGATGATTTGGATTTGCATACCAATTCAAACTTCACATTTATAACTGATAGGAAGAATGTAATAATATACTTAGGTGTTGTTTGTTTTTTTGAAGCAAAAATTCATGAAGTCTGCGGACCACCTTTGCAGCAGAAGAGGTGGACCAAACGGCTGCAGACTGTAATAAGAAGCGTGTTTGTTTTTTAACATCTGCATGCTGCTGCAGAAAAAAAATAAAATAAACTAATTTTATATAACGAAAATAATTTTTTAATACCAAAAATTTAATAATGTATGAAATTTCAACAAAAAAATAATGATGTTTCAACAAAAAAAAAATAATGATATTTCAGCAAGAAATTATCATTATTCAATATAAAAAAAACGAAAAAAAATGATTTAGCAAGAATCAACAAAAATAATAATAATAATAATAAAGAAAGTGAAACAAGAATTCAACAAGATTTCAACAACAAATAATCAAAATTCATCAAGATTTCAGCAAGAAAAAAAAGAAGAGGTTGGAAAGGCAATACAAGTGCTGCCCCAAGAAGAACATGCGCAAAGGTTTTTTACTCCGAAGACTTCTAAAAAAACAAACAGCTGTAAGATAAAAAATGTTGTGTGTGTGCTGCGCCGCGTAGCAATAAGAGGTCTGAAGAGGTTTTTTTACAAAAAACAAACAGCACCTTAATCTAACTAATTAATCTTGGATATGATTTGTACTTAATTATATAATATTGATTGTGTTTATGTTTTAGCTTGTTTTGCATGCAATTGCAAAATTGTTCCCATGTTCAAAAAATAGATTTTTCCTTCGTCACATTCATGACAATATGAAGCTGAAGTGGAGGGGCCAGGAGTTTAAAGACTGTCTATAGAAATGTGCAACAACATCCACTGGACAACAATTAAATATGGCAATGGAGGAACTAAAGCAATTGAACAAGGATGCATATGAATGTCTTAAAGCCATTCAACCCCAACATTGGTTTAGGACTCACTTCATAGGTAAGTCCTACGTAATAATATCTTTCAATTTTGTTGATTGTCTACATCTATAACATATTATTGACAAATCTTGTGGCACCTATACTTCTACAGGAAGAGCACACTGTGATGCATTATTAAACAACATAAGTGAGCCATTGAATAGCAAACTTGTCAAGGGTCATGACAAACCAATTATAACATGCTTGGAATTTACTAGAGGTTAAATAATGAAGAAGCTTGTTATTATCCAAAAGACAAATGACAAATGTTGTAGCCCACTAACTCCTACAACTACCAAGACTATTGAAAATATCAAAAATGAAGTTGTAGAGTACATGGTTGTATTTTGTGGAAATGGAAAGTATCAAGTGATAGCTTAAAGTGTGTACCAATATGTGGTTGACATAGGACAACATACATGTTTATGTAACAGGTGGGAGATCACTGGCTTGCCATGCAATCACACCATTGTTGTAATATGGAATATGATGAGGAATAATGAGAATGTTGGGATACCTGAAACATTAGTTCACCCTACATACTAGTTAAAGATGTGGAAAGAGATGTCTGCCTTAAAATTTTGAACCAATTAATGGGAGGATGATGTGGGCAAAAAGTCCTTGTACAACAAAGTTAGTACCACTAAAACATTATGTGCCTATGGATAGGCCACAAAAGAAAAGAAGAAGAGTTGCTACAGAAGATAATGGTGCTATAGTGACTAGAAGGACCAAATCAGTTAGATGTTTAAAGTGTGGAAATGTTGGAAATATTGATAGGAGGGGCAAGGGGAAAAAGCAGTGGGAGGATCATAGGTCAAGGGTAGTGGTGTGGGACATAATGCAGGTTGTGTGAACAATACAAAAAGTCTCATGGTTTAGTGTGTGTACTAGTGTCATGTCTTTTAGTTGACTACTTTTTGTGATGTACTTGAAATAATGTTCTTAAATTTGGGTCTTTAATTTCAGTTTGAACTAATTTTTGTGCTAGTTCTTTTACTATTTTGGTGATGTACTTCAAACTATGTTGACTGGATGATTTTTTTTTAAAGAGTTGACTGGATGAATGTTTGTAATGGTATGAATGAATGTTTAATTTGGTTATTAATGAATTTTTTTGTTTAAGATCTAATGTTATGAGTACTACTTATTTTTCCAAATACCAAAAATAACACTACAAATTCATTAACTTGCAAACTAATGATATCCAGTACAGCTTAAAGCCAACATATACATACTAACATGCTAAACATACCCGATAACTTAACCTACACTTTGTACACAAGAATTAGCACAAACAAAAACCAACTAATAGCTAGATATAACTTCAATTTCAGATTTTGTTGTTCAAGCTTCATCCTAATGTTCATACAAGCACACTTCTGCTCCTCCACCACCCAACCAATGAACTTGTAATCACGACCTTGCAAAGTTCAAAATTTCAAACAGTTAACAATGGAATAATTGGAGAAAATAGGAGAAAGTTGGAGATTAGGTAAGATTTATCAAGAAATCGAAATTAACGGGGTTTAAACAAGCATAGTAAATTTTTCCAGGGTTGTTCTTGCCCTACGAAGTACGAATCACAACATCACCTCCATAATTACATCTAATGGTCATTTTGATTTCTTGGTAGAAAAACCTAAACGATGAAGAAAATGGGGAAGAAAGAATGGAAATGAAGAATATTGAGGGAGGTGAACAAAATAAGGAGAGGGGCAAAGTCTCTAATAGGGCAACAATTGAAATGACAAAAATACCCATGTGTGCTAGGCACGTGGGGCACCAAACGGATAAAACAAATGGCTAACGTCGATAGGAACTTAACGTGCAGGAATTAAAAGTATGAGGGGAGGTCCGAATTAATTTTCAAAAATAGGGAATGAACGTGCAAATTGACACTTGGACCATGGACGATTCATGTAATTTACGTTTATTTTATCTTAATTTTTTGTTCGAATGCATTATTTAATGATTTTTTTTTTGACATTTTGTTCGTTTTTCGAGTTATAAATGAACCTTTTTTTAAATGTAAAACATTTGAATACAATATTTATGTAATATTTTTATAATTATTAAAAATATGTATTAACTTGATATATTAACTTGTGTTAACTAGATTTAATTACTGTAATGAGTATTAGGAAAATAATTAGTTTTGAATCATGATTGTCATGTTAAACAACTACAAAAAAAGTTCGAAGCCACCTTTTAAAAAACATTATAATTATGTAGATGATAACAATTCATGTCTCAAGTTATATATAGGCTAATTCGAAACGGTTATTTAATTTTATTTTTAATTTTTTAACGTTTACGAGTTATAAATACACTAACTCAAAACAATTATATGCTAATTCATAATGAGTTTCGTGGTATAAATAGGCTAATCGGAATCCATAAACGAATAATATTAAATCTTTATATATTTTCTATCAAAAAACGATTTATTCAAGCAAAACGTCAAAAGAAATAAAAATATAAATTCTAAAATCATTAAAACAAATATAATAAAATTTAAAGTTAAATAATGTGTTTAAATAAATTTCAAAATAAAAAAATTGATTAAAAAAAAACTATTTTTAACATATTTATTATTTAAATTTAAAAATATAAAAAAAAATATTAAATACATTATAATTTATATATTTAAAAAAAGATGTTTCAACGTTATTTAATTATTATACGTAAAAAGGTAAAACTATTAGGTAATTATTATTATAGTTATTTAAAGAAAAATTTAAAGGTAATAATTAGGGGTGATGAATAAATTATAGGGATGATAATTTGAAAGGGGAACGAATTATAATCTTTGTTCACATTTAGTCACTAAACTTTTTTATGCTTGATTTACCATTGAATTATTTGAAATTGTTCACATTTTATCCTTATGACAGGTAAAATGTAAACAATTTCAAATAATTCAGGGATAAATCACATAGGAAAAAGGTCAATGACTAAATATGAACAAAATTGAAAGTTCGTTACCCTTTCAAGTCATTATCTCATAATGGTTCTAAATGTTATTAAGAATGAGCACAAGTGGAATATTATGGTCACAAAAGTGAGCATGTTGTAATATTAATGTGATATACCTTTACTAAAATCTTTTTCTATAGTTTTGGCATATTTTTACAAATTTGGTCCTAATCTTTTTTTAATAAATTTCTTCTACCCTTTTATACAAATTTTATTTTTTGATTTCTTTAAAGGTTAGTAAAGTTAATTTTTAAATAATTATTTCTCTACAACTTTTTTTTAAACCTTTGTTAAGTCGTGGGTCGTTGTCAAGGTTCTAAAAATGTAGTTATGGCTTCATAATGAACCCATGACTCCAAAGCTTATACTCTATGTCACGCTTTAACAAAATATCATATTAAATCGTACGTGTGTATATATATATATATATATACACACACACACACACAGAGAGAGAGAGAGAGAGAGAGAGAGAGAGAGAGAGAGAGAGAGAGAGAGAGAGAGAGAGAATTATTAATTATATACAAAATTATCACTATAAGTCATGTCTTACAAACGACATGGTTTGTCACAGCTCATAAAATCTTGAGGATTGACATTGCCGTCAAATCACGTCTAGCATTATTTAAAACCTTTGACTTGTCTGTAGACTATCACATTAAAAATTATTAATTTTTGTCAAATTACATCTATATAAAATAGTCAAATTAAGTATAAAAAAATAATTTAAAAAGTTATAAATGCTCATTAGAAGTTACATATTTGGTCCCTGTAAGATAGTAAACCCGGCGCAAAACAAGGTTGAATCTCCACTAGTTTCATACAAAAAAACGTATAAAGTAATACCAATTCCACTGAGTTGAAACATAATGTGTATGTAAAGAGCCAAAGCACAAATGGCCTCCGAGTCCGAGTAGGTGGTGGTGATGGCAATGGTTATGGTAGGAGGCGGTTGTGGTGGTGGCAGTGGGTAGGGCGGTAATGGGTGTTGGTGGCAATGATGGTGGCGTAGCGTAATATGATAATCTTGCAATTTGCCTCATGAATTGAAATTAATTCCTTCCATCCTATGATTGAATCAACTTTCCTCCCATGGAATGGAAGTATTTTTTCATTTAGGAATCCAATTCCTTAGCAAAAATGGAACCAAACATAGGGAATGGGTGGACTCAGATTCCAATTCCACCATTTTTCCTATTTTTGGTTCAACTTTTACTAAGAAATTGGATTCCTAAATGAAAAAAAAATAATAATAAAAAATAAAAAAATCCATCAATCAGAGGAAAGTTCATTCCTTCAAAATTGGAAGGAATTAATTCCAATACATGAGAGAAAGTGCAAGATTACCATATTACCCTATACCACCATCACCACTGCCACCACCTACCACAACCACCGCTGCCACTAACTTTCACCACCGCTGCCGCTACCACCCACCATTGTCATCACTGCTACCACCCACAACCACCGCCACCACCCACCACAACTACTCGCCGCCACCACCACCTCCACCTCTACCCACCACCACCATCTCCGCTACCACCACCGCCACCATCACCACAATCGCCACCAACACCTCCGCCACCACCCACAACCACCACCACCATCACGACCACCACCACCCACCATCACCATGTAGCTTCTATAAAAAGTAAATTTAAGCAAAAAGAAAAAAGAAGGGCAATTATGTCATTTTACATCATTCCAAATCCCTTTCCACCCAAACAAACAGAATATGGAATTGGATTCCAATTCCATTTTGTGCCAACCAAACAGACTATGAAATTGGATTCCAATTCCATAGACAGATTTCAATTCTTTCATAAATATTTTGCGCCAAACGCCACCTAAGATTCCTAACAAAGTATATGAATGCTCATTCAACTGTTTTCTAAAAATTAAAACTAAAACAAAAAGCACTAGCATTTACGGTTTGCCATTACATTACCTAAAGGTTACAGTTTCTCCTAAACCTTTGTTAATAAAGGTGAAAATCCCGATCACCAAATAAAATGCACAACCAAAATATAAACATTATGTTTTTAAAAAGCTATTGTCCAGAAGACAGTTAAAAAGGTAGTGGAATCAAATACACACCTCGGGAAAATATATATATATATATATATATATATATATATATATATATATATATATATATATAAGACAATTCAGACACACATTCAAACACAAAAGATCACTGAGATTGAACCAACTCCAGAGGAAGACTTTCCATTGCAACCTGAAATCAAAATTTAATTATTAAAAGAGATTACAAAATAACTAGTTAAGTGAAGGATATATATATACCCATTTTCTAAAAGCTCGGGGATCAGATTTTGGCTGCACATTGTACAATTCTGTCTGAAATGTAACAACGATGGTAACTTTAAACTCCACTGAAAAGGGTCTGCATAAAAGTTATATCATATTATCTATATTTGTAGTATACAACTGACAACATGAAAATTATTCCTATCAACTTACCCAGCAAACACGGTTGGACATGTCAAAAGCCGGGGAAGTATGACATAAATAGGCAGACAGATACTTGGGCAAACATCTCCATCTGCTATCTATAAAGTATAAAGAAAAGGTGAAGATATTTAAATGTTAATAATGTGAAAGCATGAAAGATTAATTTACCTGAGTAGTCTGAAGTACAGATGTTTCTGTGGCTATCTTTTCCCCCACCATAATCGACTCGACACGAAGCAAGTGGATGTCAATGGAGTAGATAGGGACTGCAGATGCTTCAACTGTTACCTCTCCCACTAAAGGATCACCTACAAGGCACTGAGTGCAAATTCTACCAGATACCTTGAAACCACCTACAAGGTGAACATGTGAATTGTAAAAATAATAATTTAAAAAAAAAAAAAAAATTTACTTTAAGTGGAACCTGATTTCAGTTCATGAAGCAAAGAGTGCCGTTGTGTGTCTTGAGTGATATAAAAGAAGACCATTTCAGGAGAGACTGGTTTCTCTGAGAGACCGCCTGTATATGTAAATGTAATTCATTACATTACATTTGATGGAACTGGTCATATTCACACAGAGAGAGAGAGAGAGTTAAAGAGCAAACTTATACCTAATTCACTTTCGATTATGAACTCCACTGTAGCAGACAATGATTTATGTAGGTATCCTCTCACAACATCTACAGTTAGCAGATACTGTCTATCACAGATAGATTAATAGCATCATAAATATTGCCTTGAAGGGCGGAATGGAGAACAACCTTTGAAGAGACCATACCTGGATGTTAATGTTTGCTCCATGAAAAGTTTCATAGAATTTGGTATCCTCTTCTTTATGTTTGAGAATAATAGAAAATGGTATCTGTCCCCTCCCCGCCCACAAAGGAAATAATGGGTCAGTCTTTAAAAATTTAACAACACCTAAAACTACCTCTTTGTCTAACTGTCTGACATAATACCTGTGTTGTGCCTGCACTAATCTTCCCACATGGTTCAACCTCAATGCTCTTCTTCCTTTTTTTTTCATAAAGAAAAATAAGGAAATTTTAAATAAACACGTTAAAAATGGCTTAATAACAAGTGCAAATAATTCTACAACGAGTGACACTTTATGCAATCTTTATCTTGCACTACATATGGCCCCTTCAGCATTGCAAAAATTAACAAATTTATATGAGCTAAGGTCAAAATGTTAATGAAACATCACTCATCCTTATAACATATTAAACAAGGAAGGTAGTAGAAACTTAAAAGTTAAGGGATATCATGATTTCAATCCATAGATATTTGTTTTACTTGACCATGTTAGGATTTATTTTAAAGTATTATTTGAATTCTCTTTTCCATTACCCACGCTTTGATCAGAACCAACTAGTAAACAATGGTAGAGAGAGAGAGAGAGAGAGAGAGAGAGAGAGAGATACAGTATTCGAATAGGCTTCAGAACACCGTAAAGTGATTCAATGAGTCCAGCAGAACCACCACGAACCTAAACACCAAAACTGAGTATATCATGAACGCACTCCAACAATCACAATTGCTCTAACCAGCACAAAACCTTCGTGAAAGATATATAAATCACCTATCTATGACTTGTGAAACCTATTGGATTATCGTTAAATTAGGGTTTTCCTACAGTTTACAACTTTCTATCTAAAATCCACCATGAACAAATAAAAGCATAAGGAAATGAAACCTGCAAATTGACAGAACCATTGACGGTTAAGTGGATTCCACGGTGAGAGACTGATGAGGGAAATTTGGTGATGATTTTTCCCTGAAGCGGTTCCTGCGATGAATACATAATACACCAATTTAAACTCCCTTGAATGCACATTTTGTAGAGTTGTGTAGTTTGTTTAGCAACTTACATGGGGACGGTAGGTTCGATTCGATCGAGAGAGTTTGATCTCAACAGACATGGAAACGAAATACTTCTGCCAGGACTTGGAGATAATCGTTCTTGGAGACCTTGGTTATAATGAATTTAGACGAAAACTGCAAATATGATCATGTGGTTTGTCATTTTCTACGATTGAGGTTCAAACTTTTAAAATATTACGGAAACAATCCTTTTCAAACTATTTTCATTGTGAAATTCATCCCTTTCGATTTATTCCAAAATTGAAAAGATATTTTTACCTTTATGATTATTTTTTATATTTTTTTAATATTTATTTAACATTTATTATATATAAAAGCCTAATCTTCATAAATGGTCGCTGTAATTTTCAGAAATATCAAGTTTAGACCCTAACTTTTTTTTGTCTTTAAGGATATCCTCGTGGTTTGAAAACTATTTATAGATGGTCCATTTGGCTCAATTTGTCATATTGGATTTGTTAAGTGGCCTCTCGTGCAAAGAAAGTGAGGGCAATTTGATCATTTTACTTAACCCCTTCCTTTTTATATGTTTTGCAACGTCTACATTTTTCAAACCCATCTTCTTTCTCTACTTCACAAAAGTTGCTTCCCCTATGACGAGCTCAAAAAATGGTGATTTGCCGCTATGGAGGTCAAGCAATGAAGGTGATATCTTGGACTCATGTAGGCAATTTTGGAGTTGTTCAAGGTTTGGTGGGAGATGTGGGTTCCTTGGGTGGGTTGACCCTTCAATGTGCCCTATGGCAATGGTGGTGATTATAGGTTTGTTTAGAGCCATAAATAGACTCCAATATAGGGTAAGATTCATATAGGCTGAAGTTTTGAAGATGAAGCTGCTCTTATTTGGTTCATGGATTTTTGTGTTTGGTATTATTGTACCCATTAATGTTTTAGTTTGTTTTGATGTTAAACCTTAGGTCATGTTTGGTTGGCAGGAATGGAATGGAATTCGAGGGAAAATGATTCCAATTACCTTGAATTTCTGCGTTTGGTTCAACTTTAAAGAGAGAAAATGAATCATAAATGAAAAAACATTCATTCATAAGAGGGAAAATACTTTCCTTCAACAAAAGGATGGAATCAATTCCTTACTAACAAGGAAAGTGAAAAATTACCATTATACCCACGAAACCATTCTAACATCAAAACCTTATCTCACGTATATAGCCTCTTCGTCAAAATAGAATTACAGCCGACAAACCTCGCTTTTCCACAGAACCTCATCTTCTCTGATTCTTCCGTCAGGTAAGTGAATCATTGTTGATGTCGATCTCAATCTCGTTATCTCTCACTCTCGCTCTTTCTCCCGCTCTTAATTTATTGTGAAAATCGATATTTTGATAAAATCGTTGTTGTTGTTGATCGCAATATATGCATTTTATCTTCCTGAAAATTGATTTATCATCCTTTTATCAGTTTTTATTAATCGGATGTTTGTTAAAATCGTTGTTGTTGTCGATCTTAATCTATGCTTGTTCAAAATATATGCTTGTTAAAATCGAATTTATGTTAATCATTGTGATATGAATCGATTGTGATCTATTTCAAAAAAAAAATGAATCGATTGTGTTGTTTACGTTCGGCTTCTTTTCTTGTTTGTTCAGAACAACAACAAATGCTTCCTGTTCTTGTTCATCTTTTTTTTTCACAGCAGCATCTGTTTAAAATAATTGTGTTGTTTTAGATTTACTTGCTGGAAATTACATTAAACTCTCAATATGATATGAATTTGTATGAATAGAAAAATCTCCTGACCTTGTTTAACAACATACAATCGTAGATCCTTTTTACAAGAAATGGAAGTAGATCCTTTTGACAATGATTGTGATCGAGACGATGGAACTGGAGATCTTGGACCTGAAGATTTTAATACTATTAGTTCTATATGGACTTAAAATGAATGGACCGTATTTAGAGATAATTTAGCCGAGTCTATGTTTGCATCTAGGGGCGCAACCAATTAAATTGGCATTTTGTTTATCTATTTATAATGTATCGCTATGTTGGACAAATTGTTGTATTGTTTGCTTATCGTTATGTTGGACAATTTTTGCTTGCTTATCGTTATGTTGGAAAAAACGTTGCTTGCTTATTTTTTTGTTGGAAAAATTGTTGTTTGCTTATTGTTTTGTTGGAAGATTTTTCCATTTCTAAAATTAGTTTTGATATTTATCTATTGGTTTTATTATGTTTATATAGGTATGACAAGTCAAATTAGAAATTATAAGCAAAATAAAATCTAGAATTAATTCTAATTCCATTTCTATTTTAATAATTTATATAATATATGTTTACATATAACTTAGAAAACAAAGTAAAATTAAGCAAAACATACAAAAAGACAATTGTGTCATTTTATATGAATTTCAATGTCATTTCCTGCGAACCAAACAAAATTGGGAAATAATTCCAATTTCATTTCCTACCAAGCAAACAACATATGGAATTGGATTCAAATTCCTGACAGATTCATTTTCCAATTTCAGTTCAAATTCCATGAGTAACATTTTTGTGAACCAAACAAAATCCCATCAGTTGACACTTTCAGTAGCACAAAGTTCCCCACCTGGAACTCAAGATCCGATCGTCGCCGGTCAGCATAACTTTTCTGACGGCTCTGCGCGACCTGCAGCCGGTCACACACCTGCTGAATCAGCCCGGTAGTCTTGAGCAATACCTCAATGCTCCCCATGACCAATGTCTCCTACCATACAACATCTCAAATGGAGGTCGGTCGATATTGGCATGGTAACTGTTATTGTACAAAAACTCTGCCAGTGGAAGGTACGTATCCCAACTCCCTCCAAAATCCAACACACATGCTCGCAACATATCCTCCAGTGTCTGGATCATCCTTTCGTGCTGGCCATCTGTCTGGGGGTGGTACGTCGTACTAAAATGCAGCTGAGTGCCCAGTTCCTCGTGGAACTTCTTCCAGAACCTAGATGTAAACCGAACATCCCTGTCAGAGACTACCGACACTGGCAGCCCGTGTCTAGCCACCACCTCTCGCACATAAATATTCGCCAACTTCTCAGCGGATATACTCTCAGAGATCGGAATAAAGTGGGCACTTTTCGTCAGTCTGTCTACGATCACCCATATGGCCTCCACACCCCTCTTCGTCCTCGGTAACTTCGTAATAAAGTCCATAGTGATCTCTTCCCACTTCCACATAGGAATGGGTAGTGGCTGAACCTTGCCATGAGGCCGCTGATGCTCGGCCTTGACCTTCCTGCAGGTCAAGCACCGCTCCACAAACTAGGTGATCTCCCGCTTCATGCAGGGCCACCAGTAACTCAGTCTCAAATCTCTATACATTTTTGTAGCCCCTGGATGTATAGAGAACTTGGACTTGTGCGCCTCCTCCAATATCTTCTTCCTCACTCCTCCAGTCACCGGTACACATACTCAGCCACACTGTGTCAGAAGGCCACGACTATCCTTAACAAACAAAGGATACTGCCCCCGAATCCGCTCTATCTTCCAATTCTCCTTCTTCACCCCTCGACCTGAGCTTCCTTGATCATATCCAACAATGGAGAGATCACGGTCATCCTCAAACAAACGTTCCCAATTGGGGAACCTGCCGCCTTGCGGCTCAAAGCATCGGCTACCATGTTGGCCTTCCCGAGATGGTATAGGATCTCACAATCATAGTCCTTCAGCATGTCCAACCACCTCCTCTGCTGCATGTTGAGGTTCTGCTGATCCATCAAATACTTCAAACTCTTGTGATCAATATAGATGGTGCACCTTACTCCATACAAGCAGTGCCTCCAAATCTTGAGGGAAAACACCATTGCCCCCAATTTCAGGTCGTGAGTGGGGTAATTCGCCTCATGAGGCTTCAACTGCCTCGAGGCGTAAGCTATCACGTGCCCCCTCTGCATCAGTACACGCCTAACCCTGAGATCGATGCATCACAGTACACCACCAAATCATATAACCCCTCCAGTAGTACTAGAATCAGAGCCTCACATAACCTCCGTCTCAGGGTCTCAAAAGCCGACTGTTGATCCGTGCCCCACCGAAATGTCACATTCTTCTTGGTCAAGCGGGTCAATGACACAACAATCTTGGAGAAATCCTGGATAAATCTCTGATAATAGCCCGTTCAACCCAAGAAGCTACGGATCTCGGAAGCATTCTTCGGTACTTCCCACCGCATCACTGCCTCAACCTTGGCCGGATCAACCGAAATGCCCTCCTGGTTGATGATATGCCCCAAAAACTGTACCTCTCGCATCCAGAAATCACACTTGGAGAACTTGGCATACGGCCACCCCGCCATCAATGTCTCCAATACCTCTCTTAGATGCTGCTCATGCTGCTCCTTGGTCTTAGAATAGACCAGGATATCATCAATAAAAACGATCACTGACCGATCCAGCATCGGTCTACACATCCTGTTCATGAGATCCATGAATGCTGTTGGGGCATTGGTGAGGCCAAATGGCATCACCACAAACTCATAATGCCCATACCGAGTCCTAAAAGTTGTCTTCGGTATGTCCTCATCTCGAATCCTCATCTGATGGTATCCCGACCAAAGATCAATCTTGGAAAACCAAGACGCACCCTACAACTGATCGAACAAATCATCTATCCTCGGTAATGGATAACGGTACTTCACCGTCAGTTTGTTCAGCTCTCGATAATCAATGGACATCCTGTGTGATCCATCCTTCTTTTTCACGAACAGGATTGGAGCTCCCCATGGGGAACTGCTCGGACGGATAAACCCTCGATCCAGCAGCTCCTGGAGCTGCATAGATAGCTCCTGCATCTCGAGCGGTGCTAGACGGTACGGTGCCTTTGCTATCGGAGCGGCACCCGACACCAAATAAATGCGAAACTCCACCTGCCTCTCCGAAGGCACCCCTGGTAACTCTTCGGGAAAGACGTCCCGAAATTCCTCTACCACCGGCACACTGCCCACATCTGTCGTGGTCTCAACCCTCGTATCCGAGATATAAGCCAGAAATCCCATACATCCCTGCTACAAAAATCTCTAATCTCTCGCAGCCGAACAGAGGATTGGACCCTACGAGGCTCTCTCACCATGTATAACTAGTTCTCCCCCACTTGGGGTTCGAACCCTCACTAACTGGCGCTCGCAATCGATCATGGCCCCATTGGCCCCCAACCAATCCATCCCGACAATCACCTTCAGTCCTCGCAACAGTATCGGAACTAGATCCACATGAAACCTTTCCCCGAGCACATTCAGGACACAGTCCCGATACAACCTCACAGCACTCACAGTGCGGTCGTCTGTAATCTCCACCTCAAGCGGGGAATCCAAAGTTCCCAGCGCATCTCGGAACTTCTTGCTAAGCGCAAGAGACATGAATGATCGGGTAGTTCCCTAGTTGAACAAAACATGAGCCGACATACCATTGACCAAAAAGGTCCCTATACAAGCACAATGTACACATAAGCAATACAAATAAATATAGATCAGAGAAGAATAAACACGTTCCAGCCACAACATCTGGCACTGCCCCGAGCCTCCTCGGTAGTCAACTGAAATGTGCGGCTCTTCACCGCTAGAGCATCCGCCTTAGCAGGGCGGCCATCAGTAATCCTCATCGTGGTGGGCGCAGGCGCTGCCACCGCTCCTCCCCCTCCCTGCAACCTCGGACAATCGGCCTTTTTATGGCCAGTCTGGTTGCAATGGAAATATATCAAGCCCTTCTTGGGGCAGTCCCTGCTCACGTGGCCCGGCTGACCACACGTATAACATACCGGGCTCGTCCCCCGACAAGCTCCCCCATGAGATCTCCCACAATTGGCACACCGGCCACGACCCTGCTGGCCCCTACTGGATGAATCCGAGGTCTTAGGCTTTTTATCCTGACCTACTGCTGCCTGTGCCTGCTCAGGCTTCCGCTTGGTGCGGAAGTCCAACTCCATCTCCCGCTCACAAGCCTTCTCCACCATCACATTTAGGGTTTTGCAACCTGTAAAGCTCACAAACTCTCGGATATCATCCCTCAGCATGGAATGATATCTCGTTCTCCGCATGTCCTCATCGGTAGCATACTGTGGGATCAACAATGCTCGCTCCCGAAACTTGGCGGTGATCTCCGCCATAGTCTCGGTGGTCTGCTGAAGCTCCTCGAACTCCCTCACCATCCGTTGTACCTCAATAGCAGGTGCAAACTCCAAGTCAAATCGCCGAACAAACTTGGCCCATGTCATCTCAGCCACACCGTCTGCTCACACCTGACTAGTCACCTCGCCCCACCAGTCTCGAGCTCTGTCTCTCAGCATACATGAAGCAAATCCCACCTTTTCCGCGTCCGGGGAAGAACTCGTGCGCTGGGCGTTCTCGATGTCCTCCACCCAGCGTCGGCTCATAATGGGGTCCCTGACCCCGAAAAACTCCGGCACTCCACACGCCTTGAACTCCCGAAACGAGGGAGTTCGGGCCCCGATATGGCCCGCAACAATCTCGGCTCTGAATGACCTGAGCCTCTCCTCCATGATCTCCATCATGCCCTCCGTGTAACACCCCATTTCTGGTATGTAATTTAAATAGAGTAATTTTCATTTCTTAAGGGGTACTCGACGAGTCAGTAGCCCGACTCGTCGAGTAGAGACGGGATTTGCACGCGGTTTAAGTTGGCGATTCGACGAGTCTGCCAGTCTGGATGAAACCCTAATTTCAAGGGTTTGCACCCTATTTAAACGTCATTATAGCCCCAAAACCAGCCTCCTTCACTCCCCAGAGACTTATTCCCGAAACCCTAGCCTCCTTGTGTGTGTGTGTGAGTGATCTTTACCTCATAAAGTAACTTTTGGTGCATTTTGGAGCAAGGAAAAGAAGGAAAAGGTAGAATAACTCAAGGAAGAAGAAGTAGATCCAGAATACACTCCTCTTTGGTCATCCTTTCTGGTAATAAAGCTTCCATCTTGGTTATTATGCTAATAGATCTAGTTTGTCCCTAAATTGTTGGTTTTAAGCTCAAAAACCCCAAATCCTTTGTGATAAGCCTTGTGATCGGGTCATACCTTAGATCTAGCCTCTCTTGAGCTCCAGAAGCCCAAGGAGACCACCTTTTGGCAGCCATGCTTCGTTTTAGTCAAGTAACCCTCCTTAAGAGCAAAGTTTGAGTGTTATTGCTTCATTTCATCTTAGTTACACGTAAAGTTAGCAACTTTACGTGTTCAGATAGTCCCAGGAGCTTGGATCTACGAATTAGATGCACTAAAGTTGATTAGAATCGACTGTATAGATTCTGCATGCAAGGGACTCGGCGAGTTGTTCATCAGACTCGACGAGTCGAGTCGCGAGTCCCCGATTTTCCCCTTTTGAGTTATTACGAGTGGAATCAGTGAGTAGGAGGTGGACTCAGTGAGTTGGGTCACGAACTCAGTAATGGAGGGACTCGGCGAGTCTACGCCCTGACTCGGCGAGTCCAAGGCAATCTTCTTGCCTCAAGAACGGACTCGACGAGTTGTTCATACAACTCGGCGAGTCGTAGACTGGACACATTCATAGGATGAAGGAGGACTCGACGAGTTGTTCATACAACTCGGCGAGTCAGATGAAGACAGACTTAGTATTTGTTTCGAGTAAGAACTCGTTGAGTCTGTGCTAAAACTCGGCGAGTAGAAGCGTATAGAGATTTGGAGGAAAAGATAGGGACTCGACGAGTTGGCGGCCCAACTCGACGAGTCAGGTCAACAGGCAGTTGACTTTGACCAGGAAGTTGACTTTGACCAGGAAGTTGACTTTGACCAGGAGTAAAATAGTCATTTCACCCTCAGTTTAGTTATCAGTATTTGATCGAGTGTATTTATGGGAATTGTAGCCGGGGAGATACCGGAGCAGCAGCAGACAGTTCCCGAGTAGCTTTTTCACCATCCAGCTTACGAGGTGAGTTTCCTTTCAGTAGGAACGGGTCTACGGCCACAATGCCGGCCCGTTTAGTTAGTAGTAGTTCCGGACGTCGGTTCGATGCAGTAGTCCAGTGTGCTTGAGGTCTCTGTGATTCAAGCATGTCTTTGTGTTATGTGTTCCGGACTTCGGTCCGATGCAGTATGCAGTATATGTGTTTAAGCCAGTAGTTGTGATTATGCTATGTTATGTTCAGTCAGTTCCGGACTTCGGTCCGATGCAGTTTCCGGACTTCGGTCCGATGCAGAGGGCAAGGCCCTGGTTAGTTCCGAACTTCGGTCCGATGCAGTTTCCGGACTTCGGTCCGATGCAGAGGGCAAGGCCCTGGTTAGTTCCGGACTTCGGTCCGATGCAGTTCCGGACTTCGGTCCGATGCAGAGGGCACGACCCTGGTTAGTTCCGAACTTCGGTCCGATGCAGTTTCCAGACTTCGGTCCGATGCAGGGGGCAAGGCCCAGTAGTTGTTTTATATGTTATTGTATGGTATGGGGTCGTTTGGGGGAACTCATTAAGCTTTGTGCTTACAGTTTCAGGTACTTCCGCTAGCAAGGGGAAGAGCTCGGGATGATGGCATGGCACACACCACAACTTCAGTTTATCCTGGGAGTTCACTCTGATAGTTTGATATGATTTGACACATTTTCTGATTTGATACATGGTTTATAACTTTTGAGATACATGTTCCATGGTTTTTATGACATGACATTTGATGTTGTGATTTTTAGTAATGTTGAAACAAAAATTTTTGGGTCGTGTTTTTGGGTTGTTTCACTCCGTGACCGTCCCAAAGATCATTGGGGTCGCGTCAAGGATGCCCTTCGTAACCTCGGGTGCAATGGTCTCACGCAACGTATCATCTATGGACTCTGCACCGCTGCCCGATCCGGATCCAGATCCTGATCCTGATCCTGATCCCCCCTGTCCCAAATCGTGTCACCACCATGCTGAACTGAAATATCATAAACCATAATAATCAGGATATCTATATAGGGGGATCTTCCCACACCGGTCCTCCTTAGAGCTGTCAGATCTAACATTGGCTCGGGTACAGGTCTTGTGCTTACAGTAGTACGGGCCCAATACTACCTTCCACACCTATCTGTACCTTTCCCCAAGGCTCTACCTAATAACTCCAATTCGTCCCAAAATAAACCATATCCCATAGACTACCACATATCTCAAATCCCAGGTTGTCCTAACATTTGCTCTACTCACATCAATCAGATGAATCCTAATAGGTTGCCTTTATGCATGCAAATTATACACAGAAAAGGATCAAATAGACTTTCGAATAAGAGATTCTACCCTAGGACCACAACCAAACAAGGAACAGAAAATAAGGCCAAATCAATCATTCTAAGGCTATAGGCTCCTAACCGTATACAATTTTAAAAGCATACACATAGCAAGTTACATACGATTATCATAGCTCAAATATCAGTATAACATGGCTAACATATTGGGGAACTACTTACTTGGTTCGGCCGATCACGCGCGTTGCACTCTCCTCTTTTCCATACTTTAAAAGTTTTAACTTTTATTTTATTTTTGAAAACAATTTTTACCATTTCCTTAGTTTGAGTCTTGACACACCCGAGAGTGTGCCCCGAATCTCTCAAACCAAGGCTCTGATACGAACTTGCAACAACCCAATTTTTCAAAAGAAAATTTTCATTTTTAATTAGTCAAAACACCTTTCTATAAATATGAAATCCCAATAAAATTGATTTCAAATTCATATCCAAAACAATATTATTTCCAAACATCAGAGAGTCCCATAAAATGCCAGAGAGAGAGTGCACACCACACCATCAAGCCTTGCCCTTGCCCTTGGGCTCAGATGTACCTGAAACAAATCCACAAACTATAAGCTAACGCTTAGTGAGTCCCCCAGAGCATACCCCACACTCAATCCACATAACACATATCAAGTTAGCTATAAAAGCTACATATATCACATAAGCCATGCATACAACATATAAGGAAGCCATGGAAACCCTCTAGGGTCTTACACCTAGTGCCACTGGAACCCCCACGTGGTCTTAACTGCCTGTCATGGGAACTCCCACATGGTCTTCCCGCCATGGAAACCCCTACATGGTCTTCACTACCAAGCAACACACATAATGCAAACTACACATACAATTATACTAGGATGCCATGGAAACCCTCCAAGGTCTTATACCAAATGTCACAGGAACCCCCACGTGGTCTCAGACTACTGCCACGGGAACCCCCCCTGGGGTCTTCCATGCAAATGTTACTAACATAACGCATAATCAAACAACAATCCACATAACATAAAATGGGCCGACCTTGGTGCCTTAGACCCATTGGTATGGTGAGAAGACTCACCTCTCGAATTTTGAACTGACAAGCTAGAATCAGGTATGTCCCACGCACTCCTCCTCCTCAACTGCTTATAACCATCATGTGATTAAGTTTTCATGATCCCATAATTACCCTCAAAGTCAACCTTGGTCAAACTCAAGGTCAACAGTCCCTGTTGACCTCAACTCGTCGAGTGCATCCAGCAACTCGTCGAGTTATCTGTATGACTCGTTAACTCGCCGAGTTACCTTTTTAGCTCGTCGAGTTCCTCCCGAGTCCATTCCATTGAGTCCCACCTCGAATCGCCGAGTCACCCTAGTGACTCGTCGAGTTCATCATGTGTCCAGAAAACTAATGTCCAAACGCACCAAAACCCTAGTCCTTCACTGCACTCACCCAGAAACTCAAAAACGGGCAAATCCTACCCCGACTCGTCGAGTTAGCTAAGGGACTCGACGAGTTCCTTCAATCCTTTCCAAGTTCAACCCTTTACAGTGGGATCTAAGGTCCCAAACTGTAACGCCCGTGTTTCTAGGCTAGGCATTAATATTGACATAATAGTCTAGGTTAACCTTTGTAACTGATTTTGAAGAAATGAAAAGGAATTATGTGAATATTATGTGAATTATGTGTTTTATGCCTAATTATTAGGATTTAATTAATTAAGAATAAAAATGAGCGTCGAAAATAAATATTAGATAAAGCCGATATCTATTAAGAAAGTTGTAGTGGTCGTGACAAGGGTTCCGGATATATAAAGAATACCGAAATCCGAGTTATAACGAAGAAGTTATGACATGTCGAAGTTTCGCGACAAAACCGGCACGGTGCCGAATGACGTAAAAAGTGAGTTTTTGATAAACTAATTTTTAGCCTTAGTGATCTAAGCGAAAGTCGTAGTGTTCGTTAAACCGAGAGTATGTATAAAAAGAACGCCCAAATCTGACTTCGTATGAGGAAGTTATGATTTTTCTAAGTTTCAGCTTAGTAGTAGACAACTAAAAACTCGAATTTTAGATCGAGTGATTTTTAGCCGACACGACCTAAATAAGAATCGAAGGTCTCGTCAATAGTAGTACAACGGTAAAAAGACAGACGAAAACGGACGTCGGATGAAGAAGTTATGAATTTTTAACGGATTTCCTGTCCCGGTATGTTAAAAATAATCATATTAAAATTAATGTCAAAACGAGACGACGAAGTCTAAACGAAAGTTGTAGAGCGTAATTTTACCTACGCGTGCATATAAAGAACGTCAAAAACGAAGCTCGTATGCGAAAGTTATGGATTTTAGAAGTTTTGGCACAAAAAAATCGAGAAAAAAATGTCAAATCCGAGAAATTTCGCATGGTGGGACTTCGACCACGTCACCCTCGCTCATAACGCGCCACGTGTCCAAAATTGCTGAGTCACCGAAGCCAGCTGGCGAGGCGTGTCGCATTCCCTCGCATCCGAAGTGCGGTCCAGTAGGGGTCCGACGCGTGCCTTCTCCTGACGTGTCCGACCTTCGCATGGTGTGCCACGACTCCGAACCTCGGACCTAGACCTCGGTCCAATCAGAAGCCCACACTTGGACCCTCGCACGTGCGAGCCACCTGCCTTCTCTTCGGATCTGCTGCCGCGTGGAGTCCTCTCAGCCGTCCGATCAGAAGCCTCGCCCCTATAAATAGAAGGGTGCGAGACCTCCCGGGGATAATTTGGAAATTTGACATTTTACACCCCTAAACCCATATTTATTTCATTCCAACTTCCCCCAAAGCCCCGATATTATACCAAACACCCGAAACACGTCCCGAAGTGCCCGAGAAGCCCGAGAAACTTATCTTTTCGGTTTTGAAGCCCAACCCTCGCAATAAAACTCCCGGTTTTATTAGAAACGATCGTTTTAGGAAACGAAGTGCTGCCCGATTATCATTAAATCAGGTGAATGTGTAGTCACCTTCATCTTACACCTAGATATGAAGTATTTCTATAAAATACATGCTATGTGTAATTATATTAATTGTTTAATTGAGGTGACTGTTGCATAGATGTTTTATACAAGTTTTAAACTGTATATGTATTTTATCTACAAATATGTTGGGTAAAACATGGGTAGACGAAATAGCCGATGTGTGTTAAAATGATGAGAGGCCTCGATGTTATTGTGATCCAGTCATCTAGCAGATTATGGATGACGATCACAGACTTTTCTAGACAGTCCAGTGGAACGCTGGCAGGCTCGCAACCTGTAGGTGTTAATGAGCTTGGGTGTTCATTTGTTGTACTCCATCCCCCACATGGTTGCCTTATTTGACATAAATTACTGGGAAACCCCCAAAGCAGTGTTGTCGCCCCGATGAAAATCCTTAGACTAGGTCCCTTGTGATAGTTGTTTTAGGGACGTAAGGTGAGGATAACGGGAATGGGTAATCGAGTTATTGTTGTTTGATGAAATTAATAAATTTATTTATTGTGGGTTGAAAACCCTATATGCTCACCAGGCTCCCAAGCCTGACCCACTCAGCTTTTTATCTTACAGGTAGTGGACCCCGAGCATAGTCGGATGATGATGAGAGATTTTTGGATTATAGGCCAGTAGTTGTAAATAACTGTTGTAAGGCTTATAATGTCTTGTTTATGCTTTTGATCTGTATCGGAACATGACATCCCGAGGTTTTGATATAAAAGGAAAATATATACTTTCTTAAAGAAAGATTTTGATAAACTTTTATCATGTTTTGTTTTGGGGACCAATTCCGCAACATCTTTTAAAAAGGATTTCTCTGACTTTATTTTAAAAGCATAAATTAAATCGGTATTTTTTGGCCAAGAAATTAGGGGATGTCACACAAACTCTAGATCCAAACTCCCTTAGTGCAGATACCACGTAAAGTTGCAAACTTTACGTGCATGCAAGGCTCTCCAAGGCCAAAACATCAAAACTAGGCTTCTTACAAGGTTTTTGTGCATGGAAAGGGGCTAGGCTGCATAAAGTGAGAAACTTTATGTCATTGGGGACCTAGAGAGGTCCAGATCTGGAACCATATCCTTGTGATAAGTCCAAATCCAAGTTTGACTCTATTTTGCACCAAAAATGGCCATTTACTTCCAAGAAAAGGGATCTAATTAACTAGAGATCAAGGTGACGACTTTATACCTCACAATGATGGCCAAGACAGAGTGAATGTTGGATCTACTGCTCCTGTCCTTGCTCATTCCTCTTTAAGCTCTAGAATCCTTCACAATTGCCCCAAAATCACTCACAAAAGATCTT
Source organism: Lactuca virosa (assembly GCF_052849685.1). Classification (NCBI taxonomy): domain Eukaryota; kingdom Viridiplantae; phylum Streptophyta; class Magnoliopsida; order Asterales; family Asteraceae; genus Lactuca; species Lactuca virosa. The sequence continues at coordinate 1,880,998 of NC_136433.1, read as the reverse complement.
TCTCTCACTCAAGAAGGTCAAGGTCGATCTAGGATCTTCTATGGATATTAGGGTGATAAGGGAGGCCACAAGAGGCACAATAAGTCCTTTAAATAGGGTGCAAACCCTAAAAATTAGGGTTTCTCTTTACAGCTCCTACTCGTCGAGTCGGGGCCTTCCGACTCATCGAGTAGTAACCAAACCCTGTGTCCCCTAACAGTCTCTACTCGACGAGTTGGAGCAACCCAACTCGCCGAGTCCATGCACAAAACCCTAAAAATGATATAATTTAATCCATACTTGGAACAGGTGTTACAAAGTCGATGAAGGCTCTGTTGAGAAGAATGAAGTAGATGATGGTTGTATCTGATCAGTGAAGCGTATTGTTGAAGATAAAAGGTTAAGGGAAAAATTGTCAATTTTTTTGTTTCCTTCCCAATTTTGGGCCGACGATTTTTAATAAAAAAAGCCCTCTTTTTTCATCTCCATTCCATCCCTTTCTTTCATTAAAAACAAAACTTAAGAACAAGGTTTTCGACTGGTTTCACTCTTAATAATTTCCTTTCCTTTGTTAAAAAAAACTTGAGAACAGGGTGTTAGTGTTAAAACAGCAAGTGTTCTTTCTACAAGTGAAAATGGTTGATGTTAAAAGAATATACAGTTTAAACTCAATCTTAATATATTTAGAAACGACAAAGTAAAGAATCATTGACAAGCTAATTTTGTTAATTCTTTTTGTCCAACAAAATAGAATGAATCATTAGAAATAACATTCCTTTTATTTATTCTATTTTTCATTATTTTGTCAAATGTGTTTTTATTCAATATAGGAAATCATTAAATAAATTACAATATTATTTTTATATGATGAAATGACATTGTTTTTCAAAAAAAATCGTGAAATTAAGTAGATTATAATTTTTCTTTTAGGAAATGGAAGTGATTTGTATACAATAATTTTTCTCCATACACAACAATTTATGTTTTATGGAGTTGTACAATACAACACTTTAATACACAAATTGTTGTGTATGGAAAAATTTTGTTGTGTACGAATCAGTTCCCGGAAAAGGAAGTGAACAATATTTTGTTATTTTAATCTTATTTGTGTTTTTATATACTTTTACTGTTATTTTTCAAATAAAATTTTATTAGTTATAATAATAATTGATATACATTGTGTTTACATGTAACAAAGAGGATCCATACTTATTATTTTCCGACAAAGCTGCAAATTTGGTCATTGTGGTTTGCAAAAAATTTGGATGGGGTCCAAAAAGTTTCCAACTTGCACAGAAGGTCCAAAATCAAGGTTTTCTGGGTTTTTGGTGTAAAAAATTTGAAATTACCGATTTACCCTTTTAATTTCAGTTTTGTATTTTCTTTTCTTATTTACTTTAATACTTTATGAAATAAAAATAAAAAACAAAAAAGATAGACCCCCACTCCACCCCTACCGGTACCCCCCCTCTTTTTTTTCTCTCTCTCTCTATCTCTCTCTCTCTCTCTCTCTCATCCCAATACCAAAAAACCCAACTACTCCATTATCTTCTTCCCATAGGTCCATCATCTTCTCTCTATGGACACACCACCTGAAGCCATCATCTTCTTCCTACAGGTCCATCATCTTCTTCCCACCGTCGACCACCGCAATCATAAACATGACCCGCAAATCAGAAAGAAAACACACACAAGTTCATTTTTCTTCAACCGAATTTACACCATTTTTGTCTTTCTCGAGTGTGTGTGTGTGTGTTTTCAGTTTTTCAATGTGTGTGTTGAACCCAGATGTCAAAACTTCAATTATTTGTGGAAATATGCTTCGATTTATATTGTTCATCAACCCTTTCTTCTTAAGAGCCCTAATTTCTTTGATGGTGGCTGTCCGATGATGAACAACATATATGGAATCCCTTACGTAAGTCTGTGTTGAACCAAAGGTTAGGGTTCCGATTCAAAGAAGTAGCAATGATGATGGCGGCACTGATGGAGCAAAAGAAAAATCTGACAACTTAAACTCATAAACGGTGCTTGCAGGTGAGAAGAAGAAGAAGAAGAAGAAGAAGAAGGGATGGGGGAATTAGTGTGCATTCCTCATATTCTAGTTCATCATCTCATCATCGACGCCTGCGTTACCAGTTCATCATCTCATCATCGACTCATCAGTCGGGGGAACTTGGTGTTGTTGATGATTGTGTTTAGTTGGACTTTTTCACAACCTCAAAACAAAACCCAGATGGAACACAACTCTCTATTTTCTCACATATCTGGGTTTTTTAATAGGAGCTTTTGGAGAGAAACGATGGGTAATCTGGAATGTATGTGTATGTGTTTGGTTTATGTGGATTTGTTTTTATTTTCAGGCAAGAAAGAAGCACACAAGTCCAACAATGGCGTTTTATTTTTTGAGAGAGAGAGAGAGAGAGAGAGAGAGAGAGAGAGAAGGGGGAGGGCTCCGATGGGGTGGGTAGAGAGAGAGAGACATGGTCTGAGCCAACTTTATACCTTTTTTACATTAATATTTATAAATAAAAATATAAAAAAATACAAAAAAGAAATTTAAAGGGCAAAACAGTCAATTCAAGTGCTCCATGGACCAAAACTACAAAAAATATCTTAAGTTTAGGACAAAAAACCCAGAAAACCTTGATTTTGGACATTCTATGCAAGCTGAAAACTTTTTGGATCCCATCCAAATATTTTTGCAAACCACAAGGACCGAATTTGCAGTTTTGTCTTATTTCTAATTTTTTTCAGGACTAGTCCGAGACTAGTCATTTTATTCATGTCTTAGACCATTTAGTGCCACCAAATTAATCAATTTTCCTCTAGTTCACATTTAATGTTGAGATAAACACAAGAAAAACAAAAAGTACATTAAATAGATAAATAAAATAATGTAGATTTTTTTTAAACCGTCAATATACATAATTCTTATTACTATATATTACATCCTAAACTAAAGGCTGACAACACCTTTATACCAACACTGATACACCTAAAATATATGATTTTTTGTTATCGAATTGACAAATTGTGTAGTCAACGGTAGTACGTAGCATATTTGTAGAAATTGGACTCCAGCTCCAGCCCAGTCGTAGTCACTAGTCACAGCCCAATACTTAAACACTGGTCTTGGTTTGAAAGTTAATTTGAAAGGGAAGTCATTAAGTCAAGTAGGCTCAGCTAGTCAGCTCTCAAGTTAGGCCAATTGTACGGTTGGGCCCCATCATGCTCCAGTGAATCCAATCTGGTTTTCTCGGACCAGGACATAGACAACTAAGGTCACTTCCTTTGATACAAATACAACGCATGCTTTATGTTTCATGATTAATATCCTTTTAAAGGTAAATAGCATTCATCATGACACTTTATCATAATCTAGAACAAAGAGAACGCGTGAATAAGTTTTTAACCATAAAATATATTTGTATCTTGATCAAACAATAACTATATACTATTAAATTTCTTAAATTATAAAGTACTAATAAAGTATGTCGCAACGGCTGATTATAACTACTGTACTTGTATTTGTTTTGCAAAATAACCAATGAAAATTCTGTAAAATTCATCAGGTAAGTACCTAATATGCCATAAAATATATGAATATATGATATGGTTATAAACGTAATTCATACAGTTAAGAACTCAATACTAAATAGTCAATACAAGATGAATATAGGATCGAGAATTTGGCAGATAAAAATACTGCAACCCAAACCGTGATATGATTGTGATTATTTCTGAATGTTGACGTTTGAAGTGTTGGTGTCTTGTTTACACCTGTAGATGAAGGCTTCTACTTGTCGATCCAATTCTTCTTGGCTCAGGATCCTCACATACCTCTCCCTCCGACCTCTCGGCCTCGACACACCCTCATGGAACGTCTTCGACTTTCTTAATTCCCTCTTGTCAAACACAGTACTTTCCGATGCCACCTCTCCCTCTTTTGATCTTCCTTCATCAGCATGTACATGTACTGGATCTTTTAACGTATCAAAGTTTACGTGATCATCATCCAACGATACTGCAATACTTTGGCAAACGAGGGAAGTTTGGATGAAGGACTCATCTGTGATCAAGGATTGGTACTGATGATCATCAGTTTCAGTTGTCGGCGGGTTGAAAACGATGGGGTTGTAAGAACGGATAGAAGACGATGCGGCGATGAAGAATATAATGAAGTTGATGAGTAGATAGACGTAAGGTGGACATAACCATGGCTTGATTGAAGAGAATAAGGTGGTAAACATGGTTTTGAAGACGCTAAAAAGCTCCAAATCCATCAAGTTGAAAGCTAAAAATGGCGTCACAATAGCACCTGCAATTATCAATAGCTGTACCGCCGGTCCATACTTGGATGTTCGAGCAGTGTTCTTGCCCATTCACTTTACATTCAAACAGCAAAGTCAGAGAGAGAGAGAGAGAGAGAGAGAGAGAGAGTTGTCTTCTCTACAAGCATTCCAAGGTCTTTTAATGGCCCTTTAAATATCCAGCGGGTTGACAGTCGAAAAGACTTTTCATTGTTATAAATTTTAGTCCGTAAAAATACGGGAAAATATTCAAAGTTTATAGATGTTGTTGGCGTAATCGATCGTTAGACAAGTTGATTAGTTTAAACAAAAAAATTGGTAAAATACAAAGTATATTGATTAAACTAATAACCATTATAAACCAGGTTGTTAATAAAAACATCAATTGCTACTTATTCTGTAATACACAGTTTCGGAGTACCAAATGCTACCTAGGTTATAACACAAGTGAGAAAAAAAATGATAACAAAAACTGTTTCAAATGATTTTTTCTTTCTTATAATCAGAAGATATTTCATTTTGACATAATTATAAAATTATCGAACTTTATTTTATAATTTTCCTTCAACTCCTATCCTATATATAAAAAACGGTCACCTTTTATTCGTTCTTTTAACTCGAAAAACAAATAAAATTATGTGATTCTTTTCCATCTTTTTCTCTTTAAATAAAAAAGGAGAACAGTAGAACACAAATAAATAAAACGACAAAATAAACGGCAAAATTTTCTAAAGACTCCCCTCGAGTAATTGGTAGATCCAATTGAGACCCTTCAACTACTTGCCGAAGGCATAGCTGCCGCCAGTTGACTTGCAAGACTCTAAAAGAATCCATCGAGTTCCATTTGGTACAATTCTTTGTACGAATTTTTTTTTTTAGTACTTTGGACTTAATTTAGTTTATATCCGAATAATACATTGGTAGATATAATTATTTAATGTTAACAATAAATTAATTTAGAATAACATTTTTCATATGAGGTTAGTAGTGGAATAAAAAAAAACTTTTTATTAAATGAAATGATGGGTTAAAAAACGACATAATCTGATAATGTAATTTTAAAAAGTTTTCTTAAATCTACAACTTTTCAAAAGAAATTTACATTAGAGGAAAGTTGTAGCTCACTTCGATGCGGTTTTGTAGATATAAAATTCGTTTAAATTCGAGTTCGTATGAGAAATTTATAGGTTGTAGAAGTAAGGGGTTGGATATAGTACAAAGTAAATTGCCCAAATATGTACCTAAGTGTTAGATGCATTTTTATGCATATTTTCTTGTAGTTTAAACCCATTTTTACCTCCAATTTCATGTATTTTAGAAAAGGATTTTGCATTTTTGTTTGCATCATTCGTTTTATCATGTTGGTTTGGATTTATTGGTGGATCTTTTAACTATTTTACAGGTATGGAGTAGCTCGGGAGCTTAACGGAGGAGTGCAAAGCATTTATGGACCATATGGGCAAAATATGGAGGCTATGGAAGCATTTATGAGAACAAAATAATCACACAATGTCAACCGAGTTGAATATGAGCAAACTCGAAGAAAATAAGACAATTATGAAAAATAGCAGCAGGTGTGCTTGGTCGTAGAGCTGAAGACAGAAGAGAATTGACATTGAGCCTGCATGGGCCCATTTGTGAAGGAAAAAGAGCCTGACTGTGCATTCGGGGAATTTGTTACTAACTGTAATGTCCCGATTTTTAGAATAAATTTTTCGTTGTTAAACACATACATATTCAAGGCAAAACCATTTTTTTTTGTAAACCGTAGTCCAAAATCAAAGTTATAAAGAAAAGCATTGTGGAATCTCAAATCATTAAATTGTTAATGATTATGTGCAGTCACGCCTTCGCCTTCCCACGAACTGTCAAAGTATCTGAAAACCATTTAATTCACAACTGTAAGTCAAAACTTATTAATTTCTCCAAAATACCTCACAAAACAATACACATACAATACGTGCACACCAAGCCTACAACACAGGGTTGGACCACCATTAGAGCCTACAGCCTCACGTTGGACCGCTTGTAACAGTCCGAAAATACTAAGTACAAAATTTCATTATAAATCAACCAAAACATTCATTTGTTGGTATCAAAATACAATTAGAGTAAAAGTATTATCATAACATCAGTGTTAAATCATAAACAGTCAATGTGGAATGAATCTCTTGGGGATGCAATGCGATCAACCCGTGCCCTTCCCATTGGAACTCGAAGTATCTAAAACATTTAAAACATAAATAGTAAGCACAAAGCTTAGTGAGTTTCCCTAAAATACCACATACCATCCATATCAGTAGGCCCAACCCTAAAGGGTGTATTTCAAACCATGTGAATGTTATGATCCAACCATAGTCTTACAATCATTTTCGTTGCTACAACGCAACTGCAGTCTTTCCTTCCATGATCCAACCATGGTCTTCCATACAAGTGTTGTGATCCAACCATAATCTTTCATACAAGTGATGTGATCCAACCACATTCTTTCATGCAAGAGATACAAAGACAGTCTAGCATCCTACACAATATAGTGAGAAGACTCACCTCATATTCGCATTCAAACAACCTCAACACGAAAAGCCCATAAATCGATGCTACAACCCACCTAGCAAAATACCCCATGGCCACGTCATGGTAATATAAAGACAGAACAGTCGATGATCCTTTCCTTCCCCACGTCGTGACATCCAACTCGCCACTTCGTGGCTACTGTCTGTGAACATCTTAATGGATTGAGTCTTTAATCCATTAAGCCCTCGACTCCTACTTTTGAGTAAGCTACTAGGAACTCTAAATGCTTGTTAAAATCCAAACTTTATGGACATTGATGACCCATGTATGTCCTTCACTCAAACTAGGTTGAAAGGTATGCAAAATGGCCTAAGACTCATGCAAAGCTCACAAATCTCAACCAAATCCTACATCTGAAGGATATAAGGCTCAAGGGACCTAGCCACCTAGGTGAGCCATAAAGTTGCAAACTTTATCTCATCCCAACACACAAACTCCAAATATGGACCAAAAACTTCAAGGAAAACTAGATCTACAATGAAGGAATCATCAATATAGGAACTTGAAGCCTTACAAATGGTCCAGAGAATGATTCCAAAGATGAAGAGGAGTTGCTTGCTTGATTCTTGCACCAAAACCTTCTTATCCTTCTTTTAAAATGTACCAAGAACACCAAAATGAGCCAAATCTTCCAAAGGGAGGCTAGGGTATAACAAGAATGCTTTGGGAGGTGATGGAGGTTGAGGGTGGAGGAAACCTTAGCCATTACTTCCCTTAAATAGGGCCTTAAGCCCGAAAATTAGGGTTTTGAACGTCTGTTGCCCCCACATCATGAAAAGCATCCTGCCACGTCGTGGGATCCAAAATGAACAAGCGTTTCATGTAAGGTTTCCACGTCGTGGTAACCTCTTCACCACGCCGTGGCCAACCATAAATCTCAAATTTAAGAAGTGAAAATACATACTAGAAATCAATTGTTACACCACTCTCCAGAGCCTACAGCCACACACTGGACCATTCTCCTACGACCTACAATATGTACTAGACCACCTTCCTTAGGCATACAGTTTTACTTGACCGCTTATGCCTTTTGGCCTTCAGCACACAGCTGGACCGCCTCAACCGAACCATAATATGTCGACATATGCAAATAAACAATAACAAAAAAACACATGTAATCATAAAAAATCTACCTATCTAACAAATTAGTACAACATATCAACATCCTAACATACAAAGGATACACATTGTAGTACAAAGTAAAGTGAGAAAATTCACCTAAGCTAACCAACATAAACTCAATAGAAAAACTCAGCAACATAGCAACTAACGCACGCTACCTAAAACCAAACCAGAACTAGTCCTTAGTTAAACACTCAATTCTATCATAGTTTGACCAAAAGTCAAACTAGTCAAAAAGTCACTGGTCAACGGTCAAAGTCGATGACCAGCCATCGCGCCATGGCAGCCACATGACAAAACAGTTGCGGGGAAACTCACCACCACGCTGTAGAGAGCATGATGTCATGCTATGGGAAGTGTCCCAAATAGCCTAATGGGGTAAGCACTTAACCCTTAAGCCCAAGATTACAACTTTTTAGATATGGTACTTAATAGCTCCATAATGGATAAAGTTTCCAACTTTATCCATTAGGATGGTCCAAACAACCAAGATCTAAACTTTATGTCTCAAAGGGTCCACAAATGCATCTTTTTCAACTTAATACATTAAGTCCAAGTCTCCAACCTTTAGATCTAAATCAACCTGATGTTTAGATGGATAAAGTTTCTAACTTTATCCATAATAATGCCACAAACTTCCAAGATCTAAAACCCTAAGCTAGAAATGCCCAAAAATCCACTTTCTTTATGCATGGAGTAAAGAGAGTTCTTGAATACACTCTTTACTCCAACAAATCTCTAGATCTTAGCTTTAAACATGAACCAAAGGTCATGGAGTTCTTCAAACTTCATGGAACAAGTCACAAAGGGATCAAAACTCATTAAAATGAACCAAAACACCAAATACTCATAGATCTAATGATGAAACAAAATAAATCAAGGATCTTTGTAACTCACAAGGGTCCAAAAGGTATATGAAGGTCGAACTATTCAATTGCCAATCTCCAAAACCATGCTTTGAAGAAAGACACACTCAAAAACCGCAAAGCACCATAAAATGGACAAGAGGAGAAAGGAGGAGCCCAATCTATGAAGGGAGGATAGGGTTTGCTAAAAAGAGGGGTTCATGATACAAATGGAGGCTGAAAAATGACCTAAAAGAAGGGGTTAGAGCCTTTAAATATGAACCAAACCCTAATTTAATGGGCTTAGGATGCACAACTCACCACCGCATGGTGAAATCCTCACCACATCGTGGTGACGAGTTTTTTCCCAAATCCATCACAACTTCAAACAACCATAACTTCTTTGTTTCAACTCTGTTTTTAGTGATCTTTATTTGCATGTAAAGGTATTGCCAAGCCCCATAATTCTATATAATTACTTTTGAATTAAAACATACCAAACTAAATTCATTAATTTATGCAAGAAGTCTAGAATATTGCTTTTCCCATTTTATCATGTGACTCCCAAGCATAATTCAAGGGCTTAAGTCACTTAACCAATATTATAAACATCCAATATGGTCTAAACTCTATTACCTTGAAGCCTAAGACCCTTATTCAATCAAATTATGGTCTGCTAACCCAAAATCAGAAACATCCCGATACTGGATCTTATAATTCTCCCCCACTTAAACTGGATTTCGTCCTCGAAATCCGTCTCGGTTAGAATTTATGTAAACCGCACTAACACAATCTATATGCTTCATCTAACCGCTTCAGATAATCAAAATATTCGTAGAGAAAAAATTGAGAAATCACTAAAAACCCAACCACTGCCAGAAAACAACCCAATCACTTGAAAATACTCACTTGCAACAACTCATTTCCTCTTAGAACGGTACAATCCCACTCATAGTGACAACCACTCACACCGGGAAAACTGTCGAAATTGCAACTATAAACCAACTCCATCATCATACTTCACAAAGAATGAGAATTCATTAGCCTAAAACTCTAGGAACATACATAATGGTTGACGATCATCCATTTGTCATACCTAACCCTAGCCCCTGACTAGGGACACCACTATACCATGCAGAACGAACACTCAATCCAATCTGATCGTGAATTCCAGCCAATCCTAAATTCAGAAAACATGCCTAAAATTTCTTATGTATACATGTGAATTCCTGACAATTCATCACTTACCATTGCTCCCAAGAGCGCAAAAATGGTCAATCCAAAAGAAAATCTCACAGGGCATCCAGACTCCCACACTAGCACATGTGTGAATCCATCTAACAAATCATCCAAGAAACCCACATTAAACTCCATTACTGGTGATCTAACTTATACAAAATCGTTCTAAAAAAATGAGCAAGGATCCATTAAGAAGGAACTCGACAATGAACTGTTAATAAACAATCATGACCTTCCCAACAAGTCACCTCCTACAAATGCCCACCCCAATCCTGCAGGCGACTATGCCATCAACAACAGTACCGTGCTACTCAAACACCCAACTATGCCAAATAACTAACGATCCAATTTATGCATCTTCATTACATAACAGTCGGGTCCAACTTACACAAGTCAAATCCACGATGGTTCACGATACGCCATGACACTATCCAACCATTAGAATGATAAGCACCGGTTCTAAATCGCTCTTGCCATCATCCATCCACGGGCATGAAGACTCACGACCATCACCTCAGTAGGCCTATAGACACATGATCATCATCCCATCGACTTGCTAGAACCCAGTCAACATCCCGCTCAACACTTACCAAACACAACACAAGCCATACCATTTTATAACGCACAACCCTTCTACAGTATGGGCTGCCACTGATGCATCATTAGACAAAACATGGTCATATACAACCAGAAAATAAGATAGACAGTTGAACGCTTGTTCCAAATTGAAAGAAATAATTCAAACAATAACTATGTCATAAAACCGGACCAAGTGTCTTCATGCTATTTTACTCAGTCAACATACACCCCTCACGACAATATTTGATGGACTATCAATATTTCACATTACCCATAGAGAACCTGAAACCAATCCTAGTTCTAACGCATTCCTTCTCCATTACACCCTTACCCACAGGATGAAGTACCAGTGGATCAAACGAAGCGACGAACCTCAACCGCTAATAGAAACATTCTCATAACAACCAAAATAAGATCCCATACCTTAAATAAAGTTGAACAGATCCCACCAATGCACAATTAAACCAATAAAACTTCCAAATTCGTAGAAAAATTCCAAAAATTTTAAGAAATATTGCCATAACCTTGATCAGATCAATCCAAATACCAACCCAACCAACGCTACATGCCAAAAATGGACTCTAAGTAGGCCCATAGCCCCACCTGAAAAAGTAAACAACATCACTCCGACATTCGAACTCCCAATAACCAAGGACAACTGCCAACTGAAGCCTACTAGAACAAAAATTCCACAACCAAACAGTCGAGAGTACACATACACAAATACCAAGATATACACCTTACATAACTTGAAAAAATGTTGACACATTAATTGCACCTTCAACTAATACAGATTGAAGCCTTCGAATAGCCTCATTTGTTGATGATGAACGAAATAACCAACGGTCAAAAATGGATCGACAAATAAACCTAATGATCCCACACATAACAAACGAAGCCCACGTGAAAATACTCTTATTGAACTTTGAAGCTAACCAATAGATCAACAATTGCCCATCTCAACCAAAGATAACCAACCCATACTGCGATCTAACCATGTTCTCTATATCCAATGCACAAATTGAGCAGCTTAAATGCTCCCTATCAAGATTCTTGGCGCTTCCAAAAAGAACTACTAACCATAGAGAGTTCCATGCCCCACAACTTTCAGATGCACCCCTGTAGACATAGGCATGACAAAAACTTGCTTTGCACTCGATCTGAACAATCCTTGAATTCTTGTTGACGAAGACGGATACATGTGGATCCTTAAGAAACGCAACGAGAAGACTTCCTAACCACGAGGACTTCATTGGTAGCCTACCTTCCTTCTCTTATGCAACAATAAATGTAACATTCGAAAAATTCTTGAAAAATTTAAACTTTTAAAATAAACCACAAACCATCATTGTTTACAAATTGTTTTCAAAATAAGTTCCACATCAGAGAAATCCCAAAATCGTAAAAACAAAATATGAGGAGGTGCACGATCACGCCTTCGCTTTCCCGCGATCCGCTGAGGTACCTGAAACATAATCCAAAACTGTAAGCCCAAATCTTAATGAGTTCCCCCAAGATACCGATACATAACAAACAGCACAAAATATAATAACAGCATGCAATGGGTCCACAGCTTAACAGACTGGATTACCCATGAGTCCACAGCATAAGTCTGGCTTGCCCTCGGCCCACAACTTATGTCTGGCTTGCTCCCTGACCTGATCAGTCCTTGGACTGAATACCGCTAAGCCCTCAGTACGAGTCTGGCATGCCCTTCCCGGCCCTCAGCTCGTATCTGGAATGCTCATGAGTCCTCAGTATGAGTCTGGCATGCCCTTCCTGGCCCTCAACTCATATCTGGCGTACTCTAGGGTTTGTTGGCTACAACACAGAGCAATACAACCTCAACCTAACCCACACAATATGTCAATATATAACAGATAATTTCATATACATATAAATAGACAGTATCACAAGTATCCCTACAGATCTACTAGACTAGAATATCAATTCTAGCATGTAAATCCACATCATACTCATCATATCAACAATATCAGGTTATCAAACCAATGGGTCGACCTTGGTGCCTTCGAAACGAGAGTATAGTGAGGAAGACTCACCTAAGAAGTAGTTGAACTGATAAGATCTAACTCCGAATCTCAGCTCCCGACTCAAATGCCTACAACCACCATGTGACCAATTCCATCAAAATCTCGAAATACCCAAAATGCCATCAAAAGTCCAACTTGGTCAACCATGGTCAAAGTCAAAGTCAATGGTCAAGGTCAACAGTCCATGTTGAACAAACTCGTCGAGTGCACCTCTTGAACTCGTCGAGTTCTACAGTACTCAGAAAGTCGGGGAAAACCCTAGCCAACTCGCCGAGTTTTCCCCAACTTAACACATACAGCCGATTCTTCAATTTTAGGGACTCTAAGGCTCAGATCTAAACTCAAAATGTGTCTAAAAGGATAAAGTTTCCAACTTTATCCTTTGGGACCACTCCAAAAGCTCAAAGGCCCTTCCATAAGTCTTGAAAACTCAAAGGCTTAACCATTAAGCACAAAATCCATGAGATCTGGAACCCAACCTTTCAAGAAGAGATTCTAGCCTCAAAAACGCCCCAAAGGTTGGTGCTTTATAGACATGCAAGTCCAATGCATGTCTTGAACCCAAAATGGGTTAAAAAGGGAAAATATGACATAAACTCCATGCATGGCATCAAGGCTTGTCAAAAGACCAGATCTAACCCACTATAAGACCATCTTGACCTGGAGATTCATAAAGTTGCAAACTTTATGAAGTCCATCCATTGCAACATCCAAGAATAAGGAGGAAAATGGACCAAACTTAAGATCTAGCTACATAGATAGATAAAAATCGGATCTTGAATACTTACAATGGTCCAAAGAGTGCCAAACTGCAGATGTGAGCTTAGCTTGCTAGATCCTTGCCTCCTTCTTTTAATATTCTCCCTCTTTACTCCAAAAAGCCACACATTAACTCACACAATGAGGTGGAATGAAGATTAGGGTTCACAAAGCCGATAATAGGGTTTGGAGGCTGATAAAATATCAACCTCAAAGACTTAAGGAGGTTATATATGGTGTAAACCCTTAAATTTAGGGTTTCACAATCAGCCGCCAACTCGTCGAGTTGGTCCAAAAAGATGCGTGACCCAAATCCATTCAACACGTCGAGTTGAGGCCATCAACTCGACGAGTTAGAAAGGGAAACTTGTCTTTTGAATAATAAATCTCATACCTGGGAATCGGGATGTTACAACTATCCCCCACTTGGACTAGGCTTCGTCCTCGAAGCCTGCTGTGGTGAACAAATCTGGATAATGCTCCCGCATCTCATCCTCTGGCTCCCAGGTCCACTCAGATCCCCTCCGATGCTACCACTATACGTTTACCAACGGTACCTCCTTGCTACACAAAACCTTTACCTTCCTTTCTAGAATAGCTACCGCCTCTCGACATAGTTCAGGCGCTCATCAACCTGAATATCATCCAATGATACCACTATATCCTCGTCCAAAACGCACTTCCGCAACTGTGAAACGTGGAAAATGTTGGGTTTTAAGCACTATAACACTCCTATGGTGCACATGCAACCCTACATGATTTGGATCTATGTTTTCTCTAATTATACATGCATTTTCAATTTTCCAAATCATACATCCTAACTAGCATACAATGGAGGATATACAATACAATAACTCATAGTTAGATGAATACCTCTTGATGTAGTTATAGTTCTTGGCCTTAGAAAGCTTTAGCACCTCAAGTGTGATGCCTCTAATGTGTCAAAAACACCAAGTGCAAGAGGAGGCTTGAGAGAATAAGCTAGTTAGCACAAAATCAATATCAAACTCTTAGAATGATAGGTGTCCACGATTTTGGCTCTAGGGGATTCCTTTTATAGTGTAACAAATGCTAGGGTTACATCCATGCAAACCCTAATGCACCATGACCTTTCATATTACTTACGCTCTATGGGTTAAACCTCCATAGACTATCACATTGGCTTAGCCCATCCTAATTAACCATGGATCATTGACCCACACTATAAGAATCATTGATTTACTTAATCAGTCCCCGTATATTTAATTAGTCTCTTTTGATCACTAAATTAATTCCAAATTAATTCTTGATCAATACTAATTAAATAATATGATTTTTTAATTAATATATTATACTTATAATATATTAATAGACCACAAATAGCCTTATTCTCAAAAGTACATCCTATCAAATTGCATTGGTGAAGGCAACCCAAAAGGACCATGCTACAATCGGGTTAAGTACATCCCAGTTATAGTTATGGGCTTAGACACCAAATCCAACAGTCTCCCACTTGGATAAGTCTAATAACTATAACTGCCAATGCAACTTCAGGATCCGACTTAGCAATCATAGCTTTCAAAAGCCGCTGTCAAACTCTGATCTAGTCATTGACGCGTCCTTTATATAAGGGATCATATATTCCTATTTTCTTAAGATATCATGCAGACAAATACATGGAACATAGTCATACTTATTGTCCTGCAGTTTGTTTCCCGATTTTCGATTTGTCTAACATAGAACATAACTGAACATATCAATTTAGTTCTTATCGGGCCCGACACATAAGTCAAAACAAAATCATCGAGGGGACCAAGATATCGCTTTTAATCCTCTTAGGATAAAAGGAATATATAAAATTTGACATTATATGCTTGTACTAACTACTCATTAAATCATGCACAATGATACGTTTTATAACATCAAGTTATTGATGCATTTTTGCATCATCAATGCACAACCAACTCGTAGTCAACAACTCATATATCTTAGTTTGAAGACTATATGATATTATCGTCTCACAATCACTCATGATAAATTCCGTGAAGTGATTCAAGTGAGCTTGGGTTTAATCCAATACTCAAATCTTATTTCAGGAGCACTCATGAACGTTGTAGTATACTTTTGCTATGTCTAACACTTTAGACAATCTACAAGCCAAATTCATGACAGTCTAACCTCATAACCTACTTCCAAAGTATGATCGACTGTGGATAGTTTGAATAACCTAGTTACTCGGGAAGTCAAAACATGTAAAGTGAAACACAAGAATAATCGAATCCAATATGGTCTCAAAACTTTTGAATATAAATAAAACACCTTTTATTTAATCACCATATTGATTACACATTATTCATTGTATAATGTTTCGATTTAATCAACTTAATACTTGAACTGAAACAATAATCATCCCATGCTCCAAGCATGCACAATATGTTTACCTATGGTCCTTACTTTGTGAAATAGATCAATTGTAAACATTTCCAATGCCACTCATTTCACAATTCCAAATCCTCATCGTAAGTGTGAGAATACCAAGTTCTTGCCACTTACTGTAATCTGTTAGATTCTAAGCTTAAATGCAGTGATCCTTTTGTAATGACTATGTACACAAGTCACATAGACTTTGCCAATTACAAAACTTTCCATTGGAGATTGTTACAAGACAATTCCATAGTTACGAAGTCTCATATTCAAAGTATATTCCTTTGAACATCCTTCTTGCATAAAGGTTTCTAACTTACTCATAGATTCTTGATATCCAACTCCCATTATGGAACCTTTTCCATAATTGCCATATGACTATCCATTCTTAATAGAATCATATATATTCAGAATTATATCAATATGGTCCATTCATTACTATACTTCCAACTATTCATAAGCAACCAATCCTTAGCGAACCTTAGATTGTCCTTGACAAATGTTTAACCACTTTAGTCATATCTGGTTCTAGTCCTTTTTCCCTCTTAATGCCCTAGACATTTGGAAAATTTGAACAGGAGAATATTATAGCACATGCAATCGATCCTATATCTGAAGCATATGGGACACAATTCATAACCTGATACTTTAACAGTCTCTCGCTATAACATTTCCATATATAGAATTTCCTTATGTCGAATCTTTTCAACATAACATTCACATATATATCCTTGACTAAATTTGATTAAAATCTCAATCTAAGCTTTTATATTTGAAATGAAGTATAATTTCCTCTCCCTTAATTATAACAAAACAACTTTTCAAACTCTGCAACTTTGCGAATTGAAACTTTTGTTTTCTATAATTAACATTGCTAACTTGCAATACTTACCATAATGATTATGCTCCCACTAGCATAACAATTATTTCTTTAATAGCATAACACTTATGCTCCCACTAGCTTTGACATGTACTCAGAAATAGCCAGACTTCTAGAAATCAATACTTGTTGATTTTCTTACCAAGGTTCAGATTCCTGATACAAGATGCTTCGATAAGACTTTATCTAGGCTTCTCAAACTCATACACCTTTCCTTAGATAGCTCACATGCGTGTCTAAACAATTTTAGAACTTACAGCAATAAGTCTCAAATGTTTAGACCTTTTTCCATTTCTCACAATTCGAACTATGAAGAGGGATGCCGTAATCATAATCGAATTTTGAGAATGCGAATATCACAAATGCTATCTCCTTAAAATCTACTTAGTGAAAATGTTTCCTCACAATTCATTTTCATGAAGCGGAGAGAAACTTTTGTCACTTAGATTTTATGGTGTATGTGTTCCTATCCATGTGAATTTGTCATAACCATAATCACAAGACAAGGTTAGTGACAAATCCAAACTCATATGGACCGAACTTGTTCAATCTTAATTTCTTGCCACCTGGCAGCTCAAGGGCCTACCATTTCTTCCAAGTTGTTATGTAAGCAATTGAGAACTCATAGAACTCACATGCATAGTCAACTTCAATTGGAATGGGGACGAAAACAAGAATATGTCAACACGATAGGTTACAAACCTCAAGTCGTGTGCTAGTGATTAATAATGGATTTACTCTTGATTAGTTCTCGAAACTTTTCAAGATCATTAAGACTCCCACTGACCTCTTGACATATAAGATTCTCTTTGTCAAGAAACATTACTTGACAACAAATATTCAAGAGTTAGTGCGGTTTCTTATCAAGACAAACACTTCTGACAATCGGTCTTAGTTGATCTTTGTTTTTATCCAAAACATCACAACTACCAATCTCAAATGTACAAGAGTAGAAAAAGTTTTACTCTACATTTGATAAGTGTTATAAACCTTTCTTAAGACATATCACTCAAAACACAATCTTGGAGTATGACTCTAAGACTTGATTTTGGAACGAAGTATGACTCACCTTAATTGATTTAACCATTTCAACAATTCATGATTCCTCTTCTTAGCCATACAAGTGCACTAAGATGTCCTTAGATGATCAATTGTGATATGGTTCCGTAATCATAAGGATGATCATAAAACACGATATTCAAGTACTCTCCCTTCTTTTCAGATTGGAGAAACTTTTATCTTTCTGCCTAATTTGATTCTTCTTATTCGTTCTGCTATACATTGAAACTTTTTTCAATGATTCAGAATTACACTTAAACTTGTAAGCATAACCATATTTACTAAGCTTTTAGTAAATCATGACGAATAGTTTTATCGTTCTTTGTGGTGGACCTGGCCAGTGCACAACCAAGTGTACCTGATCCCCTAGTCCTTCACTTGACTCACATTTACATGTGAACAAGGAATTAGTCTTAATTTCCCAAAGATGAAAATTTTCATTCATCACACAATACAACTTGCATGATTCCAAGTTTCTTTAGCAGAAAATTGAACCTTGGGTGATGAGAATCTTTCCTTATTTGATAAATTTAGACACTACCACAACTGAAAGAATCAAATCCATATTGCAAAAATAGAAACATACAAACATCAATTTTCACAAATGTCGTTGCAAGGAAATATAAATAAGATAAAAATTCAAAATTTTATTTATTTATAAAAGGTGCGGAAAAACTTTTCCTTCCAATGCAATTACAAATGAAAACTATGTTACTACATATTTCTAAGCAATCTATCAAAACTCCTAAGCAACAGCTCAAAAATCTGATCATCGAACCATGCGATTGAAATCCATCTCTTCGCGATCAGACTCAACATGCTTTTTCTTTAAGCTTCCTTTCTTTTCTTCGATCCTACAAAACATCAAAATGTAATCATATCACATCATGTATTAAGAATCTCTAAATAGGAACTTAATAGAGTTAGATAACGGACTTACCTGAAGCAGAGTTATACATTTTGACTTTACCATCTTTTAGATCTCTCAGGTAGTCAGGGAAGCTTCGCAACCAATGCCCCTTCTCTTGGCAATAGAAACAAACTGATTCTTTTGGAATGGTACACAGGACAATCTCAGACTTAGCCTTTCCCTTTCCCTTGGAAAGAGAATTCTTTTATGGACTTCTAATGTTTCCATTGTCAATGTCCATGGAAGTTTGGGAAGTGGATCTTCCATTCAATTTTGCATTACCAGTGCGCCAAATCATTGCTGATTCAGCAGCAATTAGCAAATAGGTAAGATCGATAAGGGACATGTCGCGGTCTGTCATATAGTAATCTTTAATGAACTCACCATATGACTTAGGAGGTGATTGAAGAACCAAGTCAACAACCAACTTCATTGACACAACGACTCCTAACATTCCCATCCTGTCAATGTGTGACTTCATCTCCAAGACATGTGCACACACAGACCTTCCATCTTGGTGTTTGCTAGCCAATAGGGCTTGAGTGACCTTGAACTTTTCAAGTCTATGAACTTGTGGGTTAGGGAGAATTATTGGAGGAGGTGGAGGAAGTGAAGTATGATATTGTGGAATATCATCTTCATGTGGAAAGCTTTTTCCATTGGATTCGGAAAGACCATAATTGTCTGAACTAGACATCTACAATGGGAGAAATTTAAGTGAGTTGATTTATGTCCTTAATATAACACCCAAAATGAAATATTAAGGCTAGGACCCAACACAATATTATACAATTCGGAAGAGGGATGTCGTATTCCAATTGTAAAATATTTGAAGGTAGGTAAATGACGATTTACCAATTTCCACCATGAAAAACGAAAAATGAATTTTAGGTTTTAAATGAATTGAAATTCCTAGATCTTTTGAGATTCATTGAACTTTTCAATGGCATGTTTAAAACTCGATTGTGCCCTTCAATTTTGTGACTGGGATGCCGAGGATCTCAAACAAGGTGTGAATAACCATGAAAATGTGCTTGGTACTCTTAATGTTACAAATCACCTAATCTATGTGTCGGTTAACCACACACGCTCCATTGATCTATGATTAACATCAAGCTACCCTTTGCCACACTTTCCAGTCCCAGATTAGTGTGCTGGTTAAATACACACGCTCCACTAATGCCTTAGCAAGGTGCAAAGTGCAATTTCATGGAATAGCACAAATTTCACATTTTTCCTAAAGTAACTAAGATTGGGAGTTTAATAAAAGTTTAGTTACTTTATAATTATCATTATACTTTTAACGATAATTAATGTCCTATCCTACCCGTTCGGCTAACGACCCTCCACCAGTCAAGGAAGCGGTGGGAGAGAGTGGACACCCATTAAACTGTCATTTTATAGGCAGTAACCTTATACCCCCTTATAGACTGGCTTCGTGAATGAGGCCTACTAACGGTAAGACTGACTTGTCTTATATATATATATATATATATATATATATA
The DNA here is from genome assembly GCF_052849685.1 of Lactuca virosa. Taxonomy (NCBI): domain Eukaryota; kingdom Viridiplantae; phylum Streptophyta; class Magnoliopsida; order Asterales; family Asteraceae; genus Lactuca; species Lactuca virosa. The sequence goes on along the minus strand of NC_136433.1, from coordinate 1,860,780 downwards.
TATATATATATATATATTATTAAACTTTTAATATTATAATAGTATAAGGGTGTATTTTACACATTTAAAATACTTGGTGGTTTAATCTATTAATAAATTAAACTTTTAATTTAATTAATCTTAAACCACGTTATTATGGATTTACTAAACTTCTCTTTTAATTAAACACTTTAATTAATTTAAAAAAGTCCATAAGGTGTAATTGAACTATTCAAAGCATCTAGGTTGTTAAAAAAATTCAAAATTAAAACTATTTAATTAATTTTTAAGTTATGAACCCAAGAGATACATCTTTTGAAACCTTTCAATTACTTGATGTTTTAGAATTCAATACTAAATAATTTGAGACTTTTCAAATACCAAAACTTGAGGGCAATTTTTGTAACTCTTGGAAAACCTTTGAGTTCCAAATTTGATGACACATTTTTGTAACTCCTTAAAACCTTTGAGTTCCAAAACTTTGATGGAAAATTTGTAACTCTCCAAGACTCTTGAACTCCATAACTTATGATTTAATGTTATTTTAATGGATTAAACTTTTCATGTTCCATAACTTGAGGACATGTTATGGAATTCATTAAAAAACATTTAGATAAATTCCAACAAATAAAATTATCATATAATTCATGATTGATATAACCTAAATCATAGCAAGGCAATTCATATCAAATAATACAAATAATATCTTATTATCTTAAAATTTGACAATTGTCCTTTGATTGGATGAGGATCATCATTACCAAATCAGAAAATACATTTTTTATGATTACAAATCAGTTTGTGGTAATGATCCTTAACCAATTCTGGCCAAGAACTCGAATGTCTGCAACCAGAGCCATCAACTCGACGAGTGCATGATCCTGACTCGTCGAGTTGCCCTTTTACTGAGTGGACTAGTCGAGTCAGCCAGTGGACTCGGCGAGTTCATCAGTCTGAGGCCAGAAAATCGATTTTTTTAACTTTGAAAATTAACAAGCATCAAATATAACAGAAAACAATCTTAGGCTCTGATACCACTGTTGGGTTCTAAGAACTATAACACTCCTATGGTGCACATGCAACCCTAGATGCTTTGGATCTATGTTTTCTCTAATTATACATGCATTTTCAATTTTCCAAAGCATACATCCTAACTAGCATACAATGGAGGATATACAATACAATAACTCATAGTTAGATGAATACCTCTTGATGTAGTTGTAGTTCTTGGCCTTAGAAAGCTTTAGCTCCTCAAGTGTGATGCCTCTAATGTGTCACAAACACCAAGTGCAAGAGGAGGCTTGGGAGAATAAACTAGTTAGCACAAAATCAATATCAAACTCTTAGAATGATAGGTGTCCATGATTTTGGCTCTAGGGGATTCCTTTTATAGTGTAACAAATTATAGGGTTACATCCATGCAAACCCTAATGCACCATGACCTTTCATGTTACTTAGGCTCCATGAGTTAAACCTCCATGGACTATCACATTGGTTTAGCCCATCCTAATTAACCATGGATCATTGGCCCACACTATAAGAATCATTGATTTACTTAATCAGTCCCCGTATATTTAATTAGTCTCTTTTGATCACTAAATTAATTCCAAATTAATTCTTGATTAATACTAACTAGAAAGGTTACCCCCACTACGCGGGGCCCAGAAGCTTTCAATGTTGTTTCCGAATTGATAAATATGACAGACATAGAAAGTGCAATGATGAAAAGTCTGGGCTTTGCCCCGGACAAAAAATGTAAAAGTTTTGACTGCAAGGACCAGAAGTGTGAAAACGCCTAAAGAATTAAAGGGGTAGGAATTAGCAACTTTTTAGAAAAGGGATCAAAGTTGTCAAACCGTTAAAGTTTTGTGGCCAAACTTTAAATATTAAAAGGTTCCAAAAAAGTGTAAAAATATTGATTGCAAGGACCAAAAGTGTCAAAATGGGTAAAGAATAATGAGCAAAGTTGCCAAAAAACATCCAAATTTAGTATTCCTAACTTCCAACAATAATACAGGGATCAATTCTGCCAAAAAAATGGGAAGTTGAATGGAACACAAACAAAAGGACATGAATAAATTAGTTAAAGAAGTACAGGGACCGGATATGTAAATCAAGGGACCAAACCTGGACAAAGTATCCCAACTTTACTATTCTTTTCTTCCACAACTTTAATATATATATATATATATAATAATTAAATAATATGATTTTTTAATTAATATATTATACTTATAATATATTAATAAACCACAAATAGCCTTATTCTCAAAAGTCCATCCTATCAAATTGCACTAGTGAAGGCAACCCAAAAGGACCATGCTACAATCGGGTCAAATACATCCCAGTTATAGTTATGGGCTTAGACACCAAATCCAACAGAAAGTGCTATGAATCTAACTGAGCTCCTCCGGAAGATCCAATCTATAAGCAACCTTGCCAACCCTGGAAATAACCCGGAATGGTCCAATATATCGGGGGCCCAACTTCCCCCTCTTCCGGAAGCGAATCACACCTTTCCGAGGTGAGACCTTCAGCAACACCATGTCACCGACCTGAAACTCCAACTCAAATCGGCGTCGGTCGACATAGCTCTTATGCCGACTCTGTGCAGTCTGCAATCTCTGCCTGATCTACTGAATCATCTCTGTAGTCTCCAGAACCACTTTGGTCTGACCCATGAATCTGTGACCAACCTCGCCCCAACAGACCGGTGTGCGAGATCTCCGCCCATACAGGAGCCCAAAAGGCGGAGCACCAATGCTAGAATGGAAGTTGTTGTTGTAGGAGAACTCTGCAAGAGGTAGGTAGGAGTCCCAGCTCCCACCAAAATCAGTAACACATGCTTGAAACATATCCTCAAGAGTTTGAATGGTCCGCTCACTCTGACCGTCGGTTTGCGAATGATAAGTTGTGCTGAAATGCAGCCTTGTGCCAAGTTCCTCATGAAACCTCTGCCAGAATCGGGAAGTGAACCGAACATCACGGTCTGAAACAATAGAAACCGAAACCCTATGGCGAGCAACAATCTTGCGAATATATACATCAGCCAACTTCTCGGCCGACGAGCTCTCCCGAATTGCCAGAAAGTGGGCGCTCTTGGTCAATCGGTCCATGATGACCCAAATAGCATTAAAACCCTTTGCCGTCTTCGGCAACTTGGTGATGAAATCCATTGAAATCTGCTCCCATTTCCACATGGGAACCTCCTGAGGCTACAGCTTGCCATGCGTCGTATGATGTTCGGCCTTGACCATCTTGCAGGTCAATCACCTCTCGACATACCAGGCGATCTCCCTCTTCATGCACGGCCACCAATAACTCAACCTCAGATCCCGATACATCTTGGTGGACCCCGGATGGATAGAAAAGCGAGTATTATGAGCCTCCTCCAACACAATCTGTCTGACCCCACCAGACACAGGAACCCATACCCGACCACAACGGGTCAACAAACCACGACTGTCCAGAACAAATCTGGTAATCTCACCCCTGATCCTCTTAATCTTCCAATTCTCCTCTCGAAAACTCTCAGTCTGAGCCTCCCTAATCAGACTCACAAGTGGAGAATCCACAGATATCCTCATGCATGACACCGGAACAGAAGATCCAGCCGTCTTGCAGCTCAGGGCATCCGTCACCACATTCGCTTTACCCGGACGGTAAAGGATCTCGTAGTCATAATCCTTGACTACGTCTAGCCACCTGCGCTGCCACATGTTCAAGTTCAGCTGATCCATAATATGTTTCAAATTCTTGTGATCCATGTAGATAGTACAGAGGACCCCATAAAGGTAATGCCTCCAAATCTTGAGGGCGAAAACCATCGCCCCTAAATCAAGATCATGCGTGGGATATCCTGTCTCATGCGGCTTCAGCTTCCGTGAAGCATAAGCTATCACCCATCCTCTCTACATGAGGACTGCCCCACCAGGTGATGGACGCATCACAGAAAACCAAAAAATCCTCGACTCCCTCAGGCAGGGTCAATACTAGGGCCTCGCAAAGTCTCTACCGAAGGGTCTCAAATGTTGACTGCTCCTCAGAGCCCCATCGGAAATCCACCCCCTTCCTCGTCAGATGAGTGAGGGGTACCACAATCTTGGAGAAATCCTGAATAAATCTTCGGTAGTACCTTTCCAAACCCAAGAAACTCATGATATTCGAGGGAGATTTCAGAACCTCCCACTACAAAACACAGAACACGATACAACTTCAGATAATAATCAACCAACTCGCAGAAATTCCAGATCTTAGATGGAGACCTCAGAACCTCCCACTGCATCTCTGCCTTATTCCAATCAAAGTCGACCGATAAACCATTTGATAGACGAGGCACCCTCAGAACCGAACCTCATACAATCAAAGCTTGCATTTGATGAAATGATCCACAACCTTACACTCTTGAAACTTCCAAAATCCTTTATAGATGCTCTAAAAATAACTCTAGCAAATAAAACATAACAATAGAATTCTCTTATATGCCAAGGGAGACACCCGATCTTCTGAAAATCATATTGAAAGCTCGACATGCGACATGATCTCCACTCTGGCCATCGAACCAAATAATAATCAATCTTGAATGTCCTTATACTGAAGGATGGAAACGATTTACTACGAACCAATATTTACCCCCTTATTTCAGGATCTGATGTGGAGAACATCATCCCTTTGTTCTATCTATCAACTGACACACATCTGATCTCTTCTCCTTCGAACATGGGAGGCTGGAAGAACATGACCCCATCATAGAAAATGACATCCCATCCACCGGTCGATAACCTAGCCTTATGCTGCAATCCTCGGGACGATCATCACAATCGCTTCCTACTTAAGTGATGGGTTTTGAGCATTCTAACACTGCTAAGGTGTACATGCAACCCTAGAAACCTTGGATCTATGTTTTCTCTAATATTCATGCAAAAAAGAATTTTCCAAGGTTTACATCCTAACTAGCATGGCATGGGGTACTTGTAATATAAAACTAGTAGAATGACATACCTTTGATATTGCTTGGATTCCTTAAGACTTTGTGAGCCTAGCACCCCAAATGTGATGCCTCAAATGTTTCACACAACACCTACAACTCTTGGAATAACTTGAGAGAAGAACACTTTGATCACAAAATCGGCTAGCCCTCCTTGTCTTGCAATAGTGGCCGATTTTACTCCATATGAGGTTCTTTATATAGTGTGTCACATGTAGGGTTACACCATGTAAACCCTAATGTGCATGGCTTTTCATTTCCCCCATGATCCATGGGTTATAACCTCCATGGAGCATCCAATGGGTCCTAGCCCAATCTAGTGAATCATGAACCATAAGCCCACTATATAAGAATGAATGATTTACAAATCAATCCCCATATATTTAATTAGTCTCTTTTTTATCACAAAATTAATTCCAAATTAATTCTTGATCAATACTAATTAAATAATTCGATTTCATATTAATATATTATAACTTATATTATATTAACAAATTGTAAGTGTCCTTTTTCTCATTATGTCTATCCAATTGTTGAGATGAAGATGCAACCCAAATGGACCATGCCAAGCTTGCTGCTATGTACTCTGATTCGCAAGTTGAATCAGCCACTGTTTCCTGCTTGGAACTTTTCCAAGTAATTGCTCCTCCATTTAGGGTAAAGACCCAGCCCGACTGAGAGCGGAAATTATCCCTGTCGGTCTGGAAGCCAGCATCACTATACCCTACTCAAGTCATCACTCCCACCAAGGGTAAGGACCCAGTCCCTAGTCCTTCGTAGGTACTTGAGAATATTCTTCACCGCAGTCTAGTGAGCCTTGCCCGGATTCCCTTGATATCTGCTGACCATGCTCAAAGCAAAGGCCACATCAGGGCGAGTACAAGTCATAGCATACATGATTGAGCCCACAGCGGAAGCATATGGTACATGACTCATCTCAGCTATCTCAGCCTCTGTACTCGGGATCTGAGTCTTACTCAGTTTGGCGTTGCTCTGGATTGGTAAGTCACCTTTCTTGGAATCCTGCATGCTGAACCTTTTCAGCACCTTATCCAAGTAGGTACTTTCACTAAGTCCAATTAGTCTCTTACTCCTTTCTCTCAATATCCTTATCCCTAGGATATATGCAGCTTCTCCAAGGTCCTTCATAGCACAACACTTCCCAAGCCAGGACTTAACTTCCTGTAGGGTTGGGATGTCATTTCCTATGAGTAGTATGTCATCCACATACAATACCAAAAAGCTAACTATACTCCCACTAGCCTTAACATATACACAGGACTCATCTTCGCTCCTCGAAATACCAAACTCTTTGACTTTCTCATCGAAACAAAGATTCCATCTGCGAGATGCTTGTTTCAATCCATAGATGGATTTCTCAAGCTTACACGCTCTATTAGGGTGCTTTGCATCGAAAAACCCTCTGGCTGACTCATGTAACATCCTCAGCCAACTTTCCATTAAGGAAAGCGGTTTTGACATCCATTTTCTATTTCATAATCATGAAATGCAGCTATGGCTAGCAAAACCCTAATAGACTTAATCTTCGCTACTGGTGAGAAGGTCTCTTCATAGTCAACTCCCGGAGTTTGAGTAAAGCCCTTCGCAACCAGTCGCGCTTTATAAGTGTGTACATTTCCATCCATATCGGTTATCTTCTTGAAGATCCATTTGCATCCGATCGTCTTACGACCCGGTACATTGTCAACCAAGTTCCAAACTTGGTTGTCATACATGGACTGAATCTCGCTATCCATGGCCTCTTTCCATTTGGCAGATTCAAGGCCTGCCATGGCTTCCTTAAAGCTGTTAGGTTCATCCAGATTTACGAGTGTCCTATCACTGATAAATTCATCACCTTCCGCAGTAATATGAAAACCATAGTAATGCTCAGGCGGATTCCTAACTCTTATGGAACGCCTCAGAGGTACGGATTCATCAACAGGAGTTTCCTCCTCAAGTTGATCGCTAGGGTTTGAGGTTCCTTCACCGCTTGACTCTTGAAGTTCTTCAAGATCAATTTGCCTCCCACTGTTTCCTTGGCTTATGAATTATCTCTCACGAAAGACCCCTCTTCTTGCCACAAAGACCACATTCTCACTGGGTCTGTAGAAGAGGTAACCAAAGGAATTTTATGGGTAGCCGATGAAAATACATCGCTCACTTCGAGGTTCGAGCTTATCCTGAGTCTCACGTCTAACGAAAGCCTCGCAACCCCAAACCTTGATGTGGTCTAAATTGGGAACTTTCCCAGTCCACATCTCGTGAGGTGTTTTGGAAACCTTCTTGGTAGGGACTAGATTTAGGATATGGGCGGCAGTCTCTAAGGCATACCCCCAGAATGAGATTGGTAACGAAGCTCGACTCATCATGGAACGAACCATGTCTAACAAGGTTCGATTGCGCCTCTCAGCCACACCATTAAGATATGGTGTTCTGGGAGGTGTCAATTGTGAGACAATCCCACATTCCTTAAGATAGTCAAGGAACTCTGTACTAAGATACTCACCACCTTGATTGGATCGAAGCATCTTAATGTTCCTGCCCAACTGATTCTCCACTTCTTGTTAAAACTCTTTGAACTTTTCAAAGGTTTCTGACTTATTCTTGATTAAGTAGACATAACCATATCTACTGTAATCATCAGTAAAAGTCACATAGAAGCGGTTAACATCCCGTGTGGCGGTTCTGAAGGGTCCACACACATCTGTGTGTATGAGGTCCAACAAACCTTCACCCCTAGCACAAGTACCAGTGAAGGGTGACTTTGTCATTTTTCCAAGCAAACAAGAATCGCAACTATCATCTGACTTTAAGTCAAATGACTCCAAGAGTCCAGGCTTCTGGAGTTGGCCTATGCGCTTCTTGTTAACATGTCCAAGACGACAATGCCACAAGGATGCTTTATCCAAACTAGTGGAAGAATCGATATGTCATACATTATTTCCTAAGTTGTCTACAACCAAAATAGTTTCATATACACCATCACGAGGTAATGCTTTAAAATAAAGAACATTATTATAAAATGCATTAATACCACCACATTCATTATCAAATGAAAAAGTAAACCCTTTTTTGTACAAACCATGAAAGGAAATAATATTTCTCTCCATTTCAGACGAGTAACAACATTTATTCAAATCTAACACTAACCCACTACTTAGCAACAAATAATAAACTCCAATCTTGGTGACAGGTGAAGCTTTCGTATTACCCATGATCAAGTTTATCTTTCTCTGCTCCACATCCTCACTTCTTCTTAGGCCCTGCAAATCAGAACATATATGAATACCGCAACCTGTATCAAGAAGCCAAGAAGTAGTATGTGGTGAGTTAATAGACAATATAGTGTAAATACCTGCATGGGTAGGTTTAACCTTCCCATCCTTAACATCTTGCAGGTACTTGGGGCAGTTTCATTTCTAGTACCCCTTTTCCTGAAAATAGAAGCATTGAGCTTCTTTTGGGTTGGAAGAAGGAGTGACAGAACCACCTTTGGTTCCACTTGAAGAGGAGCCATCAAGAGACTTTCCCTTGGTACCTTTCGAAGGGGTCTTTCTCTTCTTCCCTCTACTATGCCTGATTCCCAGAACAGGGGCGACGGTAGGAGTAGGAGTAGTAATAACCGATTTGCCCTTAAGACCAGTTTCAGCGGTCTTCAAGAGCCCTTGAAGTTTGCTCAGTGTGACCTCCTCCTTGTTCATGTGATATGTCATTCGGAATTGATCATAACAAGTAGGTAAGGAGTGCAATATGATATCAATAGCCAACTCCTCGGGAAAGTTCACATTCAACTTGAGCAAAAGGTCCACAAACCTTTGCATTTTCTGCATGTAGCCTGTGATGGGTTCACCATCCTTCATTCGAGTTGTTATCATGGAAGAGATGATTTCATACCTCTCTTGACGAGCACTTTGATGGTAGCGGTCCATCAGGTCCATGTGCATCTCAAAAGGGTAAAAGTCCTCATAGGACTTTTGGAGTTCAGCTTTCATTGTGGCCAACATGATACATGCCACCTTGGTAGCATCTCTCTCATGTGCCCTAAAGTCAGCGATCTCCTCTGGAGTAGAAGTAGACTCATCAATTTCCTTCAGCTCCTTGTCAATGACATATTCCTTGTCCACGTAACGAGTGACCATCCTGATGTTCCTGATCCAATCATTAAAGTTAGAACCATCAAAGATGACTCTCCCACATAGGTTCATGAGAGAGAAGGAGCCGGTAGGGATTGAGCCAGAAGCAACATTGTTGGAAGACATCTGAAAAGAAGAAAGACAAGTTTAGATTAGATATAGAATCCTTAATAAGACACCCAAATGTAATATTAAGGCTAGGACCCAACACAATATTTTATAACTTGGAAGAGGGATGTCGTAATCCAAGCTATAAAATATTTGAAGGTAGGTGAATGACGATTCACCAATTTCCACCATGAAAAACGAAATAAATTATTAGGTTTTAAGTGGATTGAAACTCCTTGATTCTTTTGAGATTCATTGAACTTTTCAATGGCATGTTTAAATCTCGATTGTGCCCTCTCAAGTTTGTGACTGGGATGCCGAGGATCACAAACAAGGTGTGAATAGCCATGCAAATTTACTTGGTACCCTTAATCTTTATCACCTAATCGATGTGCCGGTTACCCACATGCGCTCCACCGATCTATGATAAATATTAAGTCACCCTTTGCCACTCTTACTAGTCCATGTTAGTGTGCCGGTTACCCACACACGCTCCACCAACGACTTTGTAAGGTACAAAGTATAATTTCATGGAATAGCACCAATTTCACATTTTCCTAAAGTAACTAAGATTGGGAATTTATAAAAGGTTTAGTTACCTTATATATTTCATTATACTTTTAATGAGAAGTATAGTCCTTGTCCTACCCGTTCGGCTAACGACCCTCCACCAGTCAAGGAAGCGGTGGGTGAGAGTGGACACCCATTAAGTTGCCATTTTATAGGCAACAACCGTATACCCCCCTTATAGACTGGCTTCGTGAATGAGGCCTAGTAACGGTAAAACTGACTTGCTCTTATACATACATATATATATATATATATATATATATATATATATATATATATATATATATTATTAACTTATAATATTATAAAGTATAAGGGTTGAATTTTAACTTTTAAAACTCTAGGGTTTGGAATTAAAGTTTTCTAAAGGAGTTTACAAATTCCAAAACTTGAGGGCAAGTTTTGAAACTATTCAAAACCTTTCATGTTCATAACCTATGAGTTTAATGGTTTATTAAAATGAAGACTCTTCATATTATGTAACCTATGGCTCTTTAATAACAATTTTAAAGAAGTGACTTTTGGTAATTCATAACTTGAGGACAAATTATGGACTCCATCAATAGGCATTAAGATCAAGAATTACACTAACCAACAATTTGCAAATAATTCCTATGATCTTCTAAAACTCATAAGTATGAACATTCATATCAACAATTTCAAGAATCATATAAACACATAAAAAACTTAAAATTTTGATAATAACCATTGTAAATGGATTAGCATAATCATTACACCATCAAAAACAGGTTTTATAAGTCCAAAACAGTTTAGGGTAATGATTCTAGTCCATTTCCAGCAGCAAAACTCGAAATTCTGCACACAGGGGCTCCTACTCGTCGAGTGCAAGAACCTAATCGATGAGTAGGATGCATTTTTTCATGGACTCGTCGAGTCCTCCCATGGACTCGGTGAGTTCACTGTTTAGATTGCAGAATTCTTGATTTTTCAAGCAGTTTGCATCAAATACAAAGAAAACAAGCTTAGGCTCTGATACCATTGATGATTTTTGAGCATTCTAACACTCTTAAGGTGTACATGCAACCCTAGAAACCTTGGATCTATGTTTTCTCTAATATTCATGCAAATAAGAATTTTCCAAGGTTTACATCCTAACTAGCATGGCATGGGGTACTTGTAATATAAAACTAGTAGAATGACATACCTTTGATATTGCTTGGATTCCTTAAGACTTTGTGAGCCTAGCACCCCACATGTGATGCCTCAAATGTTTCACACAACACCTACAAATCTTGGAATAACTTGAGAGAAGAACACTTTGATCACAAAATCGGCTAGCCCTCCTTGTCTTGCAATAGTGGCCGATTTTACTCCATATGAGGTTCTTTATATAGTGTGTTACATGTAGGGTTACACCATGTAAACCCTAATGTGCATGGCTTTTCATTTCCCCCATGATCCATGGGTTATAACCTCCATGGAGCATCCATGGAGCACCCAATGGGTCCTAGCCCAATCTAGTGAATCATGAACCATAAGCCCACTATATAAGAATGAATGATTTACAAATCAATCCCCATATATTTAATTAGTCTCTTTTTTATCACAAAATTAATTCCAAATTAATTATTGATCAATACTAATTAAATAATTCGATTTCAAATTAATATATTAGAACTTATAATATATTAACAAATCGTAAGTGTCCTTTTTCTCATTATGTCTATCCAATTGTTGAGATGAAGATGCAACCCAAATGGACCATGCCAAGCCGGGTCAAGTACATACTAAATATAGTTATGGACTTCGACACCTTATCCAACATTAAGTCCTACGACTCAAACCAGCACTACTTCGAACATGGTATTCGACACCTTAAGGTCAACCAACTCGTACATGTTTGCACCATTCAGGCCCAAACTGCCATTACCGCTTAGGCTCGAACAAGCACCATATTGTCCTCATCCAGAGCATCCATAACCTAAAGACTGATAGAAATGGAAACATACTACAATTAAACCTAATGTTATACCATATTGTCTACCAACAACCAGTTCCCTACCACCCTTATGAATTTTCCTGATCCTTGTATGGATCTTGTGCTTCTGGTAGTACGAACCCATATGTAGAGTCAATATATGTTGTGAGCTGATGAACCTTAGGTAGTATCGTAGATGTTGAATAGTCTGTAAATAGAAAAAGGTCAACAAGACTTTATTATGTAATTTATTTGCTAGGCATTTGAGTGATTCACAATGTAATGTAGAGTCCTGTTATTTTTTGTTTCCGTGAGTATCCTATAAATAGGGTAAGTACAGTAGAGGGTTGTAACTTCTGCACATTCGTACACTTTGAACTTTCTCTCACTACGACTCTTTTGTACTCATTCTGAAAGTAATTGAGCTGAAACCAGATCTTATTTAGATCACCCTGTTCAATCTTACTCAGATTTTACTTACATTTGATTGAAACATAAATCAAACATCCTTTCAATTGGTATCAGAGCAGGGGTCTAGACATCGATTGAAGAATCTTTTTCATGTTTTCACCTTATTGAAAAGTTTTTTTCAGATTCAATTATTTCGCAAGATTGAAACCTAATTCTTTGTTTGATCATTGTGATTAAACGATTATGTGTTTGTTTTGTCAATCGATTTTGCATCCGATTTCTTTCTTTTCAAAGATAATCGTTTTTCTACTCAATCGAATGGCAAATCTAAATGTTAACACCATGATGAACTTCACAAACTTACTTGGATATGCTACAAAGGTTCCAATGTTGCTTCCAGAGTACTACGATCAATATACAGATCGTATGGAAGACTATCTCAATGGGATTGATGAAGATCTTTGGCGATCTATTGAAACTGGACCTTATCATGCTGATCTCGTTCAAGTTGTTGGATATGTTGGTGTTGTTGAAGACATGATCGCTCAAGGTAACAAGAAGAAGGTAAATGACAAAAGATGTCTCTGTGAACTGGGACTCTACTAGTTGTTTACAACTATGTTTGAGGTTGCAAAACATCGAAAAAGATCTGGGATACTTTGAAGGAGAAGTACCAAGGGAATGAAATAACCAAAAAGAGTTCAATGACACAATGCTTGTTAGAATTGGCCGATTTTAAGTAGAAGGAAAGTGAGACTATTGAATTATATTACGATAGATTAAATGAGCTCATCTTTAAGTGTACTAGATATAAAGTTGTTCGTACCATTCTGGAGTTCAATATCACCTTTATTTTGGGACTGAGAAAGGAATTGAGGAATATTTTTTTCATGATCAAGACTCATGAGAATTTCGACACCTACTCTCTGTCGAATCTCTATAATATCTTAAAAGCACATGAGTCTGAGGTGAAGGAGATAGCTAAGTAGAGCAACAAAATGAATTTTGGTGGTCCATTGGCACATGTTTCAAAGAAAACTAGGAAATAGAATGGTTCTGATGAAGTGTAGTGACCCGATTATGATGAGGAATGTGAAACTGTAATGATAAAATGAATCAAATCATATTAAGAACACACACAAAGTATATAAGACGATTTTAGCTCTCATTAATCTAGCAAGATATTACAAAGTGGGTCATGTAATAATTCCCTCACTAGACGAATCTCTCAAATGGGTTCTTACATAAAAAGGGAGCCACTCACTTCCTAATTATAGGAAATGCTAAACCCATTGCACAATCAAAGAGGGTAAGCCACATCCAAAGCGAACTTTGCACCCAAACATTCTTCCCTTCAAATTTAGGATTGGATGTCCTGACTTCAATATCCAAACGAGCTCCAAGCGATCAAGACCAACTCCCCATCGAAGTAACACAGGTCTTCAAATCCGCTTTGAAAAAGAATATCCAATATCTTCGAATACCCATTTCAAATTTCTCCCCCTTTTTATAATCAACAAATGATTATAAAACCTACAAGGGTATAAGAAACGCTCGAGGAATAAACCATACAAAACTCCCCCTCGATGTGTGACAAAAATGAAACTCTTCAATTCGAGAAAATCCAAAAAATACGCCGCTGTCTTCAAATCTGTGACTTCCCGGACTTGAAAATGAACACACATTGTTCATAAACCATGAAAATTATTGCACCAAAAACAATCACGAAAAGCTGAGAGAAAAATCTTCAAATGTTGTGAAGATTTCGACTTTTAGGTGAAAGCTCCAAGAATTTCGAAAATTGGGTACAAACAGATATTTTCTCAAGTACTTCAGGGAGTAATTGCGAAAAATCAGTTTCAAATGCGAAAATGGATATAAAGTGTCATTTCACATAAACTTCAGGGACTGAATCTGTAATATTGCCAACTCATTCCACAGATTGCGAGTTTTCAACTTTTGGGTGATTCTGCCAATTTACCGAATTCATAAGGACCATATGCAAAACAGTCAAAATCTTCTTCCCTAATGTGTTCCTGATGCGAAAGAACAGGCCATCAGTCGAAATCGACCTCAGTTCACTTTCGATTCCATGAAGCTTTTGGCTTTCGACTCACAAGCTCCGATCACTTTCGATTTTAATTAATTTTACGTAGAAATCGAAATACCAACAACCCAAAATCGAGACCCCAACTCTCGATTCAAAACCTTCATTTGTGAATTGACCTCAGTTCACTTTCGATTCCATGAAGCTTTTGGCTTTCGACTATTGAACTCAACACACGTTCGACTCAAATAATAAAGTGTCGATCCTCAGGTAATCATTCGAAATCAAAGTAGTCAAAACCATACTTTCGATCCAAGAATTGACTTTCAATTCCATGCCATTTAAACTTTCAACTCCAATAATCTTCAAATCACTTGCAGTCGAATCAAATAGAAACCTCGTTTTCGACACTCAAACTTACAGTAATAAAAATCGAATCAATATCACTTTTGACTATCAAGCTTTTAATTTTGATTCCAACAATTTGATCCTTAAATTTGGACTTTCAACTTCAAACTCAATCTTTGGAATCCATTCCATATAGCTTTCGATTCCAAAATTGAAATACCAGCTTTTGATATCCAAACCTTCTCCACAACATTCAATTACAATCCAACACTTTCGACTTTTGTACCATCTACGTTTGATTCCAAACATTTGAACCTTCAATTATACTGTAGTGGATTCGAGACTTCACTCTCGACAATCCATCTCAAAATCCTTTCGATTCCAAACTCATACAGTCGTTCGACTCAATTTTTTTTACTTTTCATTTATCCATCGAGACACTCATCTAACAGCCTCTCGTTCTTTGTAATCAAATCCATTCACATTCACACAAAAATCAATACTTCCTTATTACTTAACCATATTTAAAAACTCAATTTTGACTTTTATTTGTTTGACCGTCGAAACCATATATCACAAGTTTGAACTGAATCTATCATCAATTGCAATTGTTCTTCATCCAAAATCCTTACGCCTCGTTCCCGAGTTTAACAAAAGAAAAGAAGAGAAGATAAAAGAAAGTCATGAGAGAAAAGAAGAGAAAGGAAAGGAAAACAAAATTATCTTTTGTGTTCCCGAGTTGGAGAAAAGTGGAAGGAAAATGAATCATTTTGTTCTTTCTTTCCAAATCCTCCCAAATCGGAAGGAAAGTTAGGAGGGAAAGTGATCCTCCCATTTCCCTCCACTTCCTTCCACTTCCCTCTTTTAATGAAACTCGGGAACACAAATTTCTTTTATTTTCTTCTCATTTCCACTCATTTCCTTTCCTTTCTCTCGTTAAGTTGAACTCGGGAACGGGGTGTTAGGATTAAAGTCGATTCCATTCAAATAGATATGAATGAACCAAATCGAACCAATACTTAAGAACAAGAATAAACGTTGGAATCAGAGAGTGAATCGAGTTTAAGAATAACCATGAAGATGCGATATGAAAGAATCACGATTTTGAAGAAAATCAACAAGCTTTATCTGTATCTCAAAGAGATGAAATCGAGAAATCTTTTGATGTGAGAACAAAGTTAGATATTCGAATGTGAATGATTTGATTTTGGGTGAAGAATTATCTAGTGGATTAAATGAATGGACTAGACTTCAAATCGGGTATATGAACAGTAACAAATCGTGTTTTTGGAATTGGCTTAGTAACCAAGTCAAAATGAATAGAGATTGAATTTGTTTTGATTCGGGCTTCAAATGAACACTAACATCGAATCAGAATTTTTGGGCTTGAACTTTGGATCGATCGATGAATAGTAGTATTTCGACTTTTGGACTAATTTTTCATCATCATCTTCATTTTATCATTGATTCTTCAATAAACGAGGTATCGATCTCAACAAAAAATTTTCAGAATCCATTTGAGAATTTGTGAAACCTGCTTGAATATCCTTTTCCCATTTGCATTGCATGAATCAAAATGGAAGATTTAGGTTCTTTGGTTGGAATTAGAAAATTTCCAAATTGCACATTGTACCATCCATGGAACTTATTCTCATTTCTCCAAGATCTAACTTCATCATCATGTTGAATTTGAGAATCTTCAACAATTTTGGATTTGGAATTCGAAACCATTGCAACATTTGATGATTGTTGCTTAGGAATCCAAATTTTCTTCATTGATTTCGATATCAAACCAACATTTGAAAAAGTTTGCTTAGAAACCCAAATTTTCTTGTTTTTGATCTTGTTGGGTATTATTGTGTTGCGTCATGGGCTTATTTTGTATATCCGGATTGGGCCTGTTCATCCGTGACTATCTAGTAGGGTTAAACTATAAATAGTGCATGCATGTATGCATTAGATACGTTCTTGATTATCATTATTATTGTTTTGTAACCCTAAACACCTCTACATTCGAAGTTCTTAATCGAGCTCTTCTGAGGTGTTAAAGTTTAATCATACGACATCTTTAAAGCCATTCCCGTGTTCATAATTACATCTTTAATTGTTTATCTGCATAGAATCTATCGATCCTACTAGAACGTTGTTCTAACAATTGGTATCAGAGCAGGAGACTGTGTGATCAATACACATTCCTTCTGTGTTAAGAATTCTTTAGGGTTTCCGATTTTATCGAATATAAAGAAGCCGTCTTCTTCCTGTCGACGACAACTCTTGTTTTTGATAAAACCCTAATCTCGAGTTTACAGGTCTGATTCTAGCGGTTCTAAGGAAAGGCTCACCATGTCTCACGAAGATTCTCAAACAAATCCCATCAACATCTCTAACAGCATTGGATCCACTACCAGGATTCCCATTCTTTACGCTCAAGACTATGAAGTATGGGCGCATCACTTTGAAGATTACGTGGTTGGATCTGCTCATCTGGGAAGCTATCACGCTTGGGCCGTTTGTTCATTCAGGAACGAACACGACTGTGAAGACTCAAAAAGAATATAATAAGCTGGTGGCGGACGTAGATAAGATGCCGCAGGATGAGAAGGACAAGTTGCTATGTAATGTGAAGGCCATGAGAATGATTAGATTCGCTCTGTAATCTGATACTTTTCGGTTAGTTGGTTCATGCACGACGGCCAAAGAAATCTGGGATAGGTTGAAAGAACTTTACTCAACCGATGAAGATCTAGAACACTATATTCAAACCTTGCTGCTCTCAGAATTTGGAGTTTTCGAACAGAAACCAGAAGAGAAACTGATACAAACCTTCGATCGCTTCAATCATCTCCTAAGCAAGATGATCAAGCATGGTATAGAAAGGAAGTTGATCGAGCAAAAGGTAACCTTCATGAATGGTTTGAGACCAGAATGGATGGTTGTGGTTTCAACAGTGAAAGCACATGAACAGTTTAAATCTTACACACTAGCGAAACTTGTGGGAATATTTAAGTCCCATGAGAGTGTGGTAACCAAGGAGGCGAAGGTAGTTTCGGGTGTGGGATCATTGTCCCTTGTTTCAAAAGGAAAAAGCGTTGCAGAAGAAGAGGAGGAGTCGGATATGTCTGAGTGTGACCTTACAAGCGAAGAATATGCTATGATGGTCACCAATCCAAAGAAGTTTGCACGAAGGAAATTTCCTGTCAATAAGAACTGAAACTGGCAGGGAAGTTACAGTTCTGAGAAGGTGAAAGATGAAGTGAAGAATACTTCTCAAATGATGAAGACAAGAAGGAGAGCAAGCTTGCAGGAGACTCTGGATTCGACTGCAATGACTGTCATGGAAAGAACCACTTTGCCAAAGATTGCATGCTAAGGAAGATGGCTGAGAAAATAGATGGTGAAGATGATGAGGCATACTAAATGCGAAAGTTGGAAGAGATCAAGAAAAAGAAGGCATCTAACAGTTTAATGAATGCCTTGATTGTGCAGGAAAATGCAGATGAAGATGAATTCGGTGGCGTTGAAGTCTGGTCAACCGATTCTGAGGACGAAGAGGTGAGAAAGCCCACTCATGGAAGAGCTTATGTGGCAAAGGATGCAGGTTCGGCTGGAAGATGTTTGATGGTCACAGTTGGTGGATCAACCGAAAGTGCAAGTAAGGAGTCGAACCTAACTGAGGACAAGTGCTTTGCAGCCAAGCCCGTGAGCGAGAAGATCAACGACTGTGATCGACTGATTAAAAAGGTACAATCCATACTTGAATCACTTAAAGTTCCAGTAACAAATTATGAAGAAGAATTAAATGAATTAAAATTTAAATTTTCTAACTTAAGTGGTAGTCTCATGCAAACTCGCTTAGCGAACTCTAACCTAACTGACCAACTCAGCAGGGTGTCTTCAAAGAGTGAGGAGATAAGGATGTGGATTGAGCTGAAGGAGACAGAGTTAAATAGGGCTAGGGATGAAATTATTTATTTGCAACGAGACAATTTAAAGTTTTTGAAACAAAGGAGTGTTTTTTGTTTAATTGCTAAGCGCTTATATACTAATATTGCTCAATTGCATTTAAGTTGTGAAATAGGGAAAAAAGATTCATAAGATGATTTTACCCTTCCTTGAATTTTAGGAGGATGAGGTCATCGCTGAATGTGAATCAATTATGTCCTCAGAAGAGACATCCATTGCTTATAAAATCGGACTGGACAAGATAGAAACCTTCATTGACTCTAAGGAACATAAATGTATTCTCAAAAATCTTTTAGATGAAAATGATAGGTTAAAAATTAAGTCCGAAACCATTCAATCATTTGACTCGTCTAACGCCAAATTAATTTCAGAACATAAAATAAACATAGAAAACACGTCTGAATTTGATGAGGAAAGTGAGATGAGCGAAATCTCAGTAGAAGACGTGGTTGATTGCTCTGAGTTTATGAAGAGCGAAACCGAGAATGAGAAACCCCTCATATCTGAAAATTTTGTTGAATATGCTCGCCTGTCAAAGGACAAGCCACAGAAACTCAAAGAGAAAGCAATGGTTTATCAAAAGGTTCAAACTGTGCCGAATCAGGTATATGCTGGTACAGGAGTCACTGGAAAACAAACATCAGAATTGAAAATCTTGGTCGACAAAGACAATGCTGAAGGGTGCGATGATTACTTCTGGTCAGCCCCTATTGACAACGCAGACGAAACCATCGGTTTATCTGAGCAAACCTCATGGAGGGTAAAAGGAAGATATGTTGTTGAACCTATCAACAAACCCTCGAGTTTCGACAAACCAAGCACAAGTGGAACAAAAGAAATCCGTGAAGAGCCAATGAGAAAACCGATTGTTCCAACTAAGACAACCGAAACTCAAAAGGAAAAACCAAAATCAAGCTTCAATAGTCACAAATCTCAGAAGGAGTTAGCTGAACAGAAACGCCAAAGAAATCAAAGATACATGAAAAATCTGAATGAGCGAAAATGGTATTGGCAATCTCAAAACCCTAACTATGTTCCTTCAAAGAAAGAGTCAATTGTCAAAGAAAAGGAGAAGCTGAAAGGAAAAGAAAATTTTAGTCCAAGCTCCTACTATTCAAAAGCTCAGAACCGAAAGTCTAGTTTCGGTTCCAACACCAGCGCTCAGAACCGAACGTCCAGTTTCGGTCCCAACGTCAAGGCTAACAACCGAAAGTCTAGTTTCGGTCCTTCCAACTCCCAAAGAAAATCGAATTCAGTGAAGGACATCAAAGGAAAGGGAAAGCTTGATTCAGATTCTGATTTCAATAATAAGAAAAAGTCAGCTAACCCTAGGATTCAAAAGAAAATTCCAAAACCATCTAACAACACACCATCGAATACACCAAAATTTAAACAAGATAAAACTAAAATGAAGGTGTACACCATCAAAAGAAAAGATCAATCCACTCTAATAAAAAGAACTTATTTGGTTGATATTTCTACTGCAATTCCATTTTCTGTGAAAGACTCACCAAGACCCAAGAAACTTTGGGTTCCTAAATCTGCTTGAATTTGCAGGTGATTAGCGACGAGCAGTTCGATGACGAATGGTATATAGACAGTGGCTGCTCGCATCACATGACAGGAAGGAAGGAAGAGCTGAGGGAGTTTTGGTCCCTAAAGGATGGTGGATGTGTGAAGTATGGTAATAACTCGTATGGAACAATCAAAGGATATGGTATGATAACCAACGGAGACTTCTCGATTCGAAAAGTAGCTTATGTGGAAGGGTTGCAGCATAACCTCATCAGTGTATCACAATTAGTTGTGGGAACAGGTTTGAAGGTTTCATTTGATGATGAGGGCTCAGAAATAATTGAGAAGCAATCTAAAAAGGTTTTGTTGAAGTCTGAACGCAAGGGAGAGATGTATCCTTTAAATCTCAACCCAATTCGAGGAAAACCAGCAATATGCCTGCTATCAAAGGCGAACACTGATGAAAGATGGTTGTGGCATCGACGCCTATCGCACCTGAACTTCAAAGACATTAATAAGTTGGTGCTTGGTGATCACGTTCGAGGCCTTCCCCTTCTCAAGTTTGATAAGGAACATCTGTGTGCATCGTGTGAGATGGGCAAACAAAGCAGAAAGAGCCATCCTACACGTATCAATACAAAGATTGTTGAAGCTCTTGAACTTCTGCACATTGACTTATGTGGACCTTCGGCTATCGAAAGCTTCGGTGGTAGTAAGTTCATTCTTGTCATAGTAGATGATTTTTCACGCTTCACCTGGGTTTTCTTTCTTAAACAGAAATCAGATGCCACTCCCAAGTTGAAAACGTTCATCAAACAAGTGGAAGTGCAGCTGCGAAAGCTGGCGAGAAACATTAGAAGCGACAATGGGCTGGAATTCAAGAATAAAGATTTTGAGGATTTTCTGGCTGACAAGGGTATATCTCACAACTTTTCGGCCCCCTATATACCACAGCAGAACGGAATTGTTGAAAGACGAAACCGTTCTTTATGTGAGGTAGCCCGAACCATGCTAAGCTTCGCTTCTCTTCCGCTATACTTCTGGAAAATGAACCTCCTAAACTGACTGGTGGTCAACCCTCAACTGACCCTCCAAACAACAGCTCAATGTTCAAGGGGGAGAGTTCATCAGCACCAAAGACAACCGATATGTCTTTCGAGGGGGAGAATCCAATTCCATCCCCAACCCATAAAAGTCCAGGAGAGGGGGAGCATCCAACTCCAAACCCACCCAATAATAGTCCAATCGAGGGGGTGAATCCAACTCCCACAGAGAAGGAAAACTCTGAACCTGACAAGGGTTACACTTCGCCATTTGAGGGGGAGAAAGAGAATACAACTGACGAAGGTGATCAATCAGAACTTGAAGAGGAAGTAAATGCAGAGTTGGATCCAACCTATGACCCAAATTACCCTCCTCTAAAGAAATGGACCAAGGATCATCCCAAAGCATAAATCATTGGTGAATCATCTGAGCGAGTTCTCACACGTTCTCAATTGAAAGCGAAACAAACTGCATTATTCTCTAATGTTGAATTCTGTATGTTCAATTCGTTTGTCTCCAAAGTCGAACCGAAGATAGTTGATGCTGCACTTGATCATTCTGATTGGGTACAAGCAATGCAAGATGAACTCCATGAGTTCGAACGAAATCGAGTTTGGAGGTTGATTCCCACACCAAAGGATGCTTCAGTGGTCGGCTTAAAATGGGTCTTCAGGAATAAATTGGACAAAGAGGGGAGCGTCATTCGCAACAAGGCTCGGTTGGTGGTGAAAGGATATTGCCAAGAGGAAGGGATAGATTATGAGGAAACCTTCGCTCCTGTAGCAAGGTTGGAATCAGTTAGAATTTTTTTGGCATATGCTGCTCATAAAAACTTTGAAGTTTTCCAAATGGATGTAAAATGCGCTTTCTTGAATGGAGAACTAGAAGAAACGGTGTATGTTGAGCAACCACCTGGGTTCGTGAACGAGAAATTTCCTGATCATTGCTATGTGCTGGATAAAGCTGTATATGGTTTGAAGCAAGCACCGAGGGCCTGGTATGAAACTTTAACTCGCTTTCTGAAAATGTCAAAATTTAAGCAAGGTTCGGTTGACCCAACCTTCTTCCGAAAGAAAGAAGACGAACATCTAATGATAGTTCAGATTTATGTCGATGACATCATCTTCGGCTCCACGAATCCTAGCTTAACGGCTGAATTCAGGAAGTTTATGGAGACTAAATTTGAAATGAGCGCAATGGTTCCGATTAATTTTTTCCTTGGTTTGAATATTAGACAGGGACCAGAAGGTATATTTATTAACCAGGAGGCCTACACAAAGAACTTGCTGGAAAAATTTGGTATGACGGGAGATTCGAAAGTGAAGGTTCCTATGGCATTTGGCACTAAGTTAACACCATCTCTGGAAAAACCTGCTGTTGACATAACACTATATCGTCAAATGATAGGGTCCCTTATGTATCTAATAGCTAGTAGACCGGACATTATGTTTTCTGTTTGTTATTGTGCCAGGTTTCAAGCAAATCCAAGAGAACCTCACATGGTGGCAGTGAAAAATATTTTTCGTTACCTGAAGCGAACCTCGTCTCTCGGTCTCTGGTACCCTGCTGGATCTGGATTTTTTATTCAAGCTTTTTCTGATGCTGATCTTGGAGGATGTGGTCTGGACCGAAAGAGCACTACTGGTGGATGCCAATTCCTTGACGGAAAACTTGTTAGCTGGTAGTCCAAGAAGCAAACCTGTGTGTCACTTTCAACAACCGAAGCTGAGTACATAGCTGCAACATCATGTACCTCTCAAGTAATATGGATACAAAGCCAACTAAGAGACTATGGGCTAAGTATGAAGAAAATACCTCTCTATTGTGACTCAGAAAGTGCGATAAGAATATGCCACAATCCAGTGCAACACTCAAAGACAAAGCATATTGCACTAAGATATCATTTTATCAAGGACCATGTAGAAGATGGGAACGTGGAAGTACATTTCGTTCGGTCCTCTGATCAACTGGCTGACATATTCACTAAAGCCTTACCTGAAGCAAACTTCAATAAAATTTTACAAGGCTTGGGAATGATGGAAGCAGAGTCGATACCGAACCCTCAAATCTCTCTCTAAAAATTAGACAAGCGAAATAGAGCGAACGCTCGGTCTATTTTGGTTCCGGATTTTTCGGGAACCAAAATGAACCGAACGCTCGGTCTATTTCGGCTCCATAATTTTCGGGAACCGAAATGAACCGAACGCTCGGTCTATTTCGGCTCCGGAATTTTAAGCAACCGAAATGAACCGAACGCTCGGCTTATTTCGCTTCATTCTTTTAAGGTTTGGTTTCGGTTGTACATTTTGTTTATTCTTTTAAGTCTATTTTCTTACTCTATTTTAATTTTTTTAAGAGTGTTTTGTGTTAATTTATTTTTTTTATTTTATTTTTCGGTTTTTATTATTTTTTAGAAAATCTCAAAACTCCAAAAATATTTTTCTAAACGTTTTTTTGTTTGTTTTGTTTGTTTTGTTTGTGTGGTGTGTTTGTTTGCTTGTTCCTTTTAATTAGGTCCCAAGTATATCAGTGCAACAGAATTTGGAGCTAAGGCAGGTATGATTCTCTTCATCTGAACTAGTTAAGAGTCCCTAGAAGCATGTTGTTGCATGTCGACCGAAGCCTCTAAGACTAAGAGCAAGGCCTTAATGATTCGATCTATACCTATCGTTTCTTCCCAATCAGGCTGTTAAAATCAACTCAAGTCAAGAGCTACCTTACTCTTCTCAAATGAGTTAAGAGTTTTCTGCTTTGTCATGTTTATATAGCAGAGGTACTTTCGGTTCTTTAACCACCCTCCTTACATTCTCCATCAACTTTCGGTTCACCACTGTAACCCTTGAGACTCTCGGTCTTTACCACTGAGGTTTATGGTTGCATAAAATCTGTGTTTGTGATCTTAGATACGTACACCACGTGCTGAGTGAAACCCACAATCCAACACCAACAATGAATTGACGGTGAATCATTATATTCAAGATCTTACTGGTTACCTAATGAAATCTCATTTTATTTTTTGAGTGGTCTTTTATGAAATTGTCTAACACCAAGGCATTTCTACCCAAAAAGATCCAGTTTTTTTTTTGAGGTTTTTATAATATCTTCAGTCACTATAAATTATATCCAACCTACTTGTTCAACAGACCACATTGGTCTCACAAGTACTTCTTCCAACATTTGGTCTTATGTTAAGAGTCAATGTTCGGTTGAAGCTAAGCCACCCTTAGCCTATTAATTAAAAGAAGCCTTTCGGTGTTTCTCTACAAGCACTCGATCGTATTTTCTCGGGAAACCAAGCAAGCACTTCAAGTATCTCTTGACTTTGAAGGAAGAGATTCATGCCCGGAATAATTTGCTTTGTGTCTTTTAATAGACATCACTCACATCCTATACACATTTTGCTTTATTTCTTTATCTTTTGTCACACTATTGCATGAATTTTTTTTGTGATTTTCCAACATTCTGGTTGCTGTTGGTTCGTTTACCTTTTGGAGCAACAGGGGTTATCCTAATTCTTGGAGCGAAGCTGAATTTCAAACGACGAATTGAAGATAAGCTTTTGGGCGCGTGAATTTGAACGGTTCCTAAACCCACGCATGTGGACGTATACCTGGGAGAAACCAACCTGTCACATCGCGCTTTTTCAGGCGACGTTTCAGTGACCTCATCATTATCATGATGATTCTTTCTCTCTCCTGGCAACGATATATAAAGGGTTTCTAATTACATTTGTCTCTTTTACCAGCAACAAACTCTCTCTATATACAAGGCGATTTACAACTGTTCATCTTCTTCCTTACCTCAACAATGGCGAATTCCTCATCTGCTCAAGATCAAACTGCTTCGTCCTCATTGCTCTCGATCAAGCCAAACCAGAACATGATCATTCAACTCAACCCTTTTCTTTACGATTCATACATGTTGCAAGTGGTTGAATGCTTGAAGTATTCTTCTCTAGTTCTCGCCCTAACACAGGTGGAATTCGTCCCAATGTCACTCCTATCGCAGGTCTACACTACTGCTTCATATGAAAATAACAAGGAGAGGATCTACTTCCAAATCTTCTCTCACAAGGCTTCGATTTCAAAAGGGAGATTTTGTTCACTGTTACAGCTTGCTGTGGATTCGTCTGTG
Organism: Lactuca virosa; assembly: GCF_052849685.1. Lineage (NCBI taxonomy): Eukaryota > Viridiplantae > Streptophyta > Magnoliopsida > Asterales > Asteraceae > Lactuca > Lactuca virosa. The sequence goes on along the minus strand of NC_136433.1, from coordinate 1,835,599 downwards.
ATCTCACCTGACTTCATCACCACTACTCAACTATTCTCGATGCTCTAAGAGATGGGCTACACTGATGTTCTTACCACCGTCACGAAGGTTAAGAAATCGTGTTTGCCGCCCCAATGGAATGGATTGCTTACTCTTCTCATCAAGAGTTTGGCGGAAAGGAGTGCTGGGTCTGATGGTACCAGCAAGGGTTTTCTGACCATTCTATATGGTCTTTACAATGGGATAAATCTCGACTATGGGTCGATTATCTGGTCACAGGTGGTGCAACGTCTCAATACTTCAATGAGACATTCTGAAATTTCGTGTGGTCGCTTCTGGACCATTATCACGCGACAGGCAATTGATTCTTTGCAAATTCCGGTCATGAAGGATGCCCTGGTCTCGTCTGTGGCTACTTTTCACACGAAGAAGATCATCTTCTCCGATGCCTCGAAATTCTCTCACATTGGTTCTATTCCTGAGACGATGTACCGATGTGTATCAGTTGAAAGTAATGTGATGGCTGATTACCGAAAGCTTCCTCCCAAGGAACCGAGGGTATTGACTCCTGAACAGCAAGATGCTTTGGATGCTGTGGAGAAGCCTGCAAACCGAGGCAAAAGGGCAACTACCAAGAAAGAAACAACTGAAGATGATTCGTCTAAGCATGCCAAGTCTAGGAAGCGAAAGTCTGAAAAAGGGGATTCTTCTAAGCCAAAGAAGATTAAGAAGATGGAGAAGAAATCCAAGAGTCCTTCTCCTTCCAGTTCAGACAATGATGAGGAGGATGAAGAAGAGGAAATTCAGCATCATGAATCACCGAGAGGTAACACATCTCCTCGATCACCAACTCCAACCGAACCTCTTAATAACAATATTCCATCACCTCCTCCATCACCGAAAACGACTGTTCCAATTTCGGTTGCTCCTATTCCACCACCTACCACATCTCAAATAACAACTTCTCTTCCACCACCACCACCACCAGTTAGTACCATTCCTATTTCTACAACTCCTTTACCACCTCCTATCATTTCCCAAGCCACTACCACCACTACAACCCAACCGACAGTAAACTTCAACGTATCTGATACGGGGGCGAATACTGAAACCGAACCTCCAGTTACTTCTAAACCTCTTTCACCTTCACCTTCAACCGATTCCAGTGCCACTCTCGGTGGTGATAATGTTGAGTTTGACTCGACTTATTATAGTCCCTATCGGCTTCCAACAGATGACGATGAAGAAGCTCCTGTCACACGACAACAATTGCAAAGTATTGATGATAAGCTCGATAAATTGCTTGCTGCCAACAAGTCATACAATGATGTTGTGCTCAAAGCTTTTATGGACACCGCTTTTGAGCAATATACTGGGGCTATTGACAAATCAACGAAGGTTGTTGCCGCTTCTACTTCTTCTTGCAAGAAGGCCATTACTGAGGTTTCAGAACTGGTTCATAGTTCACAGATTTTTCTAGAATCACTCAAAGTGCATGCTGATTCCAATGCAGCCAAAGTGAATGCTTCAGTGGATTCCTTATCCAAATCACTTCAAGAGGAGCAAACTAAGTTTGAGGTTGTTCGTTCGTCTATTCAAGCTGAGAATACTTCTCTGCTTAGTTCAGTAACTTCTCATCTTTCAACACTCCAAGCTGATTTAGCAAAGGAGAGTGCTCTAAAGGAAGATCTTGCCCGCCAAGCCTCCACTATTGAAGTTCAGAAAGTGTAGTTGGCTCAAGCTGAAAAGGAAATCTCCTCGTTGAAGACTGAGCGCGCAGTATTCAGAAGCTGTGCTAGGGATGTCAAGGATATGCTTACCAACCTTCTTGGTGCTCATGATCCTATACTTACTCTCACTATAAGGAATCATCTGACTTCAAAACTTCTTCCTGCCCTTGCAATGTTACATGAAATGAAGGGTGTTTCGGAGAGATTCGTACCTCCAAAACAAGGGGGAGAAGGTGCTTAACCGAAGGTTACTGTGAAAACCGAATCTTCTCAACCGAAGGTCACAGTTAAAACCGAACCGAAGGCTAATGAAGCCTCGGGTTCTGGGAACCAAGATAAGAAGAAGGGAATTGATGATGACAGTGAAGAAGAAGAAGAGACAATTGTTGAGGCCCTAAAAAGAAAGAAAAGGGACAGAGAATTGGATGAAACCCTAAGGGTTGCGAAGGAGGCTGAAGAAAGGGAAATAAGGAACAAGGAAGAACAAGATGCCTTAAACTGCAAGAAGGCATTGTTTCCTCTCTGGACAAGAGAAACACTCATCAACGAGGCAATAGAGTTTCCAAGCGTCTACTGGCTGGAACCTGTCGCTTCTTTTGATTGTGAAAATTCAAAGGATTCACAGTTCGATATGCCGATAACACGAAAAGCATTTACATTTCATTGTTTTGATTCGACTGTTGAAGTTCCTTTCCCTCATCCTAAAGTTGATCGCGAACTTATTGATTTCTATTTGAAGTTCGGTCAGCCTCAGTACTTGACATGGAGTGCATAGAAGATTGTTACTGTCAAGGTACTGAAACCTTCGCCTGCTGGGAAATTTATAAATGTTAGTTTCAAGATCACCCGAGGATTAGCAAACTCGGTTTCAGTTATTTCCCTGGCAGATCTTCCAAATTTGAATCCTCATGATTGGATCCTGTTGTTTAACATTCTGCTCACCAATGCGAAAGAATATGAGCCGATCTTGGATCATTTGAAGAGGATGTTGGCCTCATATATCCATGAAGTAGCTGCAATGGATCAGGAGATAGCTAAAGTTATGAAGAAGAAACCGACAGTTAAGCCAACAGAAAAACCTGGAGATGTGAATAAAATGAGGATGGGCCAAATCGATTCTACACATCTTACAGTAATGTTCACAAGAGGCGAAGCCAATCGTTTTCTGTTCGCTCTTGTTGATAAACATCTTTTCTCAACAGACTGCTTAGAGCACATTATCAATATCATCCATCGGTGCAAGCAGAACTCTGAGGCAGACAAGAAGAACTTCACGGACATGCTTCGGTGGTACATTACTTTTCGTCATCATCTATTGGCCATCATACCGAAGGTGTTCAAGACAATCAAGAAGTCTTCTATAGCTCAACCGAACTGAGCTTTCGGCTCCATTGACGCAAAGGGGGAGATTGTTGGGTATTATTGTGTTGCGTCATGGGCTTATTTTGTATATCCGGATTGGTCTGTTCATCCATGATTATCTAGTAGGGTTAAACTATAAATAGTGCATGCATGTATGCATTAGATACGTTCTTGATTATCATTATTATTGTTTTGTAACCCTAAACACCTCTACAGTCGAAGTTCTTAATCGAGCTCTTCTGAGGTGTTAAATTTTAATCATACGACATCTTTAAAGCCATTCCTGTGTTCATAATTACATCTTTAATTGTTTATCTGCATAAAATCTATCGATCCTACTAGAACGTTGTTCTAACAGATCTTCTTCTTCTTCATCATCATGATCTTGTTTTTGTTGTGCCCTTCTTTTTCCTTTGGCAATATCGTATGATATTCAATATTTTTTTATTCACTGTCGGTATCAACATAATCAATAATATGTGGGGTGTTATCAACAAAATGCATCATCATCCTACAATACAATAAATTAAAAACAATTACTTAGGTATTCGACATAAGACATTCAAAGAATCAAGAATCATGATGTAACATTGAACATAAGGCATTCAAGAATCAAGAATTAAAAATTCAATATTAGCCATTGAACATAAGGCATTCAAGAATCAAGAATCAAGATGTAACATTAAAGAATCAACATTAGGCATTCAAGATAACAATACTAATTATTCAACAATCATAAATTCAAACTTCATACATGAATGTAACATTAATTGAACTTCATACATTCAAGAATCATGATGTAACATTGAAGAATTTACATTACAACATCAAAAACATAAAATGTTTAGACTTATTTGAGATTGATTGTCTTCCATTGACGAAATAATCCAATTTTCAATCACCATTGAAGATTCTATACTAAAATTAATTTGTGAAATAAAGAGGGTTTAGGAGTGTAAGGTTACACCTTATGATTTGATGAATCAAACATCTTTTCACACGCTGTCCACCAGCATCTACACTAGCGCTAGCGTTAGCGTCTACATAGCATCAACGACAGTATGATAGTTTTGTATAAAGTATGATACTTTTGTATATTAGTAGGTTAGATATTTTATAGTTATAGATAACTTTGTATTTATAGAATAGAGATATGATCCATAATCTTAGTTATTAAGATCAGACTATACATAGATTAGATTGCATCCCTAAAATAAAGGGATTTCTATTTATTGTAATCGTATATAGTCATGCTTTAGGGCTAAACCCTAATGCATCTACATGATCATCTGTGTGACCGCTTTGTGCACCGTTCGCTTTGTGAGAACACTTTTCTTAGTGAAAAATCATCTTTGTGATAATAGTTGTTCTTCTGTTCTTTTTTTTCTATCATCTTTCTTTGTGTTTATACTTGTTTGTATCCGATCAAGCGAACCTTCAACCGGTATCAGAGCAAGTTCTTCGATACATTCAAGTTATCATGTCTTCCTCATATAATATAAAGTCTCTTGAAGTAAACAAAATCCCTCTGTTTTATGAACACAACTTCTCCATTTGGAAAACAAAAGCCATGGTGGTTCTCGAGACCACAGACTATGACATGCTCAATATTGTTGAACATGGTCCACATGTTCCCATGTATCAACCTATGGTTGAGAATGTAGCCACTGGTTTGAAGAAACAAAAGCCAAAGTCAAGATACGATGATGATGAAAAACGACTTACAAGTCTTGATGTAAGAGCAAGGGCAACAATAGGAAACTCTCTTCCGTATCACATGTATCATGGGTTCAAAACGGCGGTTCTGCTTAGCATATGATGGAGATACTGACTGTGGCCTACGAATGCATTGTGGAAGTTCAAGCAGCTACCATCAATAACCTTAACCGGCGATATGAGCATTTTTTTGCTCAACAAGGTGAGTCTCTAACCTAAACCTTTAATAGGTTTAACTGTTTAGTGAATGATATGCACAGGTTGGGAATCACCAAACATTCTTCCCAGTTGATTTTGAAGTTTTTAGATTCTCTTGGGAAAAGCTGGGAACATCACGCTGATGTTCTAAAAAATAACGAGAAGATCAACTCCATGGATCTCAATTCTCTGATTGGAAATCTACGAAACTACGAAGAAACTAAAGCTCTTCGAAAAGATATCATGAGGGATTCCAACAAAGAAAAATATGTGTCTCTTGTCTCCAAGAAAGAAAAAGTCGGTGTTCTCAGCGACTTTGATGAATCTGATCAGGGTGAAATGCATGATGATTATTCTCCTGATGAACTGGTTGCCACGCTACACTTATTGTCAAATGATATGAAGAAAGTAGGTCAAATAGAGACAAAAGATTTTAGCCCAAGGTGAACAGTTCAACAAAAAGGAGTAGCTCTAAAAGAAAGAATGTAGGAAATTGCTTCAACTATGGAAGTCATGATCACTTTGCTAGGGATTGTAAAGAGAAGAAAGAACCTCAAAGTTCTAAAAAATAGGAGGTTGTATACAAGATTTTGGTGGCCCACATGAAAAATGAAAACATATCTCATCCAAAGGCCATCATTGCAAATAAGGAAAGAACTGAGGAATAGGTAGAAGAAGATGAGTCTTTAGAAGATGAAGGACCAATGGTTAAAGGTCTTATTGCCCGTATTGATGAAGTCGATGGTAACAACCTTAATAAGTTTGATTTTGATCTTTATCAAGCTGCAAGGAAGTCAAAGTTGTAAAGTTGGAACTCTTCCTCAATGTTTTAGGGTCAAGAGCATGCATGGTACTCAGATAGTGGATGTTCTAAACATATGACTGACCTTAAGTTTCTCTTGAATGACTATGTGGAGAAAGATGGTCCTATTGTTACTTTTGGAGATAACAATGAAGGAACTATAAAAAAAAATGTCTTGGAACAATAAAGTGCAAAACAGTTGAACTAAAGGATGTATTCTATGTCAACGGTCTTCAAAACAATCTCATATCTATCAGCCAATTGTGTGATGTTGGATACAAAGTCCTTTTCGATGGTGAAGAAGGAAAATAAATGGACTCAAAGAACTTAATCGTGCTTACTTCATTTAGGAAAAAATGACATTTACATGTTTTGAATCAATTTATGCTTGACGATATTGATTTATGCTTTCTTTACATTGCTTTTTGCTATCTTTAACTACTAAACATAAGCTTTTAGTTTTTATTTTATTGAGTTAGTTATAAAACACTATGTGCTCTAGAAATTGCTTTTAGCTTTCATTTTACCAAAGGAGTATACATTGCACATTGTAGTACTAATATTTAGCATGTGTTTTCTTTTCCCCATCTCTCTCTCTCTCTCTCTCTCTCTCTTTCTCTCTCTCTCTCTAAGTCTCAAGATCTTCTGCGCCCCTCCTTGGTGTTGATCATCATTGATTTGTCATTTGGGAAATGATCAGGGTATCCAACCTTTGGTGCAGGATCTTCTGAGTAGAGCTGGTTGGAGCTAGCTCTGCATCTTTTCTTCAGCATCAACATCATTCTTCCTAAGGCTGATGACATGCTGAAAGACACTAAGTATTTTACCATAGAGTCAAGAAAAGAAAGAACTGTGTACGAACTTGTTTTTCTTGACAATAGTCCTACCCTTCTCTCACAACCTATCTTTATTTCTATGAGATGAAGTGAAGTTATGAACATGGCACGTCTAATTTTCATTGATTCCACTACTATCACTTCAATTCCCATCTGAGATTCAAAAAACTCTGCAGCAAGACAGTGCTCCTCATCGCTTCTATCACGATTCACAATGAATGAAAACTTCGAGTATTGTCTTGGTGACTCTCATAACTCGAAGGTTACAAACATTGGAACCTTATAACTCATTGTTTACAATGACTGCTAAGTTGAATCTCTTCTGTTCTTGGTGAACATGAAGTTTAGAATCCATCTACAATACATTAATATTTAAAGTCATTTTTTGTATGTGATTTGTTTTGATGTATTTTGATTGTGTTTGTGTTGTCTTTTATATAATGTCCTAATGGGAAGATATCTCGGAGAAAGAAAACTTATTAATGGCCTTTGAAGTTAAAAGATTTATTGGATCAGGTCTTTATTACTTTTCTGAAAAAGTTGCATGGTTCACATTTTGGAAAACTTCATTGTTTGACTAATTCTTTTGTTTTATCTGTTTATTTGTTTTATTTCTTATTATTTTACTATTTCCTATTGTACCTTGTTAATAGAATTAATTGTGAATCTCTGATTCTAGACTGCAACTTAACTTTATGATACAGAAGTTAAACCACTTCTTGTTGATGAGCTGAAACTTGTATGATTCATGCTGATTTCACCTCAGCATGATTGAAACATTCCATTTATCTCCCATAAATCTTCTCCATGGAACTTAACTCTTCACTGTGAAATACCACACATTGATGAAAGTTTGAAAAATATGTGCTGATGGTTAGACTATGTACCGTAGTTTATCACACGCACCAACCCACACTTTTCCATATTTCTTCTTTAAAGCTTTATGATTCAGCGTATGAAACCAGACACTGATGAGAACTTGAAAAGACTTTGTCGATGGTTAGGCTATGTACTATAGCTTAGCACACGCACCAATCCATTCTTGCCCTATCTTCTTTAAAGTTTCATGATTCAACGTATAATACCAGACGCTGATGAGAACTTGAAAAATTTGTGCTGATGGGTATATCATGTATCGTGATGTATTATATGCACCTATCCATTGTCGCCCTCAAAATCTTTTATCAAAGAGGTTAATGATTCATTATATTTGCCGTACTCTGATAAAACTTCGACATTCTATGTCGTTGGGTACACTAAAACACCAACGTGTATTACACGCATCTATCCTCTCTTGTCCCTGTTTTTCTAATAAAAGGAGTTTATGATTCAGCGTAACAAACCATATGTTGATGAAACTTCGCAATACTATGTCAATGATTCATAGCAAAATCACATGCTATTAGGAGACATCACAATCTTAACTATCCTTTCACCGCAATTCCTGATACGATGATTATTCCCGCTGCTATGCTTTTCTTGCTGACATTATGACACACCAATGTTAACGGTAACTTTTTAATGGCTACTATCATAAATTCAATCGTTATTGTAGGATTCGAGGATTTTACGACATTCTCTATGCCGATTAACGTTACGTGGAAACTGGGATGATTTTCAATAAAAAAACTTATATCTTGATCATCTTCTTTGTAGTCTCAAGTGCTGCAAATTTATTAAAATTACTTTGACATTCATCAATGGCTCTATCTCTTTTATTTTTCTTCATTCATGCTGCAAATGTAGTCAAAGCTCCAAACACCCCTGAAACACCAATTGTTGTTCGAGCAAACAATGTCACCTTCTCCGACACTATTCCTCCCCAACATTTAGATTTGGGCATGGAAGATTTCGTCAATTTCTTCAAGAGTTGTCCATTGCGTTATGCACTCAGTGCTGTTCCTGGGCCCTTCTTCCTAAAACAAGTATGCGAGTTCTACTATTCTTTTACTGTTGATGCAAGTGGCCAAACTATCTCTGGAACTATTGGAGATGGTCGTTCTAGGGTTCAGATTTCTGTAATCACCATTCGTCAAGTTCTTAATCTTCCTCACATGGTGGAATATGAAACAACCCCTCTGAAGACAGATACCAATTAATTCTACCTCATCTTAATTATGATTTCTCTTATCATGATAGCAAACGTGACTCTACTAAGTTCGTTCTTCGTCAGCGTCTTCCAGCTGGCTGGAATTATGTTACAAGAGTGATTGGAAAATTTCTTGTCATAAAATTAGTAGTCTAGACCAGTTAAAACTGTTTGAACTACACATTATGTATGCTTTGGCTTGAGACAAGAAATTAGATTCTGCTCAACTTTTCTTTGATCAATTGGTTGAATGTATCAACGGCAATTAAGAGACCAACATATGTGCCATATCCAAGATGGCTTGCTCTACTCCTGGCACACACTGGTAAGGGATACAATGTAAATCACATAGAATCTATTCCGATTCCTGTTCTATCCTCAAGAATCATTACGTTGATCCTATCGATGGAGATCCTCACTTGTCTGATCCAATGATGGCTTGGATTGAGAATCCATATGAAGTTGTGGAACATCAAGAAGACCCTATATCAGAGCCTGAAACTAATGATGAAGAATCCATTAATTCTTCAGATGACACTAGTGATGATGATGATGAGTCGGATGATGAGGAATCCACATCTTCTAATGTTGGCACTGTTACTGTAATTATTGATGCTTCGGTCCAAGCTACCGAGACACAAGTAAATGTTCAATCCTCACCCACTCAGTATGATACTTTGGTCCAAGCTACTGATACTTTAATTATTGATGCTTTGGTCCAAGCTACTGAGACACATGTAAACGTTCAATCCTCACCCACTTAATATGACTTTGGTGATGTTGGGTCCAGTTTTGATCTACCATCATCAAAATCTCCATTTCTGTCAGTGTTCCTCTTTCATGTCTGAACAAGCACATACGATTTCCATCATCTTCACCTTCATCCTCTCCTCCTCCCAAGGTTTAAAAGCAAAAATAGCCTTCACCTCAAGTTGAAACTGGTCTTTTATAGTCCATCCCTGTTCAATATACTGATGAAATTCCTTTATCACCTCCATTTTCTATCCCTCTGATCTCTTCTCTTCAAATTGCTGCTACTTTTCAGGGGGAGTTTAGCTCTTCAAACTTTCAAGCATCAATGTTTTCTTATCTTAAAGTTCTGGTTGACTTAACAGAGTCTCTAGGGCAACAGCTTAGTAAAATTTAAGCAAATATAGCAAATATGAAACGCATCATAACCATTATGGACAATACTAAAGAGGTTGGTGATTATCCTGAGAACTTCCCACATTGACTAATGATGATAAATGGGAAGATTTTTTTCTAAAGAGAATATACTATTGTCTTGCTGGTATTCTGTTGATGCTAAAAAGGGGGAGATTCATACACTTCGTCATCGTCAACTCCAGTATGCAGCTGAAAGGAAATTTTCTCCCGATGATACTTTAAATGTTTTAACATCATCTGATAAGGGGAGATTGTAAGGTCACACCTTATGATCTTATGAGTCAAACATCTTTTCACACATTGTCCACCAACGTCTTCACTAGCGCCAATGTCAGCGTCATCTCCAACATCTACATAGCATCAGCGACAACATTATAGTTTTGTATAAAGTCCGATACTTTTTATATTAGTCGGTTAGACACATTGTAATTATAGATAACTTTATGTTTATAGAATAAATATCTGATCTGTAATATTAGTGATTAGGATCAAACTATACGTAGATTAGATTACATCCCTAAAATAAAGGGATTTATGTTTATTGTAATCATATATAGTCATACTTTAGGGTTAAACCCTAATGCATCTATATGATCGTCTTTGTGATTGCTTTGTGCACAGTTCTCTTTATGAGAACATTGTTCTTAGTGAAAAACCATCTTTGTGATAATCGTTGTTCTTCTATTCTTTTGTTTTTCTATCATCTTTCTTTGTGTTTATACTTGTTTGTATCCGATCAATCGAACCTTCAATGAGGAAAATACTATAGCTGATAATAGAGAGCAGGAAACTAGTTTTATTTTTTTGGGTGTATTGCGGTAGTCGACAACAGGATAGGGAGCCTAAAAAATTACTAAACATAATGAATGGAGGAGTGTACTATACTGTACGATGATAAAAAAAATCTTCATTTCCGATCCGGTCTAGTTATTATCGCAACTTTCGGGTACGGTCTGGTACCGAAAACCAAAATTTGTTAAAAATTAAAAATGAAAACTAGCCCAGTTACATGTATTTTTGGTTTGGTCCGGGTCAGTGCTTTTTCTGGTCTGGTATTCTTCTGCGGGCCATAAGCTCATCCCTAATGGGATGTTTCTTTGATTTTTAATTAAACGGTTCAAATCACGAATAACTAGTTAACACAAATAACTTGATTATTTTTTAAACCTCATTAATGTGTGTGTGTGGTTAATAATTGCAAGAACTTAAAGATTTGTGAAAACTCAAGAACTCCTAATCCGTTTATCATTTTTCAAACCTAAGAACACAATTGCACCCCTAGAGTTGCGTCTAAGAGAAACGCATGCTCAAAAAAAATATTTGACGTTTTTTTTTTGAAATGTGCCTTCATATTTGTGTATGTATGTACATTTAGTGTTCTTTTAAAAAAAATCAAAATCAATACAACAATGAGACTCTAATATCAACGCTTAAGAGAATCGCAACTTGAAAACCACTGGCGGAGCTTATATAGGGCCAGGGGGGTTGTGCCCCCCGCCCTATTTTTTTATAATTAGTCCTTAACTTTTAAAAAAGTTACATATTATGCCTAAAACTATAAAATTTGACTCCCCCCATGTTCTTCAATTTTTTATACATATTCCATTTTCGGCCCCCCAAATCAACACTTCAAGCTCCGCCACTGTTGAAAACAACAAAAAACACAGAAAACATAAATGTTCATGCATGGACATTTAGATGTGCATATATGCACATTTCCAAAAAAAATTGTCACATCGTTACTTTTGGATCATGGATCTCTCTTAGACGCACCTCTAGGTCTCCAATATTAGCTATGGTTTGGAAAATAAATGAGCGAATTAGGAGTTCTCGAGTTTTAGCAAATTTTTAAGTTCACAAAATAACTTACCTCATATATATATATATATATATATATATATATATATATATATATATATATATATATATATATATATATATATATATATATATGTATATCAAATAAGAAGGAAAATTTTGATAGGAATGTAAGAAAGTTTTTTAAATGCATATATTTTTTGGCAAACAAACTAAATGAATCATTAGATAATTCAAAAGTACAATAATTCATAAAAAACCAAAATAAAAAAAAATCTTCATGATTTATTTTCAAGTAAATCAAGAAAAAAAATTCACTTTTATGACAATTTAATGAATATCAACCAAATTATCAAGATGTTTTTTCTGATTTTTTTGTTAATCATGTTATTTTTTATTAATCTAATGATTCAGTTGTTTTGTCAGCCAAAACAATATGCTGAAAAAACTTCTTATCATCCTATAAGAGTTAAGGAATATATATATATATATATATATATATATATATATATATATATATATATATATATATATATATATATGCTGAAAAAAACTTCTTATCATCCTATAAGAGTTAAGGAATATATATATATATATATATATATATATATATATATATATATATATATATATATATATATATATATATATATATATATACTAGCCGTTTACCCGCGCCAAGCGACGGGTGCGAATATTGTTTTTTCAAAATTTAGTTTCTAGAGGCTTAGTGTTTTTGCGCAAATACTCTATATGTAAATAATTATCGACAAGAGTTGTTTTAAAATTTTCCTTAATTTTTATACTTTAACTTATTTTTTTAGTTTGTTTAAAATTAAATTTTGTAATTGGATAACATCTTTTTTTTTAATAATTTTTTTAGGAATTAAACATTTTTGTTTTGGAATATGTTTTTCTAAAAAAAACCATTTTATAAATTGACATCCTACTTCTTCCCGGAAATTTTGAAAGAAGAGTTCTCTAGAGCAACAGAGAGGGTATCAACCCTAGTAATTAAATAAGACACAATTGAAAAAAAAATAGAGTGAGTTTCTACACATCCACATCTAATTTTATTTTTAAACAAATATCTAACAGGTTTAAAGATTGTTTCCGGTAATAAAAATTATGCAATCGATATATGTATTTTAATTATAGTTTTTAAGTTAACATTATCTATTCTTACATATAATTATTTATTTCTAATTTGTGCATATGTTCTATTTTATTATCTTTTTACTTTTTTATTTTTATAAGTGTAGTTAAAAGAAATTATATAACGTCAACTCAATTTTTAAAAAGAATAATTACAAAACAAAGAATGATAGATTTACCTTAAATAATTACAAACCAAATTAAAATCACGTTCAATATAAAAATTCATATGATAAATAGTTACTTATGAATTTGAAATAAAATTATTTGTATAGTGTTAAAATCTTTTAACATGATATCACTTTAATATCTGAGATGTTAAAATATATTTTTAATACGTAATTATAATTCCAACTAAAATCAAGACACAAATAACAATTATACTACTATACAAAACAAACATCTAGATAATAATTAAATCTAACATTATGTTATTAATAAAGTTTTACTGAAAAAAAAAAGTAAATGATAACAGACAACCAAATTTCACAACAATTTGCAAATATGTGATAATACTAAAAACAAAATTTATAACACATATGTTATCACCCATTAGACTAAAACATATATGTAAATTTCAAGATTTTCATTAAAATACACCATGGTTATTTTTATTGTGTCCTATAATATTTGCATGTCATTTATACTGACTGACCTGCAACAATGTATCAGTAATAATGTTTAAATTTCTTCTTTTCTTCATAAGATTTTTTTTTTAAAAAAGCAAGAGCTCTTTGTTCACAATCTGATCTTTTCACAAGATCACTAATAGACTCTAAATCCTCTACTTGAGCCACCTCAACAATTCACCTACAAATCAAAGGGTAATTTAGACATTTCATTTATAGTCAAACAACTTAACCATTACCTTATCATTTTTAGCAGAAACCAATCCAAGAGAATCATTGAACTAATTCATCATGTATTTTGTTTCACAAGTTCCCAAAGCTCCAAATCATTATAAGTTTCATGAAGATACATCTCACTAATCACCTCTTTGTTGTATATCCCAAAAAGATGTAAACTTTTTAAAAAAGAATATTCCAATTGTCTGCTATTGTATCTATTATCCATGTTTTGTAGCCTGCATATAAAATATTTACCACTATAAAAACCAAAATATTATAAAAGCATGATTACAAATCAAATAAAAATTACATATTTCCATGTGATTATATTTATGTCCATCTTCTAAAAAATAAGCCAAAATGATTTCAAATAGTATATATATTTTACAAACTATAAAAATAAAGTATAATGATAAAGGCAATAAAAGTCTAAAATCTATATGTTAAAACTATAATAGGAAACATTTACAAATAAAAGGCTATAAATAAAAATATTATTATATAACTTTTTATATTCTAATTACCAGTAAGTCAATCAAAGTTTGTTGAAAAAAATTGATAAAAAAAAGATGGCATATTTCATCAGAACCCCATCAGAAAAAATAACATCAACATTAGGGGTAAAATCGTCTATATACAGGCCAAAATATCATATTACCCTCTTTCCAAACAGATAGAGAAGACATCAAATATGAAGCAAGGGTAGTTTTGTCCAAAAACTTGAAATCATCATCAAATAGCATAAAAATCAAATACAAGGGCAAATCCGTCTAGTTTGATAAATGGGCAAACTTAAATTTAAACCTTGTGAAGAAAAAGAATACCCCCACAGTAAAATTGTAAAATTGTGCATTTTGCATTGACAAAAAAGATCACCAAGAAAAGAGAAAAGAACCAAAGCCAATATATTGCGATCAGTCAAAACATGCAAGGTGAAGGGTATAAAAGGAATTGTTTTTAAATATAATTATATAGATCCATATGAAAAACGGCACCCATAATTTGATATCACGGAAAAGAAATATAATAACATAAAGGAAAGATAAAAGATGGAAGTGAAGATGTAGTAACTTTGTTGTGATTGTGTATAATAATCACTACCAGATCAAGACGGTTAGTGGAACCCAGGACAACATGTACATTGGGTTGAGCTTCACCATCCCAAATTAGAACCTGGTTTAAATATTGATTAATTAAAAAATACATCAAAATGATAAAACTGAGAAATAAAGAAACTGGTAAATTTGTGACCTTTGTGCCTTTTGTTCCCTTTGAGTTGTTACACGATCAGGTAATCTAGGAACATAAGGAACAACAAAATTATAAAAAAAAATCATTCACAATATTAAATAAACACTTCATATGAAACAGCAGAACCTGAAATGAACCAGTTAATATATAGATGGGTACCTGAACTGCAATCAAACATCCAAACCTGAAATGGAGATGTACACAAAACTTGATCCAAGCCTTATTTGTTCCCAGCATTACATAATATCCAAAGAATTGAAAGCTTAAAAATAATATGAAAACAAAACTTGATCCAAACATAATCTAGTCCAAGAATTACATAATTTCCAAGTAATTCCAAGCATGACCTAAAGCATAACATGTTTAAAATAAAATATTTAAGAAATCAAAAGATTCTTAACATTCAGAAATTATGGGAAGGCGTTAGTCTTCACCTTCAAGTGAGAAATCGATTTAACTCCTAAATATGTAATGCTTGTAACAAAAAACAAACTCAGCTTCATACTAAGCTGTAACGCCCGTAGATCCGGGCTAGTCAATTTAGAGATAATAGGGGTCGAAAACGACTTTTCGACAAAAGATTATTTAGAATAAATAATCTTAACTAAGTTGTAGAATATGTCTCAAAGGTTCTGTACATATAAAGAACGCCGAAATCCGAGTTATAACGAAGAAGTTATGGCCCGTCGAAGTTTTACGGCAAAACCGGCACGGCACAGGGAGACGTAAATAGTGAATTTACGATAGAGTGATTTTTAGCATTAGCAATCTGAATGAAATTTGTATAATATGTTAAACCGAGAAGATCCATAAAAGAACGCCCAAATCTGACTTCGTATGAGGAAGTTATGAATTTTCTAAGATTTGGCATAGAAGTGCACGACCCGAAACTCAAATTTTAGTTTGAGCGGTTTTTGGCCTACGTGACCTAAATTAGAGTTGAAGATTTCATTAATAGGAACTCAACGATAAAAAGACAGACGAAAACGGAGTCCGTATGAAGGAGTTACGAATTCTTCGCGGTCATTTAACAGTCTAATCTCCTCCTACTGTTAAATTTAAGATCGGTCGAGAATTAGCCGACGGAGTCAAAATGAAAGTTGTAGATCTTGTTTTTACCTAGGCGTGGAAAAAAAGAACGTCGAAAACGAAGGTCGTATGCGAAAGTTACGGGATTTAGAAGTCGGCAGGGTGCTGCTGCAAAAGGGGTGACGTGGCTGAATATGGGCCAAGACTTTCTCCCCAAGAAAAGCCATCAGGTGATGACACGTGGCACCGACTCGGCGAGTCCATGAACCGACTCGGCGAGTCCATCAGGAATTCAGCCTATAAATAGAGGTGTCGGGCATTGCCATTTCTCCACACCTCTCAAGCCTTCTTTCTCTCTCTAGAACCTCTCTCTAGCTCCCCTTAAGCCCCCTAAAGTCTAGGTAAACCCCCTAGCACCCGAAGGAAGTCCCGAGGCTCCCGGAGTCCCGAGAAAAAGGGTCTTTCGGCTCGGAAACGCTGCTCCAGCGAAGCCTGGTTTTGCGAAAAAACCCGCTGTAAGTGAGCTATGCCTACCCTATCTTTAGTATAGCTTATGTTTTAATATAGTAACGTTATTAGAAACTTATAATGAGTATTTGGGCTATTATTATGAGTTATATAAGAGTTTTTCTTAACGCTTATATAATAGTAATAATAGCTAGACTATTAATTAGTCGCGGTTAACGTTAGACTAAACTCTATTGGTAATGATACTAGGTTTTGTCCGAGGGAAATTGTTTTAACAGTAACGAAGTGCTGTCCGAGTACCGAGTCATCACCATATCAGGTGAGTGCATAGTTACTTTCATCTTACACATAGATATGAAGTATTTTATATAAATTACGTGCTATGTGTGCATATTATCTGAATACTTGTTGTCTATGCTGGAAAAATGATTTTATACACGTTTTAAATGATTTAAACTGTATATGTATTTTATATCTACAAAATGTGTTGGGTAAAACATGGGTAGATTAGAGGTGAGATAAATGATGAGCGATGAAAGATGAGATGAATGATGAGCGATGATATATGAGTGATAAAATATGGTGCGAAGCGATGACCTAAGCGATGAGCCAAAACGATGAGCCCAAGCGATGAGCCAAAACGATGAGCCAAACGATGACCCAAGTGATGGCCCCGACATCTAGCAGAGTATGGATGACAACCACAGACTATTCTAGACAGTCCAGTGGAACACTAGCAGGCTCGCAACCTGTAGGTGTTGTGAACGATGTGTTCACCGGTGTACTCTAAAAACCCATTGACATGTACTGCGAGTGGATTCTCGGAAACAATATTGTTGATAAACGAAATAGCCCTGGCAGCTATGGATTTAGTGCTTGCTGAGTAAACCCTGGCAACTACGGATTTAGTGCCCGTTGAGTAAACCGTGGCAACGATGGATTTCGTGCCTATTCCTTAGGATGATCCTTAGGAATGAATGAACAAGAAATAGCTGATTCTTAGGGTAGATCCTTAAGAGTAAATAAGATAATGGGGATGGGTAATTCGGTTAATTGTTTGATGATTAAACATAATAATTATATTATTGTGGGTTGAAAACCCTATGTACTCACCAGGTTTCCCAACCTGACCCACTTAGTTTATTTGTATCACAGGTGTCGATATGAAGTTACATTACACTGAGAGATTTAAAAGAGATGTAGATCACTAGTGTAAATGAATGTAAGTTCTGTTTATGCTTATGTTTCTGTATTGACGATGACATCCCAAATGTTTTAAAAGTGAATAAAAATACATTTATTTAGAAATGCTTTGATAACGTATTTATCATATTTTACTGGGAACAAATTCTGCAACATTTTTATTGAAAGAAGAACTCTGATTTTTATAAAGCATAAACAAAATCGGTCTTTTCTGGCCGTGAAAATGGGGATGTCACATAAGCTTTGGGGCGGAATGGGATTGTTGAAGATGAAGCTATGAGACGACGTGAGAGAGCATGAATTCGATTCGTCTGTACCTTGAACTGAGAAATCGATTTTGAATTCTTAACCTGATCAGACTGAGAAGCGAGAAATAATATACCCATCTTTTTTTAATTAAACCGATTACTTTGTACAAATGAGAGAAATCGGCATGAATAAACTGATCGAACACTTTGCCAATTTTAGAACAAAGTGAAATCGATTGGCCCATTGTCCAGATTATAAAGGCGGGTGAGGGTAGAAATACCAGGGTTCAACATAAATCGATCGGTGATAAAAGGGTAGCGGGTGCGTTTTAAACTGATTGGGCGGATAAAGGGAAAAGACTAGGTCAACAGAGGTATACTGGGTGGGCTTCAATCTAACCTCAAATCGAAACCATCTCCAGATTGATTGCAGGAATTTAAGGAGACGACTTCAAGTTTGAATCTAACGAAAACTCCTTAAATTATGGGATGAATCGGTCAAGTACAATTGAATACTCCTGATTCTTACTTTGACTTTTTCATTTGACCGGATAAGATTTTCATTAATGCATAAAGATGTTGTATATGATGTTGTAAGGATGGTACCTCTTAAAATTCAGCAAAACATGCTAAATGTTTTTTAATATATATATATATATATATATATATATATATATATATATATATATATATATATATATATATATATATATATATATTATGTAACCAAGCTTATATACAAACCCTATAAAAAATATAGTTTTGGTTCAATATATCCAAATAAATCATTTCATAAACTCACGTATCGTTCTTAAAATGATTTAAATTGTGCTATAGCATCGAAATTCCATGGCCAACTTTATCAAAACCAATTACTAAAGCTTGTCATTTTTAAAATGAAAAGGAATGAAATTTAATTTGAAAAGTACATATATATCATCCAGTCAACGTTTTCAATATATTTTGGAAAGAGTTTTTCCGTGAAGTACCAAACGTTTGAGTTACATTCATTGAATATTTATTTTTTATAATTTCCCTGTAAACTTCAACAGATTTCTTTTAGCTATAATTGAACTTTTTCATTTCATAATACGATCTGATTTTAAAACATAACTAAAAGAAAATAAAATTATTATTTTCTTCTTAAAACTAAATCATTTTAAAAGATTCTATATTTAAAGTTACCTATATAACACCAACATATTCTCTTTTTTCATATATATATATATATATATATATATATATATATATATATATATATATATATATATATATATATATATATATACATGAGCACATGTCATAAGTGCATAGTTTTTTTTATTAACAAATGTTCAAAAAAATTGAAAAGTATATACCAATTTTGGTATTTTGTTTGAATATTTTATAAACTATAAGTAAAGAAAAGTCTTACCCAATACTATTATAAATATCAAAACCACTCACAAAAGACAATATAAAGACAAAAGGAAAGTAAAGTGTACATCAATTATTAACCCTAACTCTAACTGATTAATTAGTCCACCGATGATTCTATGGAAGCAATAATTGGATAAAGATTTTAATAATTTATTTGTCAATATATATATATATATATATATATATATATATATATATATATATATATATATATATATATATATATATATATATATATATGGGCTAGGTTATAATGTGGATGGACAACTATTGTGCGGACGTGTGGACAATGCTATTCTATGAGAATTACTAAGAGAATAGGTTGTTTGCTAAAGCGAATACATTCAACCTCACACAACCATCGTCATTTTCATGCATTCTCACTAATTCTTATTCATTTTTGTCTCACGCATAGTTTTTTTTTACCTATTTTCGTTCTGACAGAATACGACCCAATAAGCATTCTGACAACATTCTGACAGAATGATAATAATAGAAAAAACGTCTATAATAACCTTATAGATGATTTAATTAGTGAGAATGCGTAATAATGACAATAGTTATGTAAGATTAAACGTATTCATATTAGCAAACAACATATTTTCTTTGTCATTCTCACATAATAACATTGTCCACACAATAGATGTCAATCCAATTTGAACCTAGCTCATATATATATATATATATATATATATATATATATATATATATATATATATATATATATATATATATATATATATATATATACCAAGTATCATTTTCAAGTTGTCATTATTTATACTTTTATGTATTTATAATTTAATGTTATTTTCAATTTAATTTATTTATTGTCATTGTTAATTAATTTAAAATCTACATCTTTCAATATTTTTCAATTACATCAACAACATTTTTTTATCATTTGAAATAACAAATAACATATTTATTATTGGTGTATATACGAATAATTCGTTATCACCGTCAAATAAACGTGTGTGTTTTTTTTGTCAAAACCTTATATATCTTCATATGAATTTAGAATGACCATCTCACTTTTTTTCAATATCAAATATCATTTTCAAGTTGTCATTATTTATAGTTTTATGTATTTATAGTTTAATAAAATTTTCAATTTAATTAATTTATTGTCATTGTTAATTAATTTAAAATCTACATCTTTTGATCGTTTTCAATTACATAAACAACATTTTTTATCATTTGAAGTAACATATTTATTATTAGTGTATGTACGAATAATTCGTTATCACCGTCCAACGAACGTGTTTTTTTTATCAAAATCTTGTATATATTCATATAAATTTAGAATGACCATGTCAAACTTTTTTTCTTATTACATATGATCACTCTTTCTTAAAGTATGTCATGATAAAGTAAAGTATAATCGAAGTGAAAAAGATTTCTAATACTAGAAAAGTATGAATAACATATTTGTTTGTATTGGTGGTGAATATCACAACCTAAAAAAAGTGAAGACGTTAACGGATTTTTATCCCTACGCAAAAAATATTAATATACTTAGATAATTATGACAAATTATTGAAATAGTGTATGCAACAAAAATATACCACAATCATATATTAAAAAACTATAACAAAATAATTGAAAACGTATAATCCTTTTCTTTTGACTCGAAGTGTACAATTGTAATATTTTTCCTGAAATTTAAAAAAGTCGAAAGAAAAAGGAGGTGGAAAGAATAAATAAAAATACACTATTATTATTCAGATATTACTAATTGAATGTTACATACCAAAAAATCACACATTTACAAATACAATATGTTAAGTCACTTGTAATCATCTTTTGCTTTGTAATTCCCTATACATTTACATTCTTGTCAACTTTCATGGACTCTATAATATGAAATTAAAAAAAAAAGAGAAGAAAAGAAAGTGTATGCAACCTATCATGAAAATAATGTTCTTATATTGGCAAACTATTTGAACTAAATAATGAATTAACCAACATAATTTGAAAAGTTATGGGAGTTATGTAATAAAAACATTTCAATTGACCAATATATAAAATGTCATAAGATGCAAAGTTGTGGAAGTTTCAAATGAATATATATATAAATATATATATATATATATATATATATATATATATATATATATATATATATATATATATATATATATATATATATATTGTAAGGTCACACCTTATGATCTGATGAGTCAAACACCACACGTTGTCCACCAGCGTCAGCGCTTGTGCCAGCACCTGCATCAATATCTGCGACAACGTGATGCCATGATCTTAGTGATCATTGTATATTAGGAAGTTATCATTTATATATATTAGGAAGATATCTGTCGTATATTAGGCAGTTATATATATATATATATATATATATATATATATATATATATATATATATATATATAGATATCTGGTCCGTAATCTTGGTGATTAGGATCAGAACTTTATTTAGATAGGTATACATCCCTTAATTAGTGGGAATTCATTTATTGTAATCGTATATATTCAACATTAGGGTGAAACCCTAATGTAATGTCTTTGTGACCGTCTTTGAGTGTATCCGATCGATACAAACCTTCAGTTGGTATCAGAGCAGGTTTTCTGATACACTCAAGTATGAATAACAAAGAACAAACAAACAAATAAAAGATTTCGCATAAAAACTAAAGAACACGTATAATCACAAAGATACTTTCACCAAGAAAGAATGTTCTCACAAAAAAAACGAAGGTCACAAAGACATTACATTAGAGTTTCACCCTAATGTCGAATATTTACGATTACAGTAAATGAAATCCCATTAAGTAAGGGATGTATACCTATCTAAATAAAGGTTTGATCCTAATCACCAAGATTACGGATCAGATATCTATTCTCTCTTTATATATATATATATATATATATATATATATATATATCTTATCTGTAATCTTGGTGATTAGTATCAGACCTTTATTTTGATAGGTATACATCCCTTAATTAGTGGGATTTCATTTATTGTAATCGTATATATTCAACATTAGGGTGAAACCCTAATGTAATGTCTTTGTGACCTTCATTCTCTTTGTGAAAACATTCTTTCTTGTTAAAGTATCTTTGTGATTATACATGTTCTTTAGTTTTTATGTGTAATCTTTGATTTGTTTGTTTGTTCTTTATTATTCATACTTGAGTGTATCCGATCGATACAAACATTCAATTGGTATCTGAACAGGTTTTCTGATACAATCAAGTTATCAGAGCAGTTTAGAACATATGTTCTAAGATCTGTTCATAGAAGGTCTGATATTTTTTTCAGAATCCACAAAAATCAAAAGAAAAAGAAGAAACTTTCGTTATACTACCATCCACCAGATCTCATGGCAATTACAAAGATGCAGAAGAAAGATTACAAAAGTTACAATACTTATTCATCTATGTGGAGAGTAATGGTTGATGTAATATCAGTTGAAGGACCACATACTTTTCTCAAATGAGAAAATAATTTGTATATTGAAAGATAAACGAAGATACTTATGTTACTCCTATGTCTTGCTTTGCAAATCTGATGTAAGAAGATCCATATTCTTATGTTAAAGGTTTCAAAGCTGAACTAAATCTGAAAGATGAATTTATCAGTCAGAAAAAAAAACAGCTAGAAGTTCTTTGCAGGCAACTTGAAGAAAGTAAGAAGAGGATAGCAGATCTAGAAGAAAATCCTTCAGAAAATTCATCATCATAAAACCCTAGTTCACACTATGATGTGAAGGCAACCAAAGAAGCTAAAGAGGTGTAGTGGAACTAGAAGCCTAAAGAAAAGAAGAAAAATGTTCAGATACTAAAACATGGTGTTCATCCTTCTACTATTCAGAGATATCACCAGGTAATTATTTCTAAACCAAATCTCTTTTTGGTCTCTAAAAATCTTTTAATAAAATCTGAAGATATGAAAAAGAACTGGAAACTTTCAAAGTTGTGGTTGGCAGTATCTCTCTCTCTCTCTCTCTCTCTCACTGAGCGAAAATTAGATTACCTGGTATATTGTTTGTGTAAAGACTTTTTAATTTTGTTTATTTGATTTTCTTTTTAAGTTTTGGGTACAGTTTTTATTTTTGAAATCATTGTATGTTGGTTTAAAGTCAAAAAGGAAAAGGTAGAAAAGATGTATGGATCTTTTTGGTCTGTGATGACCTGCTGACATGGGTATTTTGGTTGGAGTTGATGAGAATTTCACGCTGACATCCTTTCTATTTGGATTCACACGCTTGCTGATTTTCTCAACTCAAATGTAGAGTTTAGCTCTAAAGAAAGAAAGTTCCATGGAAAATAAGCTTGGTTATGTTATTGAGTTTTCAATAGAAGTACATATCATGGGTCTTCTAATTTGTCACATGATTTCAAAATAATGATTCCAGAGCTTTTCAGTTGGTTTCTTTTCTCAAGCTGATCTTGAGTTCTCGTTGATCCTCTATTTGAATCATCTCACGTTGATGCTCCAGAATTCTCATATTGGTACAAGAAAAATAGCCATTGGATGTTCTGATAAAGACAAAGCATGGGGATTTTGGTCATTAATGGTTTCAATAGATTTTCATGGAATAAAAAGCTGATATCTCACATATTTTTTTTTGCAATTGAAAGTGAAAGCATGCTCAAGGGTAACTATCACATCTAAAAATAATTGTTGCTACCGAGGAAATGAATTCTATGATAGGATTCTAACTCAAAGACTTCCAACATTTTCCTTCTATAGATTCACTTGATATTTACATCCTCAAGATTGTATTCTTAGCTTTAAGACTCAGTTTTTGTCCCAGATCACCAGCTTCTAGTCATAAATTTCTCAAACAATATTCAAATGAGTTTCTCGCTAATTAGATGCTCAATGGTTGGAAGCACACGTTGTTTGCTATCGAATCAAGTTATTAGATAATTTAAAATGACTGCATGAATGTAAAGGTATAGGTCTACAAGAAAGTATGTTAATGTGTCTTCTGCTCTTGTTGTGTTCAGGTCAAAAAACAGCTGCTACGGGTGTGCAACCGTATTATTTACATAGTATCTCGAATTATTGCAAGTCTTGTCAAAGCACTTTAGTTCAGGATTTGTGAAAAATTCAAAGCAAAAGCTATGGTTAACTATTATGGTTCAAAAGAAATAGCTACAACATCTTTTCATAAAAGCTGACTATTCTTGCAAAACAAGGTTGACAGCAACAACTCATTTGATGTTTCTGCAAGTCTGGATAATCTGAAAAGGAGAAGGGTATTTTTCCAATTTGTGCACTGTCATATAAGTTCAAGAAAGGAAAAGGCACCACATATTTTTTATTCAAGGCACAAAAACAAGCAAAAGCATGATTGGCATGGAATGTGTAACGCCTGTTCTAGGTATCATTTAATTTTCAAGTTTTTAGGGTTTTGCACTGGGACTCGACGAGTTGGGGAGCCCAAATCGACGTGTAAAGATCGATATTGGACGCGAGACTTAGGGTCTACTCGATGAGTTGGAAGGCCCCAACTTGATGAGTAGACACTGTAAAGGAAAACCCTAATTTTCAGGGGTTTATACCCTATTTAAGGAACTTATGGTTCATTTGTGGCCTCCCTCATCTTCCTAACTGTCCAGAGAGAAACCCTAGCCACACTTTAGTGCCTTCTTGAGTGTGTGTGAGCTTTGGAGAGTGGATCTTGAGCTTTTTGGAAGGAGACTTGAAGATTGAAGAGATTGAAGTGAGGAGAGGGCTTTAGATCCGACATCTACGTGGTGTTAGCATCCATTTGGAGGTAAAAAGTTGCTACCTTGATCTCTATTTGCTTAGATCTCATCTTATGAAAGTATATGGTCACTTTTGGTGCAAAATGGTGTCATACTCGGATTTGGACTTGTCATGAGGATATGGTTCCAGATCTAGACACCTCTAGGTTTTCATGGACATAAAGTTGCTCCCTTTACCTATTCTAGGCCCTTTTCCATGCCCTAAACATTGTATAAACCTTAGTTTTAGTGCTTTAGCCTTTTAAGGCCTTGCATGCACGTAAAGTTTGCAACTTTACCTGGTATTTCAGTCTTAAGGGTCTGGATCTGTAGTTTGGAGGTTTGGATTCGACTGAAAGGACTGATTATGTTAAGAGAAGGGAAAAATCGACGAGTTGCCCTGGCGAATTGGCGAGTTGGAGCGGGTTTTCCCGTTTTCGGTCTGTAGAGTAAACTCGGCGAGTTGATAAGATAACTCGACGAGTTGGATCGGGTTTTTCCCATTTTCGGTCTGACGAGTAACTCGGCGAGTTGGTTAGGGTTTTCCCCGGTTTTATGAACACTGAAGGAACTCGACGAGTTGCTAGATGCACTCGACGAGTTCGATCAACATGAACTGTTGACCTTGACTTTGACCATGGTTGACCAAGTTTGACTTTGGGGATATTTTTGGTATTTTGGGATTTTGACAAAACCAGTCACATGATGATTGTAGGCAGTTGAGTTGGAGCTGCGCGTTGGGACTTATCTAATCTTATCTTATAAGTTCAACAAACTCTCACCATACCAACGGGTCTAAGGCACCAAGGCCGACCCATTTTATGATATGTGGTACACTAGTTGATGTAGTGTTATGTGGAATGTTAGTTGGTTATATGCTAGGAGGTATGCTAGTGTATATGTGGTAAGCTTGTATGAAAGACCATGGGGGAGCCCATGACACTTGGATGTCAAACCATATGGAGAGCCCATGGCTTTCCTATTAAAGACCATGGGGGGGAGCCCATGACACTTGGATGTAAGATCAAGTGGGGAGCCCATGGCTTTCTTATTAAAGACCATGGGGGAGCCCATGGCATGTAGGTGTAAGACCATGTGGGGAGCCTATGACATCCTGGAGTAAGACCCTGGGGGGAGCCCACGACATCCCTATATGTTGTATGCATGGCTTATGTGGTTTATGTAGCTAATATGGTATATGTGATTATGTGTACTGTGTGGGGTATGCTCTGGGGAACTCACTAAACATTAGCTTACAATTTGTTGATTTGTTTCAGGTACTTCTGAGCCTAAGGGCAAGGGCAAGGCTTGTTGGCGCGACATGCACTCTCCGGCATTTGATTTGATGGGACACTCTGATATTTGAAATAAAATGTTGATGTTATGGATTTGAAAACAATTGTCATTGATATTTCACATTTTATGGGGATGTTTTATTAATTAAAAATGAAAAATTTATTTGGAAATTTGGGTCGTTACAGAATGGAAAAACTCGTTCTTTGCTCAAAAAAGAAAGTAAAATATGTCATGATCATAAAGCATTACTTTGATCTTTCAGATTAGATCAATCAAACTATCCAACTGTTCAAATGAAGAGAGAAAGCATGCTCACATCGTGGCATGTGAATGTACAAGTGATTAGTCAGATGATAGAGCCTTATGACATTGAGAAGAGAGAAATATTCATCTGTGATATTTTTTTTGAAAAGGGACGTAACTTCTCCTTCTTCATCTTTCAACCGGTGCTGTTGATTCTTTAGTCACTGCTTCTTCATCCTTTCATCTTTGATTCTGATGGTAATTCAGAAGGTGTGGAATTATCATCTTTTGTTGGTTCATAAAAAAATAGATAGCTATGATTGGGGAAGTCGTTGAATCAATAGAATTAAGTAAAGGAATGTTGTAGGATACAGAGAGTTACTGAGTGTTGACCTAGGGGAGGAAAATAAATTCGCACCGTTGTTGAAATTAAACCCATATTGGTGTCATTGCATCTCAATCCTTGCCAATATTACGATGACAATTATGCAAAGTTTTTACGATTTCATGATGATGAGGATTATGATGACAAAGACGACTATGAAAATGACGATTACTAGGACGGGGATGATAACGAAGAGGAAGAACTTGATGAGTTGATTCAAGTGGAGATAATGTCACTGAATATTTCAAGTTCTATTTCCGTTGGTAGAACGATTAACAATGGTTATCCAAAACGAATCAAATGATCTTGAGTCTGTTACAAGTGCTCTCTGTTTAAAGCATGTCATCTTTTGGGCTTATCAAGAGTTGATATTAAAAAAAAAATTCTTTTTGGCTAGAATTCCGATTCATACACAGTCAAATGCCTTTTACACTCTCAAAATAACAATGGCTGGAGGTTGTATATTCCATATAAAGAGATGGTCAAATATAGATTTCCCAAAATAGTTGTTGATTATGGAAACACGTATATTTTTTAAAGGACATATTGGCAGAACTTCTAATCAATTTACCAAATCCCAAGGAAGTGAAGTTGAATCCTGTTTAGAAAGAGTCCATCGTTGTGCAGGAAAGTATTTTTAAATCAAGAAAAGTTTAAACATGATCCTGTGAGATATGTACAAGGAAAGTTTTGAATCAGGATAAAAGTGAGATTATGACCTGTCACTGCAAAAGATATGGAAAGTACATGGGTATTATGGTCTATTTTGTTGTCCTCTAGTCTTACTCGTCAAAGGAAAGCTTGCTTAAGACTACTCGGAGTGGGCAACGCCCACTCCCGTTATTGTGCCTAATAACACGTGATAACGCCAATGAACACCGCCCCTCCCTCCCGTTATTGCGTGTTAAAGGCATTGCCGTTATTTCCCGTTACCACCATAACATGTGGTAACGACGTTTTCTTGTTTTTCTTCCTAGTAACGCGTGTGGGCGCCCACCTCTCTAAGAGTTATATTTTTGGTCTTCCATTCCTTCATCATACATTACAAGTCTTGGGGACAAGAGATATAATTTTCATGTGATCTAGTCCAAACAAAAGCAGCAACAGTACAATATTGTGATGATCAACAGGCTATCGAGAAAAACATGGACTAGGTTGTTATATATATATATATATATATATATATATATATATATATATATATATATATATATATATATATATATATATATATAAAATCTTTTTTAGTTATTTTTTTAATAAAAAAATCTATTTCGTTTTTCAATTTAAAAAAATATTGTTTTTCAATTTTTTTAAGTAGAATTCGTTTTAAAGCTAACTCTTTTTTAATTGATTTTATTTTGTTTTAGTTCATTTGAATTTTCTCTAGATATTTATTTTATTTTTCTAATTTATATTTTAAAGACAAAAATTCAAAAAAAAAAAGTGGTGTGCAGGTCTTCTTCGCAAAGACTTTCAAGTGTATATTTTCTATTAGCTTGATAGAAATATAAATGGGAGAATGCACTCAAGTATCGAAATTGAGTAAATAATTCAACTTTCGGGGGAAAAAATTAATGATGTGTTGGATGTTCAAATTATCTATGAACATTAGAATTTATTTACCCCCTAAATTTCCCTTAATGGTTCTAACATTGATATCTTTATTGTGTGTTCAAAGTTTCTTGGTTTTAGGCACTGATCTGTTTCTTGGTTTTAGGCACTGATTTGTAGTTGAACAAGTGGTAGCATGGATGCTAGATCACATGATGGTTCTTTTTGCTTAGAATTGATAGGTTCTAATGGGTCTTGGTGACGATCTACATAATGTGTCAATATACATTTGGTTCAAGATTTGCAATTTCATTGCACCATTTTAAAACTATTTGACAGTGAACTATGTGTTCTAAGATTTCATGCTTTATGATCCGAAACTGAAGTTGTTGATGAACCACAAGATTAGGGGGAGCAATCAAGTTTGACAAAGACAACCAAGCTGAAAATTGACTAGTTGGTCATAACGTTATCTAGAGCTGGTTGATTTCTGGAGTTGTCTCTTACAAGCTTCATCAGGTATGGTCATTCCTTCCAAAGATCATTATACCTTTTGTAACAGCCCAAAAACCAGATAAAAATTTTTCATTTTTGAAAATAGAAATACAATGATAATTTGTTCCCAAAAGTCCATTACATCATATCGTATCAAATATCAGAGTATTAAAATAGATAAATGTGGAAAGTGCTGGAGAGTGAATGTTGCGCCCTCAAGTCGGACCCTTCCCCTTAGTATCAAAAGTACCTGAAAACACCCAAATAAACCGTAAGCAAGGTCTTAGTGAGTTCCCAAAATATCACATAACATACAACCACAAAATACCATGCAACATACATAAAGTTGCCATGGGCTACCCCCATGGTCTTTACCTGGAATGCCATGGGCTACCCCATGGTCTGATATCCAAGTGACATGGGCTACCCCCATGGTCTTTATCTGGAACGCCATGGGCTACCTCCATGGTCTGATATCCAAGTGCCATGGGCTACACCACGGTCTTCACACAAGTGTCACGAGTTACCCCTGGGGTCTTCATACAGTCAATGCATAACAACTAACAATCCACATAACATATAATGGTCCGACATTGGTGTCTTTGTGTCACACCCCCAAACCAGAACGACGGAAACGTCTGGGGGCGGATGGAGTGACTTCATGTACAGTATCATAACAATTGAATAGTAATGAAACATAGCAACCCAAACATTCATACATTGATAACACAAGTTTACATTGTTTGCAAAAATTTGTTTGCTCAAAAGTTAAATATAAATAACTGAAAAGTAGATAAACATGAGATGACGACGCCGACCCTCAGGAGGGGTTGAGTACCTGTCTACGGGGTTCCTGAGAATACAAGTGATTTTGAAAAACGTCAACTAAAAAGTTGGTGAGTTCATAAGCATTTTTAAACAAAAATAGTTTTGCATTTGTTTAGAATAGTTCTCATAGTACTTTCAGAAAATCCTATATTTTCTATGAAAAATAGCTTGTAAGTCTTGTTCTAATACCGTGAATATATATGCATGCATGTCCTTTATTTTCTTTCGTTAATATTTGTAAAGAGTTTGTTCCAAGAAAATCCAATATTTTCATTAATATGAACTGAAAGTGAAAGTAATTCCTTTGTATGTTTTACTTGTAAAGTAATAACGTATATTTCCAGAAAATCCGATATTTTCTTAAAAGTGACATGTGGTCTTAAACCCTAAGACCAAGATGGGAGTGAATGTTGTATAGAAAGTAGTATATAGTTTCATTTCTTTTAATAAAATTAATGAAGTATAAGCTTCCCGTAAACAAAAATCATTTCGTTAATCCCTACGTGAGTCGCTATAACCATGCTTGATACGACTAAATTGCTTGTCATGACCTTCTTCAGGCGTCGGTTTCGGTAAGATATTTGTCACCCTAGACTAGCCCGTCTAGCTGTAGCGAACAACTCAGGCGTGGGGGTGTCAACCCCATATAGATCTATACACAATTACCCCGCTCTCCCTCCAGAAGACTCTGGTTATAACTACAGGACTTTCGGTGTACGCTAGGTAGGTACGACGAAGGAGAGCCTCACAAGAGCATTAACAGATTTACGTGAGCTATGACTCCTTTTACTTGTAAAACAAGATAATTATACCTTTAGATAAGTATACGTATCTACGAAAGGTGTGGTTTGTGACTTCCAAACTATACCAACTATAGTTTATCTTGTTGGTTTGAAACTATTTATATAATCTTTTATATAGATATAAAGGTGTATTATGGCATGAAAATATGAAATCAAAACACAATATTTTGGTGTTAAAACCCATTAGTTTAGCAAGTGACTATAATGTACCATTTCTACTAGTAAAGTTATATTTTAGTATAAGTTCTCAAAAGCCATGTAGTTTTACAAATCATAACTTTCCTTATGGTTTTATGACATAGATTATGTTTGTTTTAACAATATGTAAATCACAAATATTTGTACCAAAAACTAGTATAAACCATAACTTACATAAATAAGATTTTATCTTCAACATGAAGGTGAAAACAAAAACATGAAATTATTTGTGCGATAAACAAAGTTTGACTTGTATCCCCCCCCCCCGGCCCTAAAACATAGAAAAAGCTTGAAAATATGGGGGTATGAACTCACCTTGGTTGTTTTTGTGTAGGATTTGAAATGTTGTGAAGAGTTTGTGAGCCTAAACACTAAGATGCTCTTGATGAACCCCTTGCAGCTTCTAATAACCTAAGAAGGTCACACACGAATTTTTGTGTGTAAAGAGTATGAAATATACATAAAAAGTGTAAAAACACTAGGAGTTGTTGAAATTACTTACCAAAAATCTAAGGACCACTTATATGTAGAAGAACCTAGCTTGTTCTTGAGGGAAAGTTGAACTTGAAGGTGGAAGTGTAAAGGGAAATTGGATGAAGGAAAGAGTGAAGTGGTCTGGTGAACAGAATGTGAAGTGTTCTCTGGTCGTGGTTTAAACGGGATGAATGGTCATGGATACATGCTAGGTAATTGAGTGTGGTGCATGGTAGTTTGTTGGGTATAAGAGTGCAAAGCTGAAAACAAATCTTGACGTACTAAAGATCTAGTATAAAACTCTCTTGGAACTACTTTTCATGCAATAAATTAATGGGTTTACTACCACATGGAGGGTTTACGGCCAAGGTATGGCCGTAAACTGTAACATCCTGATTCTGAGGTATAATATTTATATATATATTTATTTATGAGTTGACTGTTGGATTAATGTCTAAGTCCATAACTATATTTGATATGTACTTGACCCGACCCGGCATGGTCCATTTGGGTTGCACTTCACCGGCACAATTTATATGGATAGTCTTTTGAGAATACTATATTTATGATTTATATTAATATATTATAAGTTCTAATATATTAATATGAAATCATATTATTTAATTAGTATTGATCAAGAATTAATTTAGAATTAATTAAGTGATCAAAAAGAACTAATTAAATATGGACTCTTATATATATGGAATGGGCCAAGTTCATTTAGGTTGGGCTAAGCTTTCATGGATGGTCCATGGAGCTTTTAACCCATGGATCCTATGTAAATGAAAGGTCATGAGTATTAGGGCTTACATGGATGTAAACCTAATCCTCCATAATATATAAAGGGGTCCTTGGCTCACAAAATTGGCACAAGTGTGTGAAAATAAGAGTGGGCTGATTTTAGTGTGCATACATATTCTCTCAAGTTCTTCCAAGGTGTTTTGGTGATTTGTGATTCCATTTGAGGCTTCCATACTATTGGGGCTAAGCTCTTAAAGCTTGAAGACATCAAGCTACATCAAAAGGTATGTCATCTAACTAGAACTTTGTAGTATAGGTGCTTCATAATATGCTAGTTAGGATGAAACCTTGGAATAGTTAATATTTGCATGTATAATAGAGAAAACATAGATCCAAGGTTTATAGGGTTGCATGTACACCATAGGAGTGTTAGAATGCTCAAAACCCAACAGTGGTATCAGAGCCATGGGTTGTTTTCTGTTATATTGATGCAAATGTTTTATTTTCAAGTTGGAAAAAAAGGAAAAAAAAACATGACGTTTGTCAAATTTTAAGATAATTACTTGTTTTGTGAAAAACGAATTATTTGTAAAATTTGAATCATTTGTTATATGAGTTGAATTAGGTCAAATTTAGTAAAAGATAAAATGATATGATTATTTTATTAGTTTTAAAAGTTTGATCTAAATGTTTTAAGGAGTTACATATTTTGTCATAAAATTTTGGAGCTCAAAAGTTTTTTTTAAAGTTGTGATCTTAAGGGTTTTTGAAACTTCCATAAGTTATGGATATGAAAGTTTTTTTTTTTAAAAAAAAATTTGATTCAAAGTTTTTATGGAGTTACAAAATTTGGTGTTAATGTTTTAAAGAATTCCATAACTTGTTCTTAAGTTATGGAACATGGAAAGTTTCATCATAAAACACCATTAATTCCATAAGTTATGGAATCCAAAGGTTTTCAAGAATTACAAAACTTGCCCTCAAGTTTTGGAATTTGAGAAAAGTTTTTTATGAAAAAAAGAATTGAATTCTAAAACTCTTCGGTTCATAACTTAAACAATTAATTAAATGGTTTTAATTTTGAGTTTAATAATTGGAATTATGATGTTTTGTTGAATAGTTCAAATTAACTCTTATGGACTTTATTAATAGTTAATTAAAGCGTTTAATTAAAAAAGTATTATTAATCCATAAATATATGGTTTGAGTTTAATTAAATTAAAAGTCTAGTTTAATTAATAGATTAAACCACCAAGTATTTTAAATGTCTAAAATACACCCTTATACTATTATAATATTAAAAGTTTAATATATTATATGTATAAGAGCAAGTCGTCTTACCATTAGTAGGCCTCATTCACGAAGCCGGTCTATAAGGGGGGTATAAGGTTACTGCCTATAAAATGGCAGTTTAATGGGTGTCCACTCTCACTCACCGCTTCCTTGACCGGTGGAGGGTCGTTAGCGGAACAGGTAGGACAAAGACTATAATTCTCCCTTCATTATAAGTATAATGATAAATACTAAGTAACTAAACACTTATAAATTCCCAATCTTAGTTACTTAGGAAAATATGAATAAGGTGCTAATCCATTAAATTACACTTTGCACTTTGTTTAAGCTGTTAGTGGAGCGTGTGTGGTTAACCGGCACACTAACCTGGACTTAACAAGGTAGGAAAAGGGTAACTTAATGTTTATCATAGTATCGTTGGAGCGTGTGTGGTTAACCGGCACATCGATTGAGGGGTAAATATTAAGGGTACCAAGTATATTTGCATGGTTACTTCACACCTTGTTTTGTGATCCTCGGCATCCCAGTCATAAAACCTGAAGGGCACACTCGAGATTGAAACATGCCATTGAAAATTTCAATGAATCTCAAAAGAATTTAGGAGTTTCAAAACCAATTAAAACCTAATAATACATTTCGTTTATCTTGGTGGAAATTGGTGAATCGTCATTCACCTACCTTCAAATATTTTATAGCTTCGATTACGGCATCCCTCTTCCAAGTTATAAAATAGTTTGTTGGGTCCTAGCCTTAATATATCATATTGGGTGTTATATTAAGGACTTAAATCAACTTTACGTGAATTTCTCCCATTGTTGATGTCTGGTTTAGACAACAATGATCTTCCCAAACCAAGCTTTCCTAATGAATATGATTTCCCGAGTTTGGCTCATGGAAGTCATACTTCTCTTCCTCCACCTCCTCCAATTATTCTCCCTAACCCACAAGTTCAAGGTCACTCAAGCCCTAATGGCAAGCAAGGTCTATGTGTGATCACATCTTAGAGATGAAGTCACATATTGACAAGCCGGGAGAGTTGGGTGTCAAAGTCTTGAGAAAGTTGGATGTTCAATCACTTTCTAAGTCACATAGTGAGTTCCTTTGGGACTACTATGAAACAGACTATGACATGAACCTTAATGATCATATCTATTTGCTTGGTGCTGCTGAATCAACAATGATTTGGAACGATAGTAAAGCAAATTTGATTAGAAGATCAACTTCCCAAAAACTTTATGGACAGTAACAATGGTGACACTGGAAATCCAGAAAAAGCATTCTCTTCCCAATGGAAAAGGATTGGCCATAGTCAACCCGGTTGAACAAATGGTAAAGAGAAAGGCTAAGTCTGAGATAGTCCCATTACCAAAGGGTCCATATGTTTATTTTGCCAAAGGAAGGGGCGTTGATTGCAAAGCTGCCAAATTTACCTTAGGATGTTAAAGTCAATAAGTTTGACTCTACATCAGGTAGAGCCCATTATCTAACTCTGTTAAGTTCTATTCTGAGATCCTCATTACATGATGTGACTGGGTCACATGTTGATGTTTTAAGAATCAAAGAATAGAGAGAAATCTTAAAGGAAGTATATGCTGATTCTGATCGCGAAGGTGGATTTCGATCGCATCAGAATTTTGAGCAGTTGCTTAAGAAGTTATGATATATTGCTAAGGAATAGATAACAACAATTTTCCATGTGGATTGTAAGGATAAGTTTTTCCGCAAAGTTTTAAAATAAAAGAAAATTGTTTAATTTTATTTATTTGAAGTATCCTTACAATGGCATTTGTGGAAAATTTTTGCTTATATGATTCCACTGACAGCAATATTGGAAAATGGATTTGATTCTTTCATTTGTGGTAGTGTCTAAATTTACCAAATCAGGAAAGTTCCTCATCACCCAAGTTTCAATTGGACCGAAACTTGGAATCATGCAAGTTGAATAGTATGATGAATGAGAACTTTCAAGCATTGGAAAATCAAGACTAATTACTTGTTCACATGGATGTGTGAGTCAAGTGAAGGACTAAAGGGATCGAGTACACATTCTTGTGCACTGGTCATGTCCACCACAAAGCTCGTTAAGACTATTTGATTTACTAAAGTTTAGTAAATATGGTTATACTTACAAGTTTAAGTATAATTCTGAAACATTGGAAAAGTCTCAATGTACGGCAGAACGAATGGGAAGAATCAAATTAGGCAGAAAGATAAAAGTTTCTCAAATCTGAAAAGATGGGAGAGTACTTTAGTATCATGTTTGTGATCATCTTAATGATTTAGAAATCATATCACAATTAGTCCTCTAAAGGTCATCTTAGTGCATTCTTATGACTAAGAAGAGGAGTCATGAATTGTTGAAATGGTTAGATCAAGAAGATGAGTTATACTTCGTTCCAAAACAATTCTTAGAGTCATACTCCAAGATTGTAACTTGAGTGACATATCTTAAAGAAAGGTTTAAAACACTTGTCAAATGTAAGAGTCAAAGTGTCCTACTCTTTTACATTTGAAATTGGTAAGTTGTGATGTTTTGGATAAAACAAAGACCAACTAAGGCCAATTGTGTGAAGTGTTTGTCTTGATAAAGAATCTGCACTATCTCTTGAATATTTGGCAAGATAGTCTTATATGTCAAGAGGATAGTGGGAGTCTTAAAGATCCTAAAAAGAATTTCAAGAACTAATCAAGAATAAAACCTGAGGTTCTTCACTAGCACACGACTTGAGGTTTATAACCTATCGTGTTGACATATTCTGTGTCCATTCCAGTTAAAGTTGGCTTTGCATAGGAGTTCTGAAAGTTCTCACTTGGTTGCATAACAACTTGGAAGCAATGACAGGCCCTGTACTGCCAGGTAGCAAGAAGTTAAGATTGCATAAGTTCAGTCCATATGAGTTTGGATTTGTCATTATCCTTGTCTTGTGACTATGGTTTTGACGATTCACATGGATAAGAACACATACACCATAAAATCTAAGGGTCATAAGGTTTCTCTCCGATTCATGAAAATGATGGTGAGGAAACACTTCCACCAAGTAGATTTGAAGCTGATGGCAAAAGGTCTAAACAATTGAGACTATGATTACGGCATCCCTTTTCATAGTTCTGAAATTGTTTAGACACACATGCATGCTATCTAAGGAAAGGTGTATGATTTTGATAAAGTTTTATCAACGCATCTCGTATCAGAAATCTGAACTTTGGTAAGAAAGTCAATAAAGTGTTGATTTCTAGAAGTCCAGCTGATTTCTGAGTACATGTCAAAGCTAGTGGGAGCATAAGTGTTATGCTAATAATCATCATGTTAGGGGGAGCATGATAATTATTGTTAGTGTTGCAAGTTAGCAATGTTAATTATAGAAAACAAAAGTTTCAATTCGTGAGGCTGCAGGGATTGAACAAGTTGTTTTGCTATAATTAAGGGAGAGGATATACTTCATTTCAGTTCTAAAGGCTTAGATTGAGACCTTAATCATCTTTAGTCAAGAATATATATATGAATTTCATGTTGGATTGGTTCAACTTAAGGAAATTCTATATATTGCGTTCTCAAAATTCGATTATGATTACGACATCCCTCTTCATAGTCAAATTTTGAAAACATGGCAAATAAAAATATTGTAGCAAAAGACTGGTCTAGAATCATGTCTTTATGTGAGACATCATGAATCGTGTACCATTTGCTTTGGGTACAGGATCGATTGCATGTGCTATAATATTTGTCATTTCTAAATTTTTCCAAATGCCCAGAGGCATTAAGAAGGGAAAAGGTCTAGAATTGGATATGACTAAAATGATTAAGCAATTGTCGAGGACAATCTGAGGTTTACCAAAGATTGGTTGCTCAGGGACAGTTGGAAGTATAGTGCTAATTTTGGAAGTACCATATTGACATATTCTGAAAAGAGGCATCTCTTGTTCAGAAGTGATAGTCAAAATGAGAATATGGAGTTGTCTCCATAGGTGGAAGTTATCTGTGTAAGATTAGAAAACTTAATGCAAGAAGCATGTCCAAAGCAATGTACTTTGAATATGAGACTTAGTTTCCATGGAGTTGATCTCCATTGGAATACCTTATAATGACTGTTGACAAGTCTTTGTGACTTTGTACATATTCGTTACAGGAGGGTCAGTGCATATAAGTTTAAAATCTAAACAGATTTCGATAAATGATAGGAATTTGAAATTCTCACATTTTTCGATAAGGATTTGGGAGTGTGAAATTAGAATCATTGAAATTATGTTCAATTGGTTTATTTCACAAAGTAAGGATCATAGACAAACATAGAGTGCATACTTGGTGTATGGCAAAGCTATTGTTTAAGAAAAACATAGTGTACATGCTTGGAGCATGGGACAACTAGTGTTTTTAATTCAAGTATAAAGTTGATAAAACCGAAACAATGAATAATGAGTAATCAGTATGGTGATAAATAAAAGTGTTTATTTATATTCATAGGGTTTGATACCATATTTGATTAATTTATTCTTGTGTTTCACTTTGCATGTTTTGACTTCCAGAATAACTAAGTCGCTCTTCCTGAATGATTAAGTTATTCAAACCATCCACAGTCGGTCATATGTTGGAAGTAGATATGAATCAAGACTGTCATGGGTTGGTTTGTAGAGGTCCAAGTTGGTGGACAAAGTGGTGCTACAACACTAATGAGTGCTCATAAGTTCTGAGTATTGGATTTAACCCGCGCTCATTTGAATCACTTCATGGATTTTATCACGAGTGATCATGAGACGATAATATCTTATATTATTCAAACCTAGAGATATGAGTTGTTACTATGAGTTGGTTATACATTGATTGCACGAAAACACATTTGGTAACTCGATGTTATAAAACGTGCCTTTGTGTATGATTCAACAAGTAGTAGAACAAGCCATATGAGTCGAAGTTTATCCATTCCTTTTACCTTCGGGATAAAAGCGATATCTGTGGGCCCCTCGATGATTTAGCGATGACACATGTGAGTGCTTGGCCAAGCCAGGACTGATTTGATTTGTTCAATCAGTCAGTCATCATAAATCGAAAATCGGGAAACAACAAATGGACATAGAGAATGATTATAATCCATGTCTCAGTCCATATGATATCTAGAATGGAGGAATATATGATCCCTTATCTAATGGACAAGTCATTGACAAGGTCAGAGTTCGACAGCGGCTTTAAGAGCTACGATTGCCAGTTAGGTTTTGAAGTCATACTCAATAATAGTTTTAGACTTATCCAAGTGGGAGACTGTTGGATTAATGTCTAAGTCCATAACTATATTTGGTATGTACTTGACCCGACCCGGCATGGTCCATTTGGGTTGCACTTCACCGGCACAATTTATATGGATAGTCTTTTGAGAATAGTATATTTATGATTTATATTAATATATTATAAGTTCTAATATATTAATATGGAATCATATTATTTAATTAGTATTGATCAAGAATTAATTTAGAATTAATTAAGTGATCAAAAAGAACTAATTAAATATGGACTCTTATATATATGGAATGGGCCAAGTTCATTTAGGTTGGGCTAAGCTTTCATGGATGGTCCATGGAGCTTTTAACCCATGGATCCTATGTAAATGAAAGGTCATGGGTATTAGGGTTTACATGGATGTAACCCTAATCCTCCATAATATATAAAGGGGTCATTGGCTCACAAAATTGGCACAAGTGTGTGAAAATAAGAGTGGGCCGATTTTAGTGTGCATACATATTCTCTCAAGTTCTTCCAAGGTGTTTTGGTGATTTGTGATTCCATTTGAGGCTTCCACACTATTGGGGCTAAGCTCTTAAAGATTGAAGACATCAAGCTACATCAAAAGGTATGTCATCTAACTAGAACTTTGTAGTATAGGTGCTTCATAATATGCTAGTTAGGATGAAACCTTGGAATAGTTAATATTTGCATGTATAATAGAGAAAACACAGATCCAAGGTTTATAGGGTTGCATGTACACCATATGAGTGTTAGAATGCTCAAAACCCAACATTGACTGGGTGACTCGACGAGTTGGTGCCTCAACTCGTCGAGTAGGGACGAAATGGCCACGTGGGTTTAATGTCCGACTCGACGAGTCAGAGAGCCGACTCACCGAGTTCGTGCTGTGAGATGAAACCCCAAATCTCCAGGGTTGGGACCTATTTAAAGGACCTTATGTCCTCATTTCCGCCTCACCAGCCACCCAACTTCCCTGTGTGAAACCCTAATCGGCCATTAGAGCTAAGAGAGAGTGAGAGAGCTTATATTGAGTGTTTTTGGTGAATCATTGGAAGAGAAGAAGAGAGATTCAAGCAAGGAACGAGGAATGGTTGTGGGATCCAGTGTTCTTTCACTTGGAGCTTCTATTGGAAGGTAAAAGTCATCACCTTGCTCATCATATTGTTTATATCTTGTTAATGAGGAACTTTTGGGTTTTTTTTCCATATTTCCCTTGAGATTTTGTGTGACTTGTGCTTGCTAAGCATTGAGACATCAGATCTGGACCTTGTGAGGTCCATAGAGTCCAAAGGTCCTAGCTTTATCCAACCATAAAAGAGTTCTTGTGCTTAAACAGCTTAGTTAGAGCTTGTAGTGGCATTATGGAACAAATATGCCATGCATGCACGTAAAGATCGAAGATTTACGTGACATTCGAACCTTAGGAGTCTAGATTTAGAGTTTGGAGTAGCAGATCTGCCTTAAAACGTTTGAATGAGAAGTTGACTTAAGGGACTCGACGAGTCGATGAGCTGACTCGACGAGTCGGCTAGGGTTTTCCCCGATGAGTCTGGATATGGGTAACTCGGCGAGTCGACGAGACGACTCGACGAGTTAAGTTGGGTTTTTGCGATGTTCTGAGGAACAATGGAGACTCGGCGAGTCACATAGGTGCACTCGGTGAGTCACATAGGTGCACTCGGCGAGTCACATAGGTGCACTCGGTGAGTCACATAGGTGCACTCGGCGAGTCACATAGGTGCACTCGGCGAGTCAGGTCAACATGGACAGTTGACTCGAGTGTTGACTTCTGTTGACTTTAGGGTTTGGTCAAGGCAGGACTTATGGAGACCATGGAGGGGTAAAATTGTCTTTTACCCATCCTAGGAGCTAAAGAGGGACTATCATGAGTTTATTTGGAATTGCGATCTTTAAGTGTTAATTAGAGATGCTTGTGATGGGTTTTGAGCATCCTAACACTCCTAAGGTGTGCATGCAACCCTAGAAACTTTGGATCTATGTTTTCTCTATTATACATGCAAACTTTCATTTTTCCAAGGTTTCATCCTAACTAGCATACCATGAAGTATATGTAACACAAAAACTAGTGGAGTGACATACCTTTTCTTGTAGCTTGATTCCTTAAAGCTTTAAGAGCCTAACACCAATAATGTGAATGCCTCAAGTGGAATCACAAATCACCACCAACAAATGTATGAACTTGAGAGAAGAGAATATACACTCAAAATCGGCTAGCACTCTCACAAGAACTCTAGGTGCCAATTTCATGAACCAAAGGGCTTCTTATATAGTGTGGCTACATTAGGGTTACACCATGCAAACCCTAATGTGCATGTCTTTACACATTCCTCATGCTCCATGGGTTTTAACCTCCATGGAGTATCCATGGGTCACCACATGGGTTTAGCCCAACATAAGGAATCATGGATCATTATCCCACTTTATAAGAATGAATGATTTACACAATCAATCCCTATATATTTAATTAGTCTCTTTTGATCACAAAATTAATTCCAAATTAATTCTTAATCAATACTAGTTAAATAATATGATTTCATATTAATATATTAGAACTTATAATATATTAATAAATCATACTTATCCTCTTCTCCAATGTCCATCCTTCAAATTGTCCCGGTGAAGTGCAACCCAAATGGACCATGCTACTCTCGGTTCAAGTACATACCAAATATAGTTATGGACTTAGACACCTTATCCAACAGTCTCCCACTTGGATAAGTCTAGTAACTATAGTTGCAAGTATGACCTCAGGATCCGACTAGCAATCGTGGCTCTTAAATGCCTTTGTCGAACTTAGACATACCATTTTAGACAAGTGATCATAGAATCCTCTGTTCTCAAGATATCAGTCGGACAAACACATGGAACACAGTCAACCTTATTGTCCAGCAGTTTGTTTCCCGATTTCCGATCTGTTTGACATAGAACTTAATCGAACACATCAATTTAGTTCTGACCGGGCCTGACACATAGGTCAAAACAAAATCATCGAGGGGCCCAAGATATCGCTTTTAATCCTCCAAGGACTAAAAGGAACAGATAAACTTTGACAGTATATGCTGGTGCTAACTATTCACTGAACCATACACAACAACACGTTTTATAACATCGAGTTACCTATGCATTTTCGTACTATCAATGTACGACCAAATCATAGTCAACAACTCATATATCTAGGTTTGAAGATTATATGATATTATCGTCTCACGATCACTCGAGATAAATTCCATGAAGTGATGCAAGTAAGCGTGGGTTGAATCCAATACTCAGACCTTATGAGCACTCATGAATGTCATAGCAATGTCTAACCATTTCTAACAATCTACAAGCCAAATTCATGACAATCTTGATTCAATACCTACTTCCAAAGTATGACCGACTGTGGATGGTTTGAATAATCCAATTATTCTGGAAGTCAAAACATGCAAAATGAAACAATAATAAACAATTGACATAAGACAGTACCATACTAGTAAATAAAAAACACCTTTTATTTAAGCATCAAAAGTCAATTACAGTTTATCTATTACAAGTTTCGAAATAG
Source organism: Lactuca virosa (assembly GCF_052849685.1). Classification (NCBI taxonomy): domain Eukaryota; kingdom Viridiplantae; phylum Streptophyta; class Magnoliopsida; order Asterales; family Asteraceae; genus Lactuca; species Lactuca virosa. Next base: position 1,793,446 of record NC_136433.1, on the reverse strand, counting down.
CTACCTAATCATTAAAACTAATGTCATCTCTCAGTCCAATGTGCCTCGCATGCTGTAAATGCTTAACCCTACTCAGTCCCTTCGTGAGGGGATCTGTCGGGTTCTCATCTGATGATACCCTCTTTGCCACGAGGAGTCCTTCTTCTATCTTGTGTCTTATGAAGTGATATTTTCTGTCGATGTGTCTGGACCTGCCATGATCCCTTGGTTCCTTGGCTAAGGCAACCGCACTATTGCTGTCATAGAAAATCTCCACAAGCTCCTTTATAGCTGGTACAACTCCAAGGTCTCCGATGAAGTTCTTCAGCCATATCGCCTCCTTCGTCGCTTCGCTTGCTGCTATGTACTCTGATTCGCACGTTAAATCAGATACAGTCTCCTGCTTGGAACTTTTCCAAGTTATTTCTCCTCCATTCAGGGTAAAGACCCAGCCCGACTGAGAGTGGAAATTATCTATGTCGATTTGAAAGCTGGCGTCACTATACCCTACCACTATCAAGTCATCGCTCCCACCAAGTGTAAGGACCCAACCCTTAGTCCTTCGTAGGTACTTGAGAATGTTTTTCACCGCAGTCCAGTGAGCCTTTCCAGGATTCCCTTGATATATGCTGACCATGCTCAAAGCAAACACATCAGAGCGAGTACAAGTCATAGCATACATGATCGAGCCAACAGCGGAAGCATATGACAATCGGCTCATCTCAGCTATCTCAACCTCTGTACTCAGACTCTAAGCCTTGCTCAGTTTGGTATTGCTCTAGATCGGTAAGTCACCTTTCTTGGAATTATGAATGTTGAACCTCTTCAACACCTTGTCCAAGTAGGTACTTTGACTAAGTCTCTTACTCCTGTCTCTCAATATCCTTATCCCTAGGATATAGGCAACTTCTCCAAGATCCTTCATAGAGAAACACTTCCCAAGCCAGGATTTCACCTCCTGCGAGGTTGGGATGTCATTTCCTATGAGTAGTATGTCACCCCCATACAACACCAGAAAGCTAACTATACTCCCACTAGCTCTGACATATACACATGACTCATCCTCACTTCTCGAAAAGCCAAACTCTTCGAATTTCTCTTTGACTTTCCTTATCCCTAGGATATAGGCAGCTTCTCCAAGGTCCTTCATAGCGAACACTTCCCAAGCTAGGATTTCACCTCCTGCAAGGTTGGGATGTCATTTCCTATGAGTAGTATGTCATCCACATACAACACCAGAAAGCTAACTATACTCCCACTAGCTCTAACATATACATATGACTCATCCTCACTTCTCGAAAAGCCAAACTCTTTGACTTTATCATCGAAACAAAGATTCCATCTACGAGATGCTTGTTTCAATCCATAAATGGATTTCTCAAGCTTACACACTCTATTAGGGTACTTAGCATCGACAAAACCTTCTCGATGACTCATGTAAATATCCTCAGCCAACTTCCCATTAAGGAAAGCGGTTTTGACATCCATTTGCCATATTTCATAGTCATGAAAAGCAGCAATGGCTAGCATAACCCTAATAGACTTAATATTCGCTACTGGTGAGAAGTTCTCATCATAGTCAACTCCCGGAGTTTGAGTAAAGCCCTTCGCAACTAGTCGCGCCTTATAAGTGTGTACCTTCCCATCCATGTCAGTCTTCTTCTTGAAGATCCATTTGCACCTGACTGTCTTACGACCCGGTACATTTTCAACCAAGTTCCAAACTTGATTGTCATACATGGACTGAATCTCGCTGTCCATAGCCTCTTTCCATTTAGCAGACTCGGGACCTGCCATGGCTTCCTTGTAGTTGTTAGGTTCATCCAAATTTACCAGTGTGCTATCACTGATAAATGTATCACCTTCAGTAGTAATATGGAAACCATAAAACTCAGGTGTATTTCTAACTCTACCGGAACATCTTAGAGGTAAGGACTCGTCAATCGGCTCAACAAGAGTTTCCTCCTCAGGTTGATCGCTAGTGTTTGAGGTTCCTTCACCACTTGACTCTTGAAGTTCTTTAGGGTCAAATTGCCTCCCACTGTCCCCTTGGAATATAAGTTCCCTCTCTCGGAAAACCCCTCTCCTCGCAACGAAGACAACATTATCACTCGGTCTGTAGAAGAGATAACCAAAGGACTTTTGCAGGTAGCCGATGAAAATACACCGCTCACTTCGAGGTTCGAGCTTGTCGTGAGTCCCGAGCCTCACTAAAGCCTCGCAACCCCAATCCTTGATGTGTGCTAAAGAGGGAACCTTCCCTGTCCACATCTTGTGAGGTGTTTTGGCAACATTTTTAGTTTGGACTCGATTAAGGATATGGGAGACAGTCTCCAAGGCATACCCCCAGAATGAGATTGGTAACGAAGCTCGACTCATCATGGAACGAAGCATGTCTAACAAGGTTCGGTTGCGCCTCTCAGCCACACCATTAAGCTGTGGTGTCCTAGGTGGTGTCAACTGTGAAACAATTCCACACTCCTTAAGATAGTCCGGGAATTCGATACTAAGATACTCACCACCTCGATCGGATCAGAGCATCTTTATGTTCCTGCCCAGCTGATTCTCCACTTCTTGCTTAAACTCTTTGAATTTCTCAAATGTTTCTGACTTATGCTTGATTAAGTAGATATGGCCATATCTGCTGTAATCATCAGTAAAAGTCACATAGAAGCGGTTAGCATCCCTTGTGGCGGTTCTGAAGGGCCCACACACATCGGTGTGTATGAGATCCAACAAACCCTCACCCATTTGACAATAACCAGTGAAGGGTGACTTAGTCATTTTTCCAAGAAAACAAGACTCGCAAGTGTCATCTGACCTTAAGTCGAATTACTCCAAAATCCAGCCTTCTGGAGTTGGCCTATGCGCTTCTTGCTGACATGTCTAAGACGACAATGCCACAAGGATGCCTTATCCAAATCATTAGAAGAATCGATATGCAACACATTATTTCCTAAGTTGTATACAACCATCATAGTTTCATATACACCATTACAAGGTAATGCTTTAAAATAAAAAACGCCATTATAATAAGCATTTATTGCACCAATTTCAATATCAAACGAAAATGCGAAACCTTGTTTGTACAAACCATGAAAATAAATAACATTTCTCGCCATTTCAGACGAGTAGCAAGAATTATTCAAATCTATTTCTAACCCACTACTAAGCAATAAAGAGTAAACTCGAATCTTGGTGACTGGTGAAACCTTCCTATTCCCCATGATCAAGTTTATCTTCCCGTGCTCCACATCCTTACTTCTTTTTAGGCCCTGCACATCAGAACAAATGTGAATTCCACAACCTGTGTCAAGAACCCAAGAGTTAGAATGCGATGAGTTTTTAGATAGAATAGTGTAAATACCTGCATGGGTGGGTTTAACCTTCCCATCCTTAACATCCTGCAAGTACTTGGGGCAGCTTCACTTCCAGTGCCCCTTTTCATGGCAATAGAAACACTCTGCTTCTTTTGGGATGGCCGAAGGAGTAGCAGAACCTCATTTGGTTCCACTTGAAGAGGATCCATCAAGAGACTTTCCCTTGCGGCTCTTGGAAGGAACCTTCCTCTTCTTCCCCTTACCTTTCCTAATTTCCAGAACATGGGCATTAGCAGTAGGAGTGGTTACAACAGATTTACCTTTGAGACCACTTTCGGCAGTCCTCAAAAGGCCCTGAAGTTTGCTCAAAGTGACTTCCTCCTTGTTCATATGATATGTCATGCGGAACTGATAATAACATGGAGGTAAGGAGTGTAGAATAATGTCTATAGCCAGCTCCTCATCAAAGTTCACATTCAATTTGAGCAGACGGTCCACAAACCTTTGCATTTTCTGCAAGTGGCCCGTGATTGGTTCACCATCCTTCATCTTTGTTGTAATTATGGAGCAGATGATTTCATACCGCTCTTGACGAGCACTCTGATGGTATCTTTCCATCAGGTCCTGGTGCATCTCAAAAGGGTAGAAGTCCTTATAGGACTTTTGGAGTTCATGAGACATGGCGGCAAGCATGATACAAGCTACCTTGGTGGCATCTTTCTCATGTGCCCTGAAATCATCAATCTCTTGAGGAGTAGCAGCAGACTCATCGATATCCTTAAGCTCCTTGTCGAGGACATATTCCTTGTCCTCGTAGTGAGTGACCATCCTAGTGTTCCTAATCCAATCATTGAAATTAGTCCCATCAAAGATGACTCTCCTACAAAGGTTCATGAGAGAGAAGGAGCCGGTAGGGTTTGAGCCAGAAGCAGTGTTGGAAGACATCTGAAAACAAAGAAAGTCAAAGTTTAGATTAGATAAAGAGTCCTTAATATAACACCCAAAATGAAATATTAAGGCTAGGACCCAATACAATATTTTACAGTTTGGAAGAGGGATGCCGTAATCCAACTTGCAAAATATTTGAAGGTAGGTAAATGACGATTTACCAATTTCCATCATGAAAACGAAATTTGTTAATTAAGTTTTAATTGGATTTGAAACTCCTAGATCCTTTGAGATTCATTGAACGGTTCAATGGCATGTTTAAATCTTGATTATGCCCTTCAGGTTTGTGACTGGGATACCGAGGATCACAAACAAGGCGTGAATAAATGTACTTGGTACTCTTAATGTCAATTATCACCTTAATCAATGTGTCGGTAAACCACACACGTTCCATTGACCTTATGATAAACATTAAGCTCGATCAACGACTTGGTAAGGTGCAAAGTGTAATTTCATGGATTAGCATCAATTTCACATTTTCCTAAAGTAACTAATATTGGGAATTTATAAAAGGTTTAGTTACTTTATTACTATTATTATACTTTTAATAAGAATTATAGTCTTTGTCCTACCCGTTCGGCTAACGACCCTCCACCAGTCAAGGAGGCGGTGGTTGAGAGTGGACACCCATTAAACTGCCATTTTATAGGCAGTAACCTTATACCCCCCTATAGACCGAATTCGTGAATGAGGCCTACTAACGGTAAAACCGACTTGTCTTATACATATATATAAATATTAAACCTATAATATTATAATATTATAAGGGTTGAATTTTAACTTTTAAAATTCTAAGGTTTGGAATTAAAGTTCCATTTGGTGAGACTTTACAAATTTCAAAACTTGAGGGCAAGTTTTGAAACTTGTCAAAACTCCTCAGGTCCATAACATATGAGTTTAATAATCTATTTATGAGAAAAACGTTTCATGTTCCATAACATCCATAACTTGAGGACAAGTTATGGAGTCCATTAAAAGCATTTAAAACATAATTTAACTAACACAATAATCAAATAATTCATGCAAGATTCAATCAAACTCATATGAACAAGGCAATTAACATCAAACAATTTTCATGTAATTAGATTAATCATATAAACTAATACAAAACATGAAACTTTGACAATTACCTTCCAAATAGATGAGAATGATCATTACCATATCTTAAAAAACATATTTTTATGATTCAAAACAGTTTGGGGGTAATAATCCTATCCATTTATGGCTTAAAAATCGGTTTTCTGCACTCTGTATAGTCAACTCGGCGAGTCCATGAACCAGACTCGTCGAGTAGCTCATTTTGTGCTTGGACTCGTCGAGTCCATTAGTGGAATCGACGAGTTCATCAGTCAGAATGCATAAAACTTGATTTTTTCAACTTCAAACAACAAGCAACATCAAGTATATTGGAAAACAAACCTGGCTCTGATACCACTGATGGGTTTTGAGCATTCTAACACTCCTAAGGTGTGCATGCAACCCTAGAAACCTTGGATCTATGTTTTCTCTATTATACATGCAAACTTTCATTTTTCCAAGGTTTCATCCTAACTAGCATACCATGAAGTATATGTGACACAAAAACTAGTAGAATGACATACATTTTCTTGTAGCTTGATTCCTTAAAGATTTAAGAGCCTAACACCAATAATGTGAATGCCTCAAGTGGAATCACAAATCACCACCAACAAATGGATGAACTTGAAAGAAGATAATATACACTCAAAATCGGCTAGCACTCTCACAAGAACTCTAGGTGCCGATTTCATGAACCAAAGGGCTTCTTATATAGTGTGGCTACATTAGGGTTACACTATGCAAACCCTAAAGTGCATGTCTTTCCACATTCCTCATGGTCCATGGGTTTTAACCTCCATGGAGTATCCATGGGTCACCACATGGGTTTAGCCCAACATAAGGAATCATGGATCATTAGCCCACTTTATAAGAATGAATGATTTACACAATCAATCCCTATATATTTAATTAGTCTCTTTTGATCACAAAATTAATTCCAAATTACTTCTTGATCAATACTAGTTAAATAATATGATTTCATATTAATATTTTAGAACTTATAATATATTAATAAATCATAATTATCCTCTTCTCCAATGTCCATCCTTCAAATTGTCCAGGTAAAGTGCAACCCAAATGGACCATGCTACTCTCGGTTCAAGTACATACCAAATATATTTATGGACTTAGACACCTTATCCAACAGCTTGTTACATGTAGGGGGGGTTAGACTATTCGAGGGGTATTCAGTTTTCTTGCTTGCTTACGAGGTGAGTGTTCTCACTATACTTACCTAGAGTGGTAACCTTTGTGTGACCGGAGGGTCTTATGTGGTTATATTGAGTATTGTGATATCTTGCATTATTTCTTTGTGATTTATGTTGTGTATTATTTCTGTGCCTTATTGAGTTAGGACCAGAGGGTCCGAATTGAGTTGTGAGACCGGAAGGTCTTCACTGAGATACCGGATTGGAGGGTCCACCCGAGTTGTGGGACTGGAGGGTTTCACTGAGACATATTGACCGGAGGGTCTTATTGAGCTATAGCTATGAGAGGCTAATGAGATATGTGTGGTATTTTGGGGAACTCACTAAGCTTCGTGCTTACCGTGTTATGTGTTATGTGTTTCAGGTACCTCTTAGGACCGCGGGAAGGCACCGACATGATTGTACACACTTGTTCGAGACTATGTTGAGGATTCTGGGATTTTACTTTATTTGTGGATTTATGTTGACATTTTGAGACACTTGTGGTTTTATGAAATACAAAATATGAGTTTTATGTACTTTTAAAAATGAAAATTTGGTTTTAAAATTTACGGTGTTACAAGTTGGTATCAGAGCCTTGGTTTGAGGGATTCGGATGCACCTTCGGGTATTTTTGGACTCAAAATGAGGATTTGTGAAAAAATTTCAAAAGAAATGATTTTTCTAAAACCGAGTAAGAGTTTCTAAAAGAAAAACGAGAAGGAGCAGTGTGTACAATGAGCCAGAGCCCGAACGGTGGTTTCCCAAAATACCCTTAGTTGTTTACTTTATGAGATATTAGAAATGCATACTAGAGAGTACGCTAGGTATTTCATATTCTAGGTCTGAAGTTGCCTGATTTGTGATACCTTAGCCTAGGAGATGCTATTGATCAGTGTTATCTGTTATTTTCCGTGAGTATGTGTTGAGTTCTTAGTCGAGGGGTAATCTAGGAGAGATACCTAGATGAGCATACGATTAGCCTACTGAGAGAGTAGTCTGATATTTGTGAGAGGTAGAGTACTTGTGAATTAGAATCCTAGGAGGAGGACTTAGGATGACTATAGGTTGGTGTGGAAGGTAGTATTGGGCCCGTACTACTGAAAGCACTGGATCTATATCCCACCCAAGTAAGAATCCCTAGGATACTAAGGAGCGTGTAGGGTGGGAATTCGAGTGTGAGTATGCTCGAATGAGTTTCTGATTATTTTCGTGTTGTGTTTTAGAGACACTGTGGTGGGCACATGCCACAACCCCGAGGTCACTAATGCTACCAGTGACGAGGAGATCCGTAGGATCATCCATGCTGAGGTGGGCGCAACTATCCGAGAGGCGATATCGGAGATGTTTGGTTCTATTAAGATCACGTTGATTGAGACTTTCGATGAACGCTATGCACCTGTTACTGAGGCTGCTGCTACCGCAGCCACCGTAGCCCTAGCTGCTTCGAGACCACAGGGAGGTGACTCGTTGTTGTTCCGGGAGTTCAGCAACACAAAGCCACCAAAGTTTGATGGGACACATGATCCGATTGATGCCATGATATGGATCACTAACATTCAGGGATGCTTTTATACGTGTTCATGTCCAGAGCAACTGAGACTCCGGTTCGCGCTGAACCAGCTTCGCTTGGGAGCGAAGGACTGGTGGAAGTTTGTGACGACTGATTTTAACCCCGTAGATCATGATGCAGTGACTTGGGAGAGGTTCACCAAGTTTTTTCGAGATAAGTATGTTCCCCAGGTGGAGAGGGAACGTTTGGCATAGGAGTTTCTGTCTCTCAAGCAGAAGACAGAGTCGGTGACTGAGATTACTAGGATGTTTCATGAGAGGGTGATGTTCTGCCCTGAGCACGTGTCTACTGAGAAGGCACGTGTGAGCCGGTACTTGAGCATCTTGAGGATGGATATTCGGGAGTTCGTGGCGAACTCGTCTTATCGGACATTGGCTGAGTTGCAGACCAATGCCAGGAGGAGGGAGATTGAGTTGGCGATTCAGACCAGAGAGGAGGGAGAGCAACAAGGGAGAGATAGGAGACCGACACAGTCGCAGCCGGCAACTAAGCGGGCAAAGCCCACTGATTCGAGAGTTGGAGGCCAGAAAGGCCGCACTTGTAGCAAGTGCGGCAAGACCCACGAGGGATCTAGTCGGGCAGGGATTTGCTACAGATGCGGCAAGGAGGGGCATATGGCGAGGGACTGCCCCAAGGGATTTTCTGTTTGCTTTCACAGCAACCAGACAAGCCATCGGAAGGCCGAGTGTCCTCAGCTTACCTAGGGATCTGCCCAGACTACCACTCCTGTTGCTTTGCGTGTTACTGATAGCCGGCCAGGGAAGGCCGAGCCTCTGAAGGCTCGTGGGAGAGCATTTCAGCTGACAGCAGAGGAGGTCCGCGCTGCGCCTGATGTTGTTGCTGGTACGTATCTCCTTATCTATGTTGTTTTGAGATTTGTTTATACTTACATTGTGTTGTGTATAGGTACTTTTCTTGTGAATTATGTACATGCTTTAGTGTTGTTTGACTCGGGTGCGAGTCGATCTTTCGTGTCCTTAGCTTTTGGTCGCCACATCAGTATCCGACGTGAGGCGTTGAGTCGACCTCTGAAAGTTTCTATATCCGAAGAGCATGCGGTTTTTGCTACTGATGTATTCCGAGGGTGTGTACTAGAGATTTTCAGTGTTGAGTTCCTGATAGACCTGGTACCGATCACGATGGGTGATGTTTGTGTCATAGTGGGCATGGACTAGTTGAGTCAGTTTGGAGCTGTGATCGACTATTAGCGTCAGATGGTGACTATACGAGACACTAGTGGGGGAGTGCTTACAGTGTATGGCGAGCGTATTAGATATGGATCAGCTTTTTGCTCTGCTGCCAGAGTGAGACAGAGTCTACAGCAGGGTTGTATGGGTTTTCTGGCATACGTGATGGGTACGCGGGTTGCTACAGAGAGGTCGAGTTCTATCTCCGAGGTTCCGATAGTGTGCGAGTTCCCAGATGTTTTCCCCTATGAGTTACCGGGTGTGCCTCCTGAGAGGCAGGTAGAGTTCCTGATTGATTTGCTTCCGGGTGCGGCGCCTATTGCCAAGGCACCTTATCGCCTTGCGCCACCAAAGATGCAGGAGTTATCCTCACAGCTCCAGGAGCTGTTGGGGAAGGGGTTCATCAGACCGAGTAGCTCACCGTGGGGAGCTCCGGTCCTTTTTGTCAAGAAAAAGGATGGTTCACCCCGGATGTGCATTGATTACCGGGAGTTGAACAAGCTGACGGTCAAAAACCATTATCCACTTCCGAGGATCGACGGTTTATTCGAGCAGTTGCAGGGGGCATCTTGGTTCTCCAAGATTGATTTGAGATCTGGATATCATCAGATGAGAGTTTGCGAGGAGGATATTCCGAAGACGACCTTTAGGACTCGTTATGGGAACTACGAGTTTGTGCTGATGCCTTTTGGGCTCACCAACGCACCGGCGGCGTTCATGGACCTCATGAACCGGGTGTGTAGGCCCATGTTTGATCGATCGGTGATCGTCTTCATCGACGATATTCTTGTGTACTCGAGGTCCAGAGAGCAGCACGAGGAGCATCTTAGAGAGGTTCTTGTAGTTTTGAGGTCGGAGAGGCTATATGCCAAATTCTCCCAGTGTGATTTCTGGTTACGAGAGGTCCAGTTCATGGGACATCTCGTTAATCAGAATGGGATATTGGTCGACCCGGCCAAGATTGAGGAAGTTATGAGTTGGGAGGTGTCGAGATCTCCGTCCGAGATTAGGAGTTTTCTGGGTTTGGCCGGTTACTATCGAAGATTTATCAGAGACTTCTCCAAGATTGTTGTTCCTCTCACCAGATTGACCCGGAAGGGTGTTACATTTGCTTGGGGGCCCGAGCAGCAGGCCTCATTTGAGACTCTTCGCCAGAGATTGTGCGAAGCCCCAGTGTTAGCCCTTCCCGAGGGAGTGGATGATTTCTTAGTTTACTGTGATGCCTCTATATATCAGGGATGGGAGCGGTGTTGATGCAGAGGGGACACATGATTACATATGCATCAAGGCAGTTGAAGCCTCATGAGACGAGGTATCCCACCCACGATTTGGAGTTGGGGGCGGTGGTTTTCGCCCTCGAGATCTGGCGTCACTATCTGTATGGAGTCCGGTGTACCATATATACGGACCACAAGAGCCTGAAGTATCTCATGGATCAGCCCAACCTAAATATGAGACAAAGGAGGTGGTTGGATGTAGTGAAGGACTACGACTGCGAGATCTTATATCACCCAGGCAAGGCTAATGTGGTAGTTGATGCCTTGAGCCGAAAAGCAGAGAGTGCTCCAATCCGAGGGGTGTGTATGAGGATGAAAGTGATGACTCCAGTCTTGGATACTGTTCGAGAGGCCCAGGTGGAGGTCGTGAGACCAGAGAACCGAAAGAGTGAACAGGTGATTGGGCAAGTTTCCGAGTTTGAGACGGATAGTCGTGGGCTTATAACCTTCCAAGGGCGGATTTGGGTGCCCTATACGGGTAGAGCTCGGCGTATACTGATGGAGGAGGCACATAGATCGATATTCTCGATCCACCCATGGGCCACTAAGATATATTTGGACCTGAAGAGAGATTACTGGTGGCCCTGTATGAAGAGAGACGTTGCATGGGTAGTTGAGAGGTGCTTGACCTGTCGTCGGGTTAAGGCGGAGCACCAGCGTCCACATGGCCCATTGTAGCCTCTAGAGATTCGCCAGTGGAAGTGGGAACAAATTTCGATGGATTTTATCACCAAGCTACCAAGGACTGAACGTAGGGTTGACGCAATATGGGTGATTGTAGACCGGTTGACGAAGAGTGCTCACTTCCTCGCCATCAGTGAGAGCTCTTCTACAGAGAGACTAGCCGAGATTTATGTGAGAGGTGGTAGCACGACACGGGGTGTCGACCTCGATAGTGTCAAATCGAGATGTGCGTTTTACTTCCAGGTTCTGGAAGAAGTTTCATGAGGAGTTAGGTACCCGGTTGCATTTCAGTACTGCATACCACCCACAGACGGACGAGCAGAGGGAACGGACGATTCAGACGCTTGAGGACATGCTTCGTGCATGTGTTATGGACTTTGGAGGAAGTTGGGACACCTATTTGCCTTTGGCTGAGTTTTCTTACAACAGCAGCCACCATTCCAGTATTGGCATGCCCCCTTCGAGCTCTTATATGGGAGGAGGTGTCGGACTCCCATATGTTGGGGAGAGGTAGGGCAGCAAGTGATGGGTGGCACTTGTTGGATTAGTGTCTAAGCTCATAATTATAATTGGTATGTACTAGACCCAATTTGGCATGGTCCATTTGGGTTGCATGGCATCGGAATAATTGGATAGACAAAATGAGAAAAAAAGGATACTAGTGATTGATATTAATATATTATAAGTTCTAATATATTAATATGAAATCATATTATTTAATTAGTATTGATCAAGAATTAATTTAGAATTAATCTAGTGATCAAAAGGAACTAATTAAATATGGACTCTTATATATGTGGTGGACCAAGTTCATTTAGGTTGGGCTAAGCTTTCATGGATAGTCCATGGAGTGTTTAACCCATGGATCCTAAGGAAATAAAAGGTCATGGGTATTAGGGTTTACTTGAATGTAACCCTAATCCTCCACACTATATAAAGAGGTTCCTAGTTCATGAAATGTTCACTAGTGTGTATACACAAGAGGGCAAAAACGGATTTGGTGCATGTATCCTTATTCTGTAGTTATTCCAAGGGTTCTTGGTGTTGTGTAAACCATTTGAGGTGTCACACTTGAGGCACTAGGCTCTTAAGCTCCATGGAATCAAGCTACAACATCACAAGGTATGTCATTCTAGATTCTTGTAGTATAGTTGCTTCATATTATGCTAGTTAGGATGAAACCTTGGAATATCAAATATTTGCATGTATAATAAAGAAAACATAGACCCAAGGTTTATAGGGTTGCATGTACACCATAAGAGTGTTAGAATGCTCAAAACCTATCAGTGGTATCAGAGCCTAGGCTTGTTTTCTTTTATACTTGATGCAAATTGCTGAAAATTGAAGTTTATATGTTGTCTGGTCAGCTGCCTCGCCGAGTACATTAAGGGACTCAACGAGTTCATGCCTAAATTCATCCAACTCGTCGAGTTGGTTCATGCACTCGACGAGTTGGACCCCCTGACAACATATCTTCGAGTTTTAAGGCTGGAATTGGCCTAGAATCATTACCTTAAACTGTTTTGGACTTATAGAACCTGTTTTTGATGTGGTAATGATTATGGTAAACCAATTTCAAAGTTATCAAAATTTCAAGTTTTATGTGTGTTTATGTAATTCTTGAAATTGTTGATATGATTGTTCATACACTTATGAGTTTTGGTAGATCATAGGAAATTTGCAAAATTGTTTGTTAGTTAATTCTTGATCTAAATGTGTTTTAATGGAGTCCATAATTTGTCCTCAAGTTATGGATTACCAAAAGTCATGTCTTTTAAAAGATCCATTAAAATGCATAGGTTACAAAAGGTGAAGAGTCCTTTTGTTTTATGAACTCCATAACTTGTCCTCAAGTTAAGGATGTTCAAGAGTCTCTTCATTAAAGTTTTTAAAACCTTAATTAAACTCCTAAGTTATGAAAATCCAAAAGTTTTTGAATAGTTCAAAACTTGCCCTCAAGTTTTGGAATTTATAAAGTTTCCCCATGAATACTTTAATTCCAAGTAAAACCCTTAGAATTTTAAAAGTTAAAATTCAACCCTTATACTTTATAGTATTATAAGTTAATATATATATATATATATATATATATAAGAGCAAGTCAGTATTACCGTTAGTAGGCCTCATTTACGAAGCCGATCTATAAGGGGGGTATAAGGTTGTTGCCTATAAAATGGCAACTTAATGGGTGTCCACTCTCACTCACCGCTTCCTTGACTGGTGGAGGGTCGTTAGTCGAACGGGTAGGACAAGGACTATAATTCTCCCTTCATTATAAGTATAATGATAAATATAAAGTAACTAAACCTTTTATAAATTCCCAATCTTAGTTACTTTAGAAAAATATGAATTTGGTGCTAACCCATGAAATTGCACTTTGCACTTTGCTTAATTCGTTACTGGAGCGTGTGTGGTTAACCGGCACACTAACCTGGATTTAACAAGGTAGGCAAAGGGTAACTTAATGTTTATCATAGGATCGGTGGAGCGTGTGTGGTTAACCGGCACATCGATTAAGTGATATATATTAAGGGTACCAAGTATATTTGCATGGTTATTCACACCTTGTTTTGTGATCCTCGGCATCCCAGTCACAAAATTTGAGAGGGCACAATCGAGATTGAAACATGCCATTGAAAAGTTCAATGAATCTCAAAAGATCTAGGAGTTTCAAAACCAATTAAAACCTAATAAATTATTTCGTTTTTCATGGTGGAAATTGGTGAATCGTCATTCGCCTACCTTTAAATATTTTATAGCTTGGATTACGGCATCCCTCTTCCAAGTTATAAAAGTATTGTGTTGGGTCCTAGCCTTAATATTTCATATTGGGTGTTATATTAAGGACTTTAAATCAACAAACTTGAATATCTCCCATTGTAGATATCTGGTTCAGACAACTATGATCTTCCTAAATCCCTAGGAACAAGCTCTCCTAATGAAGATGATGTCCCATGGTTGGTTCATGGAAATCATACTTCTTTACCTCCACCTCCTCCAATTATTCTCCCTAACCCACAAGTTCTTGAATAGTTCAAGGTCACTCAAGCCCTATTGGCAAGCAAGGCCTATGTGTGCTCACATCTTGGAGATGAAGTCACAAATTGACAAGCCGGGAGAGTTGGGTGTCAAAGTCTTGATGAAGTTGGATGTTCAATCACTTCCTAAGTCACATAGTGAGCTCTTTAAGGACTACTATGTAACAGACTATGACATGACCCTTAGTGATCTTATCTATTTGTTTGGTGTTGTTGAATCAGCAATGATTTGGAGCACCGGTAAAGCAAATTTGATTAGAAGGTCAACTTCCCAAACTTCCATGGACATTGAAAATGGTAACATTGAAAATCCAGAAAAGCTTTCTCTTCCCAATGGAAAGGGATCGGCCATAGTCAACTCGGTTGACCAAATGGTAAATAGAAAGGCTAAGTCTGAGACTGTCTCGTGTACCATTCCCAAAGAGTCCATATGCTTATATTGCCAAAGGAAGGGGCATTGGTTGCAAAGCTGCCCTATTTACCTGAAAGATCATGTGACATCCCCATTTTTACGGCTAGTAAAGACCGATTTTGTTTATGCTTTATAAAAATCAGAGTACTTCTTTTGATAAAAATATTGCGGAATTTGTTCCCAGTAAAACATGATAAATACATTATCAAAGCATTTCTGAAGAAATGTATTTTTATTCATTTTAAAACATTTGGGATGTCATTGTCAATACAGAAACATAAGCATAAACAGAACTTACATTCATTTACACTAGTGATCCACACCTCTTTAATCTCTCAGTGTAATGTAACTTTGTATCGGCACCTGTGATTCAAATAAGCTTGAGTGGGTCAGGTTGGGAAACCTGGTGAGTACATAGGGTTTTCAACCCACAATAATATAATTATTATGTTTAAACATCAAACAATCAACCTAATTACCCATCCCCATTATCTTCCTCACTCTTAAGGGTCTACCCTAAGAGTCATCTATCCTGCATTCATTCATTCCGAAGTCCCTTGCTTCCAGGGTTTATAAGACAGACACTAAGTCCATAGCTGCCAATGCTCATTCGTAAAGCACTAAATCCATAGCTGCTAAAGTTCATTCATCGGGTACTAAATCCATAGCTACTAGTGTTCATCTAATAGGTACTAAGTCCATAGCTACCCATGTTTATCTATTAGGTACTAAGTCCATAGCTACCAACGTTTATCTATCAGGTACTAAGTCCATAGCTACCAACGTTTATCCAATAGCCACTAAGTCCATAGCTGACGATGTTATTTATTAGGCACTAAGTCTATAGCTGCCAAGTTCACTCATATCATCTTTCATCTCTCATCATTCATCTACCCATGTTTTACCCAACATATTCGTAGATATAAAATACATATACAATTTAAATTATTTAAAACATGTATAAAATCATTCATCCAGCATAGATAGCAAGTATACAGGTTATATGCACACATAACACGTAATTTATATAAAATACTTCATATCTATGTGTAAGATGAAAGTAACTATGCACTCACTTGATAAGGTGGTGACTCGGTACTCAGACAGCGCTTCGTTTACTTTAAAATAATTTCCTTCGACGAAACCTAGTATTATTACCACTAGATTTTAGTCTAATATTTACCGTGACTAATTATTAGTGTTATTATTATTATTATTATTATTATTATTATTATTATTATTATTATTATATAAGCGTTTAAATAATATTTTCCAACCACTATGTACAGACAGGGGCCAGACATAAAACATCGGAGGGCAGGATCATTCTGGCATATATCACTTTTGAAATCCAACAACCCAGGCGGCCCTTCAAACCGGATTCCCCGTACCGCGAGTGGTTAAAAAGCTATTATAACGACACTTATATAACCCATAATAATAGCTCAAATAATTATTATAAGGTCCTAATAACGTTACTATATTTAAATAAAAGCTATATTAAAAATAGCGTAGGCGTAGCTCACTTACAACGGGTTTTATAGAAATCCGGGCTTTGCTTGGAGCAGCGTTCCTGAGCCGAAAATCTCTTCTTCTCGGAGCCGTCGAGCACTCCGGGGCTTCCGCCTAGTGCTAGGGAGGTTCCTTAGGCTTTTCGGGGGGTTCGGGGCTAGAGAGAGGTTCTAGAGAGAGAGTAAAGAGAAGAAAGAATGGAAAATGTGTGAAGAAAATGAGGGTGGGAGAGGTTCTATTTATAGGGTGAAAAATGGTTGAACTTGGTGCCACATGTCACCATCTTGTGGCAAGACTTGGGGAGAAAGCAATGGCCAAGATTGTGCCACATCACCCATTTTCGCACAGCACACTTCCGACTTCTAAAATCCGTAAGTTTCACATACGACCTCCGTTTTTGACGTTCTTTATATCCACGCGTAGGTAAAAATAAGATCTACAACTTTACTTTTGACTCCGTGTGCTAATTCTCGACCGATCTTAAATTTAACAGTATGATGAGATTATACTGTTAAATGTCCGCGTAAAATTCGTAACTTCTACATACGGACTCCGTTTTCGTCTGTCTTTTTACCGTTGAGTTCCTATTAATGAGATCTTCAACTCTCATTTAGGTTGCGTAGGCCAAAAACCGCTCGAACTAAAATTCGAGTTTCAGGCCGTGCACTCTATGCCAAATCTTAGAAAATTCATAACTTCCTCATACGAAGTCAAATTTGGGCGTTCTTTTTTTGAATGTTGTCGGTTTAACGTATACTACAACTTTTTTTAGATAATAAGGCTACAAACTCCTCTATTGTAAATTCACTATTTACGTCTCCCGGTGTCGTGCCGGTTTTGCCGTAAAACTTCGACGGACCATAACTTCTTCGTTATAACTCGGATTTCGGCGTTCTTCATATGTACGGAACCCTTGAGACATATTCTACAACTTGGTTAAGATTATTTATTCTAAATAATCTTTTGTCGAAAAGTTGTTTTCGACCCCTATTATCTCTAAATTGACTAGCCCGGAACTGCGGGCGTTACAATTATCTCCCCCTTAGGATGATTACGTCCCGGAATCATCAACGAAACAGGGCTCACATGATGACTCCATAAGTTATCTCTTCATCCTAAGTAATAATCGTAACTTTGATGTTTCTTCGAACGAGTATCTAACTCTAAGACTTTCTGACTGCAGGCGGTGCCCGATCTTGGACCCGCTCTCTATCTCAAGTTAGACTTCCAATCATGATCTTCATGTCACGATCTCGATCTTTATTGGAGACTCCTTCTTTAACAAACTTGAGATAAGTTTCTTCCTTCGATTATCATAATAGACCGATGGGTCATGTTCTAATGACCTCTCATCGTATGATGCATTGCTTGGACTCAGGTCTTTTAGAGTCAAATTCCAGAACATGCTATACCTTCCTTCATGTTCTAATGTGATATGATCATATCTTAAAAGGTAGCATTCCTAGCTACAAGCAACTATCGCGATACCTCTAGTGATCGCTTTTATTGTCTTTCATTTCAATCTTCTAGCTTAAGACAGATGCTACATCAGACTTGGTTCTCTGAACCATGTAACATACTCGTCTTAGTCAGACTCAATTTGATATGACCACTAGGGTCGGAATAACAACAATATTCTTAGTCATTACCGAAACAATGGTAACGACATACTTGAATAAAATGGTATCAATTACTAGCTTCTTGGTAACCTTGTGACTTTCCCTAATCCAAGTGTGAGTCCTGTGCTTCTGGCAGTATATGCATCTACTACCATTCACACCTACTCATACTCGTCCCAAGTATTGTCTCGCAGTCCCCAAGTCCTAAAATCACAAAACAATTTAACACATACGAGTGTGTCCAAATAATCATAAAAAAAATTTCCCTAGACTCTACTATGACTTCTTCCATGCACATCTTCAATCATCAATTATGCTTCAACTCGGTTGGTATTGGAAATTCAAGACCATGGGATAACTTTATGGATTATACCAAGAATTCTTTCTTTCTGCCAATCGAAAGTGTACTTCTCCCATACTAGACGTATTATTTATTAGACGCATTCTAAAGGCAAGATACCTCTCTTACGATATCTTCTGATAGGTATCATTCACTATCGTAAGCCTTATTATTTCCTCTATTTTATCAGTCTATCATGGTTCGCATCACTTCCTGAACTTCTGCCATTGTGATAGGTTCGGGTGCAGGCGCAACGACTGATGCATGACCCGTCACATTCTTCGGCTCAGGTTGTCATCTTCCTCGGATATTTCCTAGTCTGTCTTCACCATGACGTTTTGTACACCAAAGTAGACATTCGGTGTACCGATGCGAAAATTTAAGATAGGAAAGTTTTATTTACGATATACGTATAAATCTCCCTATTACTCCGAAAAGTTACATGCCAGTTCTAATATCGTAATTAAACGTTTAGAAATCTGAACACATAAAATTTCCAGATCCGGTCGGCAATAGACCATAGATCCGAACAAATAATAGGATATAAGACATCTCTATAGCTATAACATAAAACATTTAGCACATAAAACATTTTAGGCATCTTTCCTAAAATAAACTAGTGCTCGTGTCTAAAATATAGCAGGCACTCATCTCACAATCATCGCTTAACACTCTAAGTTTAAGTCTAGAAATTTCCTACAAATTCCTAGTTCGCTAAACTATTGCTCTGATACCAACTGTGACATCCCCATTTTTACGGCTAGAAAATATCGATTTTGTTTATGCTTTATAAAAATCAGAGTACTTCTTTTGATAAAAATATTGCGGAATTTGTTCCCAGTAAAACATGATAAATATGTTATCAAAGCATTTCCGAAGAAATGTATTTTTATTCATTTTAAAACATTTGGGATGTCATTGTCAATACAGAAACATAAGCATAAACAGAACTTACATTCATTTACACTAGTGATCCGCACCTCTTTAATCTCTCAGTGTAATGTAACTTCGTATCGGCACCTGTGATTCAAATAAGCTTGAGTGGGTCAGGTTGGGAAACCTGGTGAGTACATAGGGTTTTCAACCCACAATAATATAATTATTATGTTTAAACATCAAACAATCAACCCAATTACCCATCCCCATTATCTTCTTCACTATTAAGGGTCTACCCTAAGAGTCATCTATCCTGAATTCATTCATTCCGAAGTCCCTTGCTTCCAGGGTTTATAAGACAGGCACTAAGTCCATAGCTGCCAATGCTCATTCGTAAAGCACTAAATCCATAGTTGCTAAAGTTCATTCATCGGGTACTAAATCCATAGCTACCAGTGTTCATCTAATAGGTACTAAGTGAAGGGTTTTAGGTAAAACAAATAAACTAGAAAAACAATTCCTAAGTTCACATGCAACCTACTTTGGATTTATGTTTTAACTATTGAACATACAACTTTGAATTGCAATACAAGAACCCTAGAGGAGAGAGGCTATTATCGAAAATAGTAAACTAGGGTTTAGGGTTTACATACCTTTCAATTGTTATAGCAAACAATTGATATTCCCTTGATCTTGATCTTGATCTTCTTGGAAGCTTTAGCACCACAAGTGTAATGCCTCTAATGGAGTCACACCCAAACTAGCAAGAAGGAAAGTAGAAGAGAGAGAGAGGAGAGGGAGTATGCAAAATCTCGGCCTTAGGGTTTCTTCAAAAGAAATAGTGCCCAAAAACATGAACCAGGAGGCTCCTTATATAGCTGAGGGATCTAGGGTTTAAGGGAAACCCTAGTTATCCTTTGCTTAGGGCCTAAGCAAACCCAAGGGCCTTATCCAAGCCCCTATGGACGAAATTATTAGGGTTTCCCCTAAAGATTTCGTCCACCCTCTTCCAAGGGGGTTCTAGAGCCTTCCACTCAACTATTAGATAATTGCAAACTAGTCCCTGCACCTTATAATTAATTCTTTTAACCCCAAAATCAATTCTGATTAATTTCTGGCTAACAATTAATTAAACATAATGATTTCTAATTAATATATTAATCCATTAACATATTAATAAATCATTTATATATATATATATATATATTAATTTATTAATCTTATAAATTAATATCTCTCCTTTCATAATTTCCTTGTCCAGTTGCTAGGTTGAGGGCAACCCAAAAGGACTGTGCTGCTGTCAATTCAAGTACATACCAATTATAGTTATGGGCTTAGACACCTAATCCAACAGTCTCCCACTTGGATAAGTCTGTAACTATAATTGCTAGTATGCCTTCTAAATTTGACCAGCAAATTGTAGCTTCCAAAAGCTGCTGCCGAACTCTGACCCAGTCAGTTACGTGTCCTAAGATAAGTGATCATATAACCCTTCGTTCTGCTTGATATCCCCAGACAAAAGACATGGAATGTAATCAATCTGTTTGTCCAGAATCTATGTTCCCCGATTCCTGATTTGTGATGATGTAGGACTTCTAATCGAACACATCAATTTAGTCCTGGCTGGGCCCAGCACATAAGTCAACACCAAATCATCGAGGGGCCCACAGATATCGCTTTTCCTGTTAGGGCAAAAGGAACGAATAAACGTTGACTCATATGCTTGTATCTTTTACTCATCAAATTATGCATGACAATACGTTTTATAACACCAAGTTACTGATGCGTTTTCGTATCACCAATGCACAACCGACTTGTAAATTACAACTCATATATCTTCGTTTCAAGATTATAAGATATTATCGTCTCAGTATTACTCGTGATGAATTCCATGAAGTAATACTCTGAGCGTGGGTTTATCCAATACTCAAATCTCAATTTCTGAGTACTCATGAACATTGCAGCAATTCTATTGCCATGTCTATCCTTAGACAATCTGCAATCCAATTCATGACAGTCTTAATTCACTACTTACTTCCAAGAGTACGAGCGACTGTGGAGTTTGAATAATCTCATTATTCAGGAAGTAAAACATGCAAAATATGAAACACAGTAATAAACAATTGACAAAAGGTAGTAGCCAAACTTATAAATAATACTTTATTATTTAATCACCAAAAGTCAATTACATTTACTTTGTTACAAGTTTCAAAAACTAATCTAACTACTAAAACTAATATCATCTTTCAGTCCTATGCTCCGAGCATGCTGAATATGCTTAGCCCTACTCAGACCCTTTGTGAGGGGATCTGCTGGGTTATCTTCAGATGACACCCTCTTTACTATAAGATGGCCTTCTTCAACTCTATGTCTAATGAAATGGTACTTTCTGTCGATATGTCTGGTCTTACCATGATCTCTCGGTTCCTTTGTCAAGGCAACCGCTCCTTCATTATCGCAGAAGAGTTCCATAGGCTCCTGGATGGTTGGAACAACTCCGAGATCCCCGATGAAGTTCCTCAACCAAGCTGCTTCTTTCGACGCTTCACTTGCTGCAATGTACTTTGATTCACAAGTAGAATCAGCCACCGTATTTTGCTTGGAACTCTTCCAAGTAACTGCTCCTCCATTCAGTAAAAATACCCAGCCCGACTGAGAACGGAAGTTATCTCTATCCGTCTGAAAGCTGGCATCACTGTAACCATCTACTCTCAAAGTATCACTGCCACCAAGCACAAGAACCCAGTCCTTTGTCCTTCGCAAATACTTGAGTATATTCTTAACTGCTATCCAATGAGCTCTACCTGGGTTTCCCTGATAGCGACTGACCATGCTCAAAGCAAATGCCACATCAGGGCGAGTACATGTCATAGCGTACATGATCGATCCGACAGCGGAAGCATAAGGTACATGACTCATGTCATCTATTTCAACATCTGTACTCGGGCATTGAGTCTTACTCAATTTGGTATTGCTCTGGATAGGTAGCTCTCCCTTCTTGGAATTTTCCATACTAAACCTCTTTAGTACCTTATCCAAGTATGTGCTCTGACTAAGTCCAATTAGTCTCTTCTTTCTATCTCTCAATATTCTAATCCCAAGAATATAGGCAGCTTCTCCAAGGTCTTTCATTGCAAAACACTTTCCAAGCCAAGACTTAACCTCTTTCAAGGTTGGAACGTCGTTACCAATGAGTAATATGTCATCGACATATAACACCAGAAAAGTTACTATACTCCCACTAGCCTTGATATACACACAAAACTCATCTTCACTTCTAGAGAAACCAAACTCTTTGACTTTCTCATGGAAGCAAAGATTCCAACTGCGAGATGTTTGTTTCAATCCATAAATGGATTTCTCAAGCTTGCACACTCTATTGGGAAACTTTGCATCAACAAAACCCTCTGGCTGACTCATGTAAACATCTTCAGCCAACTTCCCATTAAGGAAAGCAGTTTTGACATCCATCTGCCAGATTTCATAATCATGAAAGGCAGCTATGGCGAGCAATATCCTAATAGATTTAATCTTAGCCACTGGCGAAAAAGTCTCATCATAGTCAACCCCTGGGGTTTGAGTAAAACCTTTTGCAACCAGTCGAGCCTTGAATGTATGCACATTCCCATCCATGTCTGTCTTCTTCTTGAAGATCCATTTGCACCCAACTGTCTTGCGACCTGGTGCACTATCAACCAAATTCCAAACTTGGTTGTCATACATGGACTTAATCTCGCTGTCCATTGCCTCTTTCCACTTGGAAGCCTCTGGGCCTGCCATTGCTTCCTTATAAGTGACTGGTTCATCTAAGTTTACCAGTGTTCTGTCACTTATGAATGTGTCACCATCTGAAGTAATATGAAAACCATACAACTCAGGTGGCACACTCACCCTAGTGGATCTTCTAAGAGGTAATGAGTTATCAATTGGTTCAACAGGAACTGTTTCCTCTGGTTGAGTGCTAGTGTCATCTAAGGTTCCTTCATTGGCTGACTCTTGAATTTCTTCAAGGTCAATAGTGCTCCCACTGTCCTCTTTGAATATGAGCTCTCTTTCAAGAAAGACTCCTCTTCGTGCTACAAAGACCACGTTCTCACTAGGCCTGTAGAACAAATATCCAAAAGACTGCTTTGGGTAACCAATGAAAACACATTTCTCACTTCTAGCTGCTAGCTTGTCGTGAGTCTCTCGTCTTACGAAAGCTTCACAACCCCAGACTTTAATATGTGCTAACGAGGGAACTTTCCCTGTCCACATTTCGTGAGGTGTTTTGGCAACCTTCTTTGTAGGGACAAGATTGAGGATGTGGGCGGCTGTCTCTAAGGCATACCCCCAAAAGTGAATAGGAAGCGAAGCCCGACTCATCATAGAACGAACCATGTCTAACAAGGTTCGATTGCGCCTCTCAGCTACACCATTTAACTGTGGTGTCCTAGGAGGAGTCAATTGTGAGACTATCCCACATTCTTTCAGATAGTCGTTAAACTCGATACTAAGATACTCCCCGCCTCTATCGGATCTAAGTATCTTTATCTTTCTGCCCAATTGATTTTCGACTTCATGCTTAAACTCTTTGAACTTTTCAAAAGTTTCTGACTTATGCTTGATCAAGTAGATATATCCATATCTGCTATAATCGTCAGTGAAGGTCACATAGAATCGATTAGCATCTCTTGTAGTTGATCTGAAGGGTCCACACACATCCGTGTGTATGAGATCCAACAGACCTTCACCTCTTTCACAAGACCCTGTGAATGGTGATTTTGTCATCTTTCCCAAAAGACAAGACTCACACATATCATCTGACTTTAGGTCAAATGATTCCAACACTCCATCCTTTTGGAGTTGGGCTATGCGTTTCTTGTTAATGTGTCCAAGACGACAATGCCACAAGCATGCCTTGTCTACACTATTAGACAAGTCAATATTAAGTACACTATTTCCTAGGCTATCAACACAAGTCACTGTTTCATACACACCATTACAAGGCAAAGCTTCAAACATAAAAACACCATTCTTATAAACAGAAATTGAACCATTCAAATCATTAAAAGAATATGTAAAACCTTGTCTGAACAATGCATGAAATGAAATAATGTTTCTCGTCATCTCAGACGAATAGCAACAATTTATTAAATCTAATCTAACATCATTACTAAGCAGAAGCTGATAAACTCCGATCTTGGTTACTGGTGAAGACTTTCTGTTTCCCATGATCAGGTTTATCCTTCCTCGCTCTATCTCCTCACTTTCCTTTAGACCCTGCAAATCAGAACAGATATGAAAACCACATCCTGTATCAAGGACCCATGAACGAGAAGATAATGAGTTATTAGCAGAAATAGTGTAAATACCTGCCGAAGATGGCTTCACTTTGCCATCCTTGATATCTTGCAGATACTGTGGGCAAGATCTCTTCCAATGCCCCTTTTGGTTGCAGTAAAAGCAAACTGCCTCTTTTGGATCAGAAACATGGGGAGTGGAACCATTGGGCTTAGCCTTTGGGCCATTACTAGATGACCCAGCTTGAGCCTTGCTCTTCCAGTTTTGCTTGGGAGGACCTTTCCTCTTTTTCCCCTTTCCCTGTCTAATAGCCAAAACAGGGGCACTAGCAGGTGTGGAGGGTATACTTTTACCTTTCATCCCTGCCTCAGCTGTCTGCAACAAGTTGTGCAATTGGGCCAAGGTCTGCTCAGTATTGTTCAAATGGTAAGTTAGAATAAACTGACCATAACATTCAGGAAGTGAGTTCAAGACCATGTCAATGGCCAATTCCTCATCAAAGTGAATATTGAGCTTGACCAAACGCTCTATGTAGCGTTGCATTCTTTGCACATGTGACACAACTGACTCCCCATCTTTCATCTTGCAAGCCATGAGTGACTTGACTACTTCGAACTTTTCTTGACGAGCTCGCTTATGGTACTTTTCCATAAGGTCCTTGTTCATCTCGAAAGGCCAGTAGTCCTCATAGTACCTCTGCAGTTCTGGGGACATAGTTGCCACCATGATGCATGCCACTTTGGTAGCATCATCGTAATGTTTCTTGTAGGCAGCAAGATCTTCAGGAGTAGCTTCATTCTCATCAAGCTCTTTGAGCTCCTTTTCAAGAACATATTCTTTGTTCTCGAAGCGAAGAGCCATCTTGATGTTGCGCATCCAATCGTTATAGTTTGAGCCATCCATAACGACTTTGGAGCATATATTGAGCAAAGAGAAGTTTTGGTTGGAGGAGGACGAAGCAGAAGTGTTTCCAGGAGTAGACATCTGAAAAGAAAGAAAGTTTTAGTTAGATTTCAAGATACCTTAATAGAATAACCCAAAGATATAGTATCAAGGTTAGGATCCAACTATGAAGATTCACAACTTAGAAATGGGATGCCGAGATCCAAGTGCAAATTTCATAAAGGTAGGTGAATGACGATTCACCAATTCCACCATTAGACGAAACAAACGAAGTGAAATTCCTAATTCTTTTGAGATACATTGAAACTATTCAATGGCATGTTTTATTCTCAGATTATGCTCTTCTATTTGTGACTGGGATGCCGAGGATCACAAACAAGATGTGAATAACCATGCAAATGTGCTTGGTAACCTCATTGTCTTTATCATTAACTATTGATGTGCTGGTAAACCACACACGCTCCATCAAAATGACAATTATGAGATACCCATTGCTACTCTTTATTAGTGCCTTTTAGTGTGCTGGTTAACCACACACGCTCCACTAACGACCAATAAAGCATAATGTGCAATTTCATGGATTAGCATACTTTTCACATTTTTCCTAAAGTAACTAGAGTTGGGATTTTGAAAATAATGTTCTAGTACTTTCTTTAATATCATTATACTTTTAATGAGAAGTAGTTGTCCTATCAAATCCGTTCTGCTAACGACCCTCCACTAATCAAGGAAGCGGTGGGTGAGAGTGGACACCCATTCAACTACCATTTTATAGGCAGTTTCCTTATACCTCCCTTATAGATTAGCTTCGTGAATGAGGCATACTAGCGATTTGACTGACCATATTCTTATACATATAATATTAAACCTTTAATTATAATATATATATAAGGTGTGTTTTAAAACTTTTTAAAACTTCAAGGGTTTATATAAATTTCGAAATTTAAGCTGTTAAATTCAAATTTAAATAAACCAATTCACTAGATTTAATATTTATCTATTAATTAACTATTAATCAAATTATTAAATCTTGTAAGGATTATCTAATTAAATTAATCAATTAATTTAATCCTAATCCTTATCCCTCTAATTTCGAAAAATAGGGTAAGGATAATTATCCAATTAATCTAATTAAGTAACAATTATCCAAAAAACAAGAAACCCTAGTTATCCTCTAGCATATTTCGAAATTTACAAGGGAGGAGGCTAGGGTTTTCAAAACCCTAACCCTAATTTCGATTAGGGTTCTTTGGAGGCTAGGGTTTTTGAAAAAACCCTTTGATCCAAAACCCTAGAAATCGAAAATTTGGCCTTTAGGGTTTAATAGCTATAAACCCTAATTTGCAATTCAACAATTGTAGCAATTCAATTTAAAACAACAATGGCTCTGATACCACTGAAGGGTTTTAGGTAAAACAAATAAACTAGAAAAACAATTCCTAAGTTCACATGCAACCTACTTTGGATCTATGTTTTAACTATTGAACATACAACTTTGAATTGCAATACAAGAACCCTAGAGGAGAGAGGCTATTATCGAAAATAGTAAACTAGGGTTTAGGGTTTACATACCTTTCAATTGTTATAGCAAACAATTGATATTCCCTTGATCTTGATCTTGATCTTCTTGGAAGCTTTAGCACCACAAGTGTAATGCCTCTAATGGAGTCACACCCAAACTAGCAAGAAGGAAAGTAGAAGAGAGAGAGAGGAGAGGGAGTATGCAAAATCTCGGCCTTAGGGTTTCTTCAAAAGAAAGAGTGCCCAAAAACATGAACCAGGAGGCTCCTTATATAGCTGAGGGATCTAGGGTTTAAGGGAAACCCTAGTTATCCTTTGCTTAGGGCCTAAGCAAACCCAAGGGCCTTATCCAAGCCCCTATGGACGAAATTATTAGGGTTTCCCCTAAAGATTTCGTCCACCCTCTTCCAAGGGGGTTCTAGAGCCTTCCACTCAACTATTAGATAATTGCAAACTAGTCCCTGCACCTTATAATTAATTCTTTTAACCCCAAAATCAATTCTGATTAATTTCTGGCTAACAATTAATTAAACATAATGATTTCTAATTAATATATTAATCCATTAACATATTAATAAATCATTTATATATATATATATATTAATTTATTAATCTTATAAATTAATATCTCTCCTTTCATAATTTCCTTGTCCAGTTGCTAGGTTGAGGGCAACCCAAAAGGACTGTGCTGCTGTCAATTCAAGTACATACCAATTATAGTTATGGGCTTAGACACCTAATCCAACACTAAGTCCATAGCTACCCATGTTTATCTATCAGGTACTAAGTCCATAGCTACCAACATTTATCTATCAGGTACTAAGTCCATAGCTACCAACGTTTATCCAATAGGCACTAAGTCCATAGCTGCCGATGTTATTTATTAGGCACTAAGTCTATAGCTGCCAAGTTCACTCATATCATCTTTCATCTCTCATCATTCATCTACCCATGTTTTACCCAACATATTCGTAGATATAAAATACATATACAATTTAAATTATTTAAAACATGTATAAAATCATTCATCCAGCATAGATAGCAAGTATGCAGGTTATATGCACACATACCACGTAATTTATATAAAATATTTCATATCTATGTGTAAGATGAAAGCAACTATGCACTCACTTGATAATGTGGTGACTCGGTACTCGGACAGCGCTTCGTTTACTTTAAAATAATTTCCTTCGACGAAACCTAGTATTATTACCACTAGATTTTAGTCTAATATTTACCGTGACTAATTATTAGTGTTATTATTATTATTATTATTATTATTATTATTATTATTATTATATAAGCGTTTAAATAATATTTTCCAACCACTATGTACAGACAGGGGCCAGACATAAAACATCGGAGGGCAGGATCATTCTGGCATATATCACTTTTGAAATCCAACAACCCAGGCGGCCCTTCAAACCGGATTCCCCGTACTGCGAGTGGTTAAAAATCTATTATAACGACACTTATATAATCCACAATAATAGCTCAAATAATTATTATAAGGTCCTAATAACGTTACTATATTTAAATAAAAGCTATATTAAAAATAACGTTACTATATTTAAATAAAAGCTATATTAGAAAATTCATAACTTCCTCATACGAAGTCAGATTTGGGCGTTCTTTTTTTGTATGTTGTCGGTTTAATGTATACTACAACTTTTTTTAGATTAATAAGGCTACAAACTCCTCTATTGTAAATTCACTATTTACGTCTCCCGGTGTCGTGCTGGTTTTGCCGTAAAACTTCGATGGGCCATAACTTCTTCGTTATAACTCGGATTTCGGCGTTCTTCATATATACGGAACCCTTGAGACATATTCTATAACTTGGTTAAGATTATTTATTCTAAATAATATTTTGTCGAAAAGTCGTTTTTGACCCCTATTATCTCTAAATTGACTAGCCCGGATCTGCGGGCGTTACAGATCATAAGGTTGGTCAAGTCAAAAAGTTTGACTCTACCTCAGGTAAGTCCACTATATAACTCTATTAAGTTCCTATTTGGAGATTCTTATTACATGATGTGATTGGGTCACATGTTGAAGTTTTAAGAATCAAAGAAAGGAGAGGAAGCTTAAAGAAGAGTAAGCTGATTCTGATCACGAAGATGGATTTCGATCGCATGGTTCAGTGATCAGAATTTTTGAGCTGCTGCTTAAGAGTTGTGATAGATTGCTTAGGAATAGATAACAACATAGTTTTCATATGCATTTGCATTGTAAGGATAAGTTTTCCACAAGTTTTAAATAAAAGAAAAGTTTCGTTTTTTAATTATTTTAAGTATCCTTACAATGACATTTGTGAAAAATTGTTGCTTATATGATTCCGTTAATAGCAATATTGGAAAATGGATTTGATTCTTTCATTTGTGGTAGTGTCTAAATTTACCAAATAAGGAAAGATTCCCATCACCCAAGTTTCAATTGGATAGAAACTTGGAATCATGCAACTTGTATTTTATGATGAATGAGAATTTTCATCTTTGGAAAATTAAGACTAATTCCTTGTTCATATGTATATGTGAGTCAAGTGAAGGACTAAGGGATCGAGTACACATTCTTGTGCACTGGTCAAGTCCACCACAAAAGATCGCTAAGACTATTCGTCATGATTTACTAAAGCTTAGTAAATATGGTTATACTTACAAGTTTAAGTATAATTCTGAAGCATTGGAAAAGTTTCGATGTATGCCAGAACGAATAAGAAGAATCAAATTTGGCAGAAAGATAAAAGTTTCTCAAATCTGAAAAGATGGGAGAGTACTTTAGTATCATGTTTTATGATCATCTTAATGATTGTGAGACCATATCACAATTCATCCTCTAGGGACATCTTAGTGCATTCTTATGGCTAAGAAGAGGATTCATGAATTATTGAAATGGTTAAATCAAGAAGGTGATACATACTTCGTTCCAAAGCAAGTCTTAGAGTCATACTCCAAGATTGTAGTTTGAGTGACACATCTTAAAGAAGGTTTATTAACACTTGTCAAATGTAAGAGTAAAATGTGATTTACTCTTGTACATTTGAAATTGGTAAGTTGTGATGTTTTGGATAAAACAAAGACCTACTAAGGCCAATTGTGTGAAGTGTTTGTCTTGATGAGAATCCGCACTATCTCTTGAATATTTGTTTGTCAAGGAATGGGTCTTGACAAGAGAGTCTTATATGTCAAGAGGACAGTGGGAGTCTAAAAGATCTTGAAAGAGTCTAATCAAGAATAAAACATGTAGTTTATCAGTAGCACACGACTTGAGGTTTATAACCTTTCGTGTTGACATATTTCTATTTCTGTGCCCATTCTAGTTAAAGTTGGCTTTGCATATGAGTTATGAGATTTCTCAATTGGTTGCATAACAACTTGGAAGCAATGGTAGGCCCTTGTGCTGCCAGGTGGCAAGAATTTAAGATTGCACAAGTTCAATCCATATGAGTTTGGATTTGTCACTAACCTTGTCTTGTGATTATGGTTTTGACAAATTCACATGGATAGGAACATATACACCATAAAATATAAGTGTCATAAGGTTTCTCTCCGATTCATGAAAATGATGGTGAGGAAACGCTTTTACTAAGAGGTTTTAAGTAGATAGCAATTGTGATATTTGCATTCTTAAAGTCGTTAGTGGAGCGTGTGTGGTTAACCGACACACTAACATGCACTTGTGAGGAATGGCAAAGGTCTAAATAATTGAGACTGTGATTACGGTATCCCTTTTCATAGTTCTAAAATTGTTTAGACACACATGTGTGCTATCTAAGGAAAGGTGTATGATTTTGATAAAGTTTTAACAAAGCATCTCGTATCAGAAATCTGAACTTTGGTAAGAAAGTCAATAAAGTATTGACTTCTAGAAGTCGAGCTGATTTCTGAGTACATGTCAAAGCTAGTGGGAGCATAAGTGTTATGCTAATAATCATCATGCAAGTGGGAGTATGATAATTATAATAAGTGTTGCAAGTTAGCAATATTAATTATAGAAAACAAAAGTTTCAATTGGGAAAAGTTGTTTTGCTATAATTATGGGAGAGGAAATTATACTTCATTTCAAATCTAAAAGCTTAGATCGTGAGATTTTAATCAAATTTAGTCAAGTATATATATGCTTGTTATGTTGGAATGGTTCAACATAAGGAAATTCTATATATGGGAACATTATTTGCGTTCTAAAATTCGATTATGATTACGGCATCCCTTTTCATAATCTAAATTTTGAGAACATGGCAAATAGAAATAGAAATATAATAGCAAAAGACTGGTCTAGTATCATGTCTTTATGTGATACATCATGAATCGTGTCCCATATGCTTCGGATATAGGATCGATTGCATGTGCTATAATATTCATCTGTTCTAAATTTTTCAAAATGCCTATTACATTAAGAAGGAAAAAGTACTAGAATTGGATGTGACTAAAGTGATTAAGCAATTGTCGAGGACAATCTAAGGTTTACCAAAGATTGGTTGCTGAGGGACAGTTGGAAGTATGGTGTAAATTTTTGGAGAGGACCATATTAACATATTCTGAAAAGAGGCAACTCTTGTTCAGAAGTGATAGTGAGAATATGGATATATTCCCATAGGTGGAAGTTATTAATTAAATATGTGTAAGATTAGGAAACTTAATGCAAGAAGGATGTTCAAAGCAATGTACTTTGAATTTGAGACTTCGTTTCCATGGAATGATCTCCATTGGAATACTCTGTAATGACTGTTGACAAGTCTTTGTGACTTTGTGCATAATCATTACAAGAGGATCAGTACATATAAGTTTAAAATCTAACAAGATTTCGGTAAATGGCTGGAATTTGGAATTCTTGCATTTGCGGTAAGGATTTGGGATTGTGAAATGAGAATCATTGGAATTATGTTCAATCGATCTATTCCGCAAAGTAAAGATCATAGACAAACTTAGTGTGCATACTTGGTGTATGGCATAACTAATGTTTGGAAAAACATAGTGTGCATACTTGGTGTATGGCATGACTAGTGTTTAGAAAACATAGTGTACATGCTTGGAGCATGGGACAACTATTGTTTCAATTCAAGTATAAATTTGATAATTTGAAACAGTATGCAATGAATAATGTGTAATCAATATGGTGATAAATAAAAGGTGTTCTATTTATATTCATAAGTTCTGAGACCATATTGGATTCGATTATTCTTGTGTTTCATTTTGAATGTTTTGACTTCCAGAATAACTAGGTCGTTCTTCCTGAATGACTAAGTTATTCAAACCATCCACAGTCGATAATACGTTGTAAGTAGGTATTAAGGCAAGACTATCATGAAGCTGGTTTGTAGATGTCTAAGGTAGTGGACATAGCAAGAGTTGCTACAACATTCATGAGTGCTCATAAGTTCTGAGTATTGGATTAAACCCAGGCTCATTTGACTCACTTCATGGATTTTATCACGAGTGATCATGAGATGATAATATCTTATATTCTTCAAACCTAGAGATATGAGTTGTTGGCTGTGAGTTGGTTATACATTGATTGTACGAAAACACATTGGTAACTTGATGTTATAAAACGTGCCTTTGTGTATGATTCAACAAGTAGTAGAACAAGCATATGAGTCAAAGTTTATCCATTCCTCTTACCCTTAAAGGGATAAAAGTGATATATGTGGGCCCCTCGATGATTTAGTGATGACACCCCTAAGTGCTTGGCCAAGCCTGGACTGATTTGATTTGTTCAATTAGTCGGTCGTCATAAATCGGAAATCGGGAAACAACAAATGGAAAGAGAGAATGATTATAATCCATGTCTCAGTCCATATGATATCTAGAATGGAGGAATATATGATCCCTTATCTAATGGACGCGTCATTGATTTGTTCAGAGTTCGACAGCAACTTTTAAGAGCTACGATTGCTAGTCGGGTTTTGGAGTCATACGTAATAATAGTGTTAGACTTATCCAAGTGGGAGACTGTTGGATTAGTATCTAAGCCCATAACTATAATTGGTATGTACTTGACCCAATTTGGCATGGTCCATTTGGGTTGCATGGCATCGGAACAATTGGATAGAGAAAATGAGAAAAAAAAGGATACTAGTGATTTATATTAATATATTATAAGTTCTAATATATGAATATGAAATCATATTATTTAATTAGTATTGATCAAGAATTAATTTAGAATTAATCTAGTGATCAAAAGGAACTAATTAAATATGGACTCTTATATATGTGGTGGGCCAAGTTCATTTAGGTTGGGCTAAGCTTTCATGGATAGTCCATGGAGTGTTTAACCCATGGATCCTATGAAAAATGAAAGGTCAAGGGTATTAGGGTTTACTTGAATGTAACCCCAATCCTCCACACTATATAAAGAGGTTCCTAGTTCATGAAATGTGCACTAGTGTGTATACACAAGAGGGCAAAAACGGATTTGGTGCATGTATCCTTATTCTCTAGTTATTCCAAGGGTTCTTGGTGTTGTGTGAACCATTTGAGGTGTCACACTTGAGGCACTAGGCTCTTAATGTGACACCCGTCAAAGTCAAAGTCAAAGTCCACAAGTCAAACCGGTCAAACTTAACTAGTACTTGTATGTTAAAAAGTTAATCTATGTATAAAAATGTGCATTTGTATGTCAAAAATTCAAGTGTCTCGAAGAATCTATGTGTTAACAATGTAAAAACTCTAAAAAGGGAGTTAAACGCATCAAAACACGACTAAGGACCCTTTCGGGGACTTAAAACGATCATTAACGAAGCATAACGGGGTTCACGAACCTTGCATTTGCGAGATTATGCGATAATAATGGCTAAGGTTAAATCTCTCCCAAATCTCTCCAAGTATGTGAAATCTCTCCCAAATCTCTCTAAGTATGTGAAATATCTCCCAAATCTCTCCAAACATGTGAATTCTCTCCCAAATCTCTCTAAGTATGTGAAATCTCTCCCAAATCTCTCCAAGCATGTGAAATCTCTCCCAAATCTCTCTAAGTATGTGAAATCTCTCCAAGTATGTTAAATCTCTCCCAAATCTCTCCAAGAATGTGAAATCTCTCCAAGTATGTGAAATCTCTCCCAAATCTCTCCAAGTATGTGAAATCTCTCCTAAATCTCTCCAAGTATGTGAAATCTCTCCAAGTATGTGAAATCTCTCCCAAATCTCTCCAAGTATGTGAAATCTCTCCCAAAATTTCTCTCAAACTTTTTATAGTCATCCGGGTCATCCCGACCCTTAACGTGGTCAAAAATCACGCAAAACGGAAAGATTTCTCAAAAAACAGCTATATAGAACCGAAACCCCTCTTAGGAGCCGAACCTCTTAGGAGCGGAAACCCTTCTTAGGAACCAAAAGTGTCAGAAGCATCTCGGACCGAAGCCAGCAGCGAGGACCGAACTTCGGCCCCCCATCCGAGACCCTCGCATCCCCCACTTCGGACCTTCGGTCTTCCCCTCCCACTCTCGGTTCCCTCTCGGTTCTCACACTCCTAAGAGCCGAACCTCGCAGGTTCGGTCCCTAATGCCGGTTTTCGACTACTTTCGCCTCCTAAGCCCGTTTTTGACGGGATTTTTTCACCAAATTCATATTTTTATCATTTTTAACCCCCAGAACTCTTATTTTAATTATTTTTCAAGGATTTATTAATTATAAATCATAATTTTACAATAAGAAGAGTATTCTACACCACAAGTGGGTCAAGTGTGACCACTTGCCTCCTATGTGTCACTTTTTCATTGGTCCAACCTTATCCACATCACACAAACCAAGGCAAACATCCCTTCACCCTAGCCACTTGCTCCAGCAACCCTCCATATAAAGAAATGCCTGGGATTTCCTTGATCATTTGCTTCACCATCAAACATTATACACTTCTTAAACCATCAAGAGGGCCTCTTTTCAATCAACTTTCAGCCACACTTTTGATGTGTTCTT
Source organism: Lactuca virosa (assembly GCF_052849685.1). Lineage (NCBI taxonomy): Eukaryota > Viridiplantae > Streptophyta > Magnoliopsida > Asterales > Asteraceae > Lactuca > Lactuca virosa. The sequence continues at coordinate 1,758,797 of NC_136433.1, read as the reverse complement.
GAGTCATTTATTCACTTATTGGTAAGTATTTCCTTCTAACTCAAGTGCTATTACATGTTTTCATAACACTCTTGGATCATCGACTCATATCTTAACACCAAAACTCGTTCTTAGGATCATCCAAAACTTCGTGTGTTCATCAAATGATCTAGACTTGAAACTCATCATCTTCAACCTTCCACTCTTCAAGAAATCATTCAAGGTGAGTTCATACCCCTACATTTTCTAGTTTTCTTCAGTTTTCAAGGGGGGGGGGGGAATACAAGTTAAAATACCAAAACATATTCAAAACTCAACTTGACAGCTTACAACATAAAAGTTGTGACCTGTTCACGAACTGTTTTACCCAACTTAAACTTAATATCTTTCACAACTGCTTAATGTGCAAGTAGTTCAGGTTTATACCTTTAAAATGACTACTTGCACATCTCCATATGATTTTTCTACGATTTATGGTGATTTTTACAAAACTGCCTATCATTTCAGAAACGAATTCTGACCAGTCTATGATTATGAACACTTTCAAATAAGATAGAGACTTATAAAAATCATAATAAAAATTATGAATAAACTAGACACATTTTCTAAACTCTCAGAGTTTACGGAGTTAGTTTTCGACTCCGTATGGTTTTTCTATGATAATTTCAAAACAGTGCAGAAAGGATAAAAAACTAGTTGCATAGTTTACCTTATTAACAACACTTTGTAGTATGTTGAGCAAAGTGCATAACAATAAGTTTCTCAATGTTTGGATGCATTATTGTTAGTTTATCATCATAAACAGAAATTAGTCATTCATGTTAAGGTTTTTCCTCCATTCATTTCGAACACATATAATAAACTACATTAAGTATAGTTTATGAATTTTCGATAAAAGCATACTACATGGAAAAGGTTTTACTCTCAAAACAAATGGGTTTTTCATATACTACTTGATAAACTATAATAGTAATAGTTTATGGATTTATATCACAAATGTATTTTCATAAAAGGTGATTTCACTTCCTCCACGGAAGAGGTTTTATACTCAAAACTATATGTAAACTAGTTAACGTAAGTTGTGAGACATTCTCCTTCGGGGTACTCTTAAGTACCACATAAAATCCTGAATTAGTTATAACCAGAGTCTCTTGTAGGGAGAGCGTGATAATTGTGTATAGATCTATATTGGGATTGACAACCCACACCCATGCTGCTTGCATAAGTCGAATTGGCCGATCGGGGGTGATAAGTGTCATTTCGATTCCGACGCCTGAAGAACGTCGCAAGCAGGTTATTCGGTCGTAGTATGGTTATAGCGACTCACATAGGGAGTTAACAATCTTTCAAGTTTACATGAAAAATTCTACTTTGAAAAGGGGTTTTACTTCTAAATTAAACGAGTTTATGCCGATTTAAACTTGCATGAATTACTCTAAGTATGGAAAAATACTTGTATATTCCCGGTCTTGACGTTTAAGGCTACATAACTTTTTATAAGGAAAATATTGGATTTTCTTTGGAAACACATTTCCATTATGAACATTATAAGTACAAAACACACACATATTCTCTGTCTTAACATTTAGGACTACATGACTTTTATAAGGAAAATATTGGATTTTCTTTGGAAACACATTTCCATTATGAACATTATAAGTACAAAACACACACATATTCTCTGTCTTAACATTTAGGACTACATGACTTTTATAAGGAAAATATTGGATTTTCTTTGGAAACATATTTCTATCAAAACTACATTTCATCTAGAATTGTTAGACTTCAACTATAATTGCTAAGTGTATATGCTAGAGTTATATAAGAATCTAGTCGCAATCGACCTAGAATTGGTGGGCCCGCCTTACTTCTTGTTCCTTGTTTGGTTGTGGACCTAGGGCAGACCCATTATATTCGACGGTTTATTTAACTTAAATTTTATATAACTTATATACACTGGGTGATTATAGAAGGAATCTACGGGTCTTTCTAGGGTACATTATTGCATAACATAGGAAAATATTAAATTTTATGGAATCATATTCTATCGCTTTTTACAAGGAAAACAACTTCTTTCTCAAATAAAACTCTTATGAACTCACCAACTTAATTGTTGACGCTTTTTCAAACTACTTGTATTCTCAAGAATTCAGTGAAACAGAAAATCAACCGCTTTTGAGGATGGGACGTTAAATCGTCAAACATTTCATTTTTGTCATCATAAGTGTAATTGATTGGAAACATGTAAACACATACTATTGTATAACTTTTTCAATTATATTTATGATGGTTGTATTTACTTTGGGCACTATTATACTCGTTGTTGTGATACTATACATGAAGTCCTCCACCCCCGGACTTATCCGCCATCCTTGGTTTGGGGGTGTGACAGATTGGTATAAGAGCATTGTTTATAGTGAACTAAGTATATCGAACCACATAAGATATACAAACTATAAATGCATTGGGACTAAAGTCTTTAATTAAACATTTTCAAATAACTATACTTTTAGAAATAAATAGTTTCTTGTTAAAAGTATAAGTACATACATGCATACCGGTTTAGTGCCACGTCTAAGGAAAACACAAAAGTTAAAAATAGAAGAGTTGTGCAATGTGAATATGCCCTGGGATATGCAATCAAGTCTGGGAGGAATATAGCCTGATCAACTATATTTGTCCGAGAAGTGACTAGTATGTGCCAAGGGATAGTCATAGTGGACAACAAGTCTATCAACTTACCAACACCCATACCAGAAAATCGTTAACAACCAAACATAACATTTAAAATACTATAGGAGTATTTTGTGGTAGTATAACTTATGTGAAAACTAAACTGATTCTTGCTAGTAGGTCTACAATCACTAAACGGATACGCTAAAGTTATATATAACCTAGATATGTAACTGGTATGCACCATGTCATCATAAAAGTAACTAAAGAGGATCAAACCCCTATAAGTATTTCTAGGAATATAATTATTATATGCCTCTTACCTCACCCCTATTCTCGCACGGACATCATGGCAAGATTTTACTTACCGGGAGACCCCTACTTTTCGAACCCGGAAATCTAGTGGGTGATGAGGAAAATAGTCGAAGATGGAGCCAGAGGTCGACAACTCTCCTTACATAGCCAGGGCTCTCGCGAACTGCCTCGACTACATCGAACCTGTGCCCCGTTGGGCAGCATTGATCAAGGGATGGAGTCGCCATCAGCAACAGCAATCATCATTTGGGGAGGAATTGTCGTGATCAGAGTTCATTTTACTCACAAGACCTGGTAGATTAGGCCTATGAGTATGCGTTGGTGTTACTCCCCTCCATGTGTAGGCCCGACCCCGCAAGTTAGTGATTACACTAGTCGAGAGATTTATTTGCGGTCCAAACTTTTCCTTGCAATAATGTGGTGTAGACCTGCATCAGGCTCAAAACCTTTCTCTAAAAACTAAATATAGTAGAATCATACAAATGAAAGGGGCATGCGTATTATTTCATTGGGAGCAATACTACTAAGAATTCATAAGTTTATTATATATAAACTCTCATTATGAATTGTTTTCAAAGGACACCAAAAACATTGGAACATGATACACTCAGAACTAAGATAAACTGAGTGAGATAACTTCTGACGTATAAACCCTTATTCAATACTCATTACCATCTCTTCTTTTTAAACCTCATGGTTGAAAGGTGCCTTTCCATAGACCTATAGGGTGCGGTCATACCAGCACTAATGCACCGGATCCCATCAGAACTCCTTAACTAAGTGTGTTTGGACAAACCTAATCCTAGGATGGGAAAAGTTAACGCCCATACAAAACCTACTTCTACCCACTACCATAAACTCCGTCTCCGGAACGTTAGTAGAAACATCAAGAATAGTTCAGTAAAGTGCGAAATTTATATATGTGTATATAAATGATAGGGGTATAATTAGAATCATCCCCACTCATGAAATCGCTTCTCCCCACGCAACAGAGTTATGTCTTCACAAGAAGGTAACCAGCCAACAAGCAAGGCAGCAATCCTGCAGATAGACTTTGCTACTTTCCAAGCTGCGGTCACGGTAGCAGTGACAGCCGTCATGGCGCAACTCAATACTAACAACCCCAGCAGAGTTGAAGGCGGTGTTGGCAATTCTAACCGCAGTAACAGTCAAGAACACCAGCGGGTGTCTACCCACGAAGACGCCTCAGACCACAAGCCCAAGAGCAAGAAGCGAAAGTTTTGGAACAAAAAGAAGCGCAACCTATCTCAAAAACGCGCTAAAAGACAACAATTCGTGGCTGCCCCTGTAATTACAACATCAGTCCCGACTCATGCCTCGACACTAGCCACATTGTCTGTCACTCAAGCACCAGTCAGACAATATATGGGAACACTTCCAAAGTGTATCAAGTGTAGCTACCATCACAATGGGGCTTGCCGGGTGATGCACTGTAAAAACTGCAACAAGGACGGACATACTGCCCGCTTCTGCAGGAAACAGACCCAACACATCGCTTCAATCACCAACATTAGTGTAAGTCCAGTATGCTACCTATGCGGTGAAACGAGACACTTCAAGAGAGACTGTCCAACTGAGAGGAATGACGGGGGAACAGGAGGAACGTGACAAACAAACCAGCAAAAGCAACAAGGAACCTTATTAGGACTTTTGTAATGTTTCCAACAACAAAAACGTTTAAGTACCATATGTTTGTAATGAAATTGGTACGATGCTAAAATTATCGTATATCAAAAAGTAGTTAAAATACTCTCTCGTTCAATCAAATCAAATACACTTATATATGATCTTAGGATCATTACTAGTAAGCTGGGATAACTTGGTATATACATCAAGGCTAATTATAATCAAAATACTAAAGACTTAAAGCGAATAATTCCGACTTAACTCCTATTTCATGTCTAGTAGTGAGATTAGGGTAGAGTCACCCACTCGACGGGTTCGTCAATACCAATTTACATGCGACTTACATATACCGATCGATCATAGAATGATCGGTCGGGGATCATGATATAAGGAATCACTACTAGTATTCAGAACACTCTTACTACCAGTGCTAGCTGTTGTGGTATGAATCATTTGCAGTAAAAATAACACCGATCAAAACAGAGCACACTAACAAGAATCACATTATACTCCATCTCCCTAATGAATAATTCGTACGAATACAACCTAACACATGTGTTACTAAAAAGATCCGTTGTCATCATTCGATGTCGATTGGTATAGTCCTCACTTTCCCGATTACACGGCTACGAAAAGACCCTTCACCTAACCTCGAAACCCTCGTCTCTTATAAACGCAAATCCGACACGGACCTCCGGGCCATCTCTCGCTGTGAAACCTCAAAACACTCACCAGAGGAGTATTACACTTTCCGCACCTTTTCAAATTATTTCTAGTAAACCCTTCGAGAATATCACACGTATAACAGGACAAGAGCAAGCACAGAAGCTTGAGACGGATACAGTAGTCTATCACTACGAAGTGTATACGCGAGGATAATATATAATTAAGATTCTATGGACATTGGATGTGTGTTTTCTCCCTATTTACTGTTCCTTGTCTGGTTGTGGACTTGGGGCGGAGTCACCCATCCAACTGTCTTACCAATCCTAATTACATACGACCTCTATACGCAAGTTAAAGATAGATGGACCAGGTACGAGTCCTACCATGAACTTCGGGACAAGGCTACCCAGGAGTGCGAATGAACGTCCTACCATCCGAATAAGTCTAGTCTCGAAAACCGAACCCATATGCTCCCTACCGACCTAATCAAACGAGAAACACTAAAGCAGATCTTATGCAGCGCTCCGAGGGGAAGTATTACTTACGACTTTGTATAAATTCGAGAAAGGCCGAAAGCATCTCGAAGCCGACAAAAGAACCACCCAGATAAGCGACGCAAACCCTCGGAATTGCGGGTTGGTGACCGAGTTCTACCGAAGGCCTCACCATTCAAAAGAATGATATGTTTCGGTAAACAAGGGAAACTAAATCCAAGGTACAGCGGACCATTCGGAATCCTTACTAGGATTGGCTCAGTAGCATACAAACTTCGACTGCCCCAAGAACCTAATAATGTACATCCAACCATCCACGCGTCAAATTTAAAGAAAGGTATGTCCGACGAGACTCTTGTGATACCTCCCGACGAAATCAAAGACGCATCCCTGTTGTGAAGGTCTGTTGGATCATAAAAAAAGGACCTGAGTTTACTTGGGAACGCGAAGGCCAAATGAAGCAAAAATACCCACATCTATTCCCCAACCCTTGATGTCCCACTCAAATGCAAATTTCGGGATGAAATTCCTTCTAACGGGGGGATAATGTGACAACCGTCAAAGTCAAAGTCAAAGTCAACAAGTCAAACTTAACTAGTACTTGTATGTTAACAAGTTAATCTATGTATAAAAATGTGCATTTGTATGTCAAAAATTCAAGTGTCTTGAAGAATATATGTGTTAACAATGTAAAAACCCTAAAAAGGGAGTTAAACGCATCAAAACACGACTAAGGACCCTTTCGGGGACTTAAAACGATCATTAACGAAGCATAACGGGGTTCACGAACCTTGCATTTGCGAGATTATGCGATAATAATGGCTAAGGTTAAATCTCTCCCAAATCTCTCCAAGTATGTGAAATCTCTCCCAAATCTCTCTAAGTATGTGAAATCTCTCCCAAATCTCTCCAAGCATGTGAAATCTCTCCCAAATCTCTCTAAGTATGTGAAATATCTCCCAAATCTCTCCAAGCATGTGAAATCTCTCCCAAATATCTCTAAGTATGTGAAATCTCTCCAAGTATGTTAAATCTCTCCCAAATCTCTCCAAGAATGTGAAATCTATCCAAGTATGTGAAATCTCTCCCAAATCTCTCCAAGTATGTGAAATCTCTCCTAAATCTCTCCAAGTATGTGAAATCTCTCCCAAATCTCTCCAAGTATGTGAAATCTCTCCAAGTATGTGAAATCTCTCGCAAATCTCTCCCAAAATCTCTCTCAAACTTTTTATAGTCATCCGGGTCATCCCGACCCTTAACGTGGTCAAAAATCACGCAAAACGGAAAGATTTCTCAAAAAACAACTATATAGAACCGAAACCCCTCTTAGGAGCCGAACCTCTTAGGAGCCGAAACCCTTCTTAGGAACCGAAAGTGTCAGAAGCATCTCGGACCGAAGCCAGCAGCGAGGACCGAACTTCGGCCCCCCATCCGAGACCCTCGCATCCCCCACTTCGGACCTTCGGTCTTCCCCTCCTACTCTCGGTTCCCTCTCAGTTCTCACACTCCTAAGAGCCGAACCTCGCAGGTTCGGTCCCTAATGCCGGTTTTCGACTACTTTCGCCTCCTAAGCCCGTTTTTGACGGGATTTTTTCACCAAATTCATATTTTTATCATTTTTAACCCCCAGAACTCTTATTTTAATTATTTTTCAAGGATTTATTAATTATAAATCATTATTTTACAATAAGAAAAGTATTCTACGCCACAAGTGGGTCAAGTGTGCCCACTTGCCTCCTATGTGTCACTTTTTCATTGGTCCAACCTTATCCACATCACACAAACCAAGGCAAACATCCCTTCACCCTAGCCACTTGCTCCAGCAACCCTCCATATAAAGAAATGTCTGGGATTTCCTTGATCATTTGCTTCACCATCAAACATTATACACTTCTTAAACCATCAAGAGGGCCTCTTTTCTATCAACTTTCAGCCACACTTTTGATGTGTTCTTGAGTCATTTATTCACTTATTGGTAAGTATTTCCTTCTAACTCAAGTGCTATTACATGTTTTCATAACACTCTTGGATCATCGACTCATATCTTAACACCAAAAATCGTTCTTAGGATCATCCAAAACTTCGTGTGTTCATCAAGTGATCTAGACTTGAAACTCATCATCTTCAACCTTCCACTCTTCAAGAAATCATTCAAGGTGAGTTTATACCCCTACATTTTCTAGTTTTCTTCAGTTTTCAAGGGGGGGGGGGGAATACAAGTTAAAATACCAAAACATATTCAAAACTCAACTTGACAGCTTACAACAGAAAAGTTGTGACCTGTTCACGAACTGTTTTACCCAACTTAAACTTAATATCTTTCAAAACTGCTTAATGTGCAAGTAGTTCAGGTTTATACCTTTAAAATGACTACTTGCACATCTCCATATGAGTTGTCTACGATTTATGGTGATTTTTATAAAACTACCTATCATTTCAGAAATGAATTCTGACCAGTCTGTAATTATGAACACTTTCACATAAGATAGAGACTTATAAAAATCATAATAAAAATTATAAATAAACTAGACACATTTTCTAAACTCTCAGAGTTTACGGAGTTAGTTTTCGACTCCGTATGATTTTTCTATGATAATTTCAAAACAGTGCAGAAAGGATAAAAAACTAGTTGCATAGTTTACCTTATTAACAACACTTTGTAGTATGTTGAGCAAAGTGCATAACAATAAGTTTCTCAATGTTTGGATGCATTATTGTTAGTTTATCATCATAAACAGAAATTAGTCATTCATGTTAAGGTTTTTCCTCCATTCATTTCGAACACATATAATAAACTACATTAAGTATAGTTTATGAATTTTCGATAAAAGCATACTACATGGAAAAGGTTTTACTCTCAAAACAAATGGGTTTTTCATATACTACTTGATAAACTATAATAGTAATAGTTTATGGATTTATATCACAAATGTATTTTCATAAAAGGTGATTTCACTTCCTCCACGGAAGAGGTTTTATACTCAAAACTATATGTAAACTAGTTAACGTAAGTTGTGAGACATTCTCCTTCGGGGTACTCTTAAGTACCACATAAAATCCTGAATTAGTTATAACCAGAGTCTCTTGTAGGGAGAGCGTGATAATTGTGTATATATCTATATTGGGATTGACAACCCACACCCATGCTGCTTGCATAAGTCCGATCGGCCGATCGGGGGTGACAAGTGTCATTTCGATTCCGACGCCTGAAGAACGTCGCAAGCAGGTTATTCTGTCGTAGTATGGTTATAGCGACTCACATAGGGAGTTAACAATCTTTCAAGTTTACATGAAAAATTCTACTTTGAAAAGGGGTTTTACTTCTAAATTAAACGAGTTTATGCCGATTTAAACTTGCATGAATTACTCTAAGTATGGAAAAATACTTGTATATTCTCGGTCTTGACGTTTAAGGCTACATGACTTTTTATAAGGAAAATATTGGATTTTCTTTGGAAACACATTTCCATTATGAACATTATAAGTACAAAACACACACATATTCTCTGTCTTAACATTTAGGACTACATGACTTTTATAAGGAAAATATTGGATTTTCTTTGGAAACACATTTCCATTATGAACATTATAAGTACAAAACACACACATATTCTCTGTCTTAACATTTAGGACTACATGACTTTTATAAGGAAAATATTGGATTTTTTTTGGAAACATATTTCTATCAAAACTACATTTCATCTAAAATTGTTAGACTTCAGCTATAATTGCTAAGTGTATATGCTAGAGTTATATAAGAATCTAGTCGCAATCGACCTAGAATTGGTGGGCCCGCCTTACTTCTTGTTCCTTGTTTGGTTGTGGACCTAGGGCAGACCCATTATATTCGACGGTTTATTTAACTTAAATTTTATATAACTTATATACACTGGGTGATTATAGAAGGAATCTACGGGTCTTTCTAGGGTACATTATTGCATAACATAGGAAAATATTAAATTTTATGGAATCATATTCTATCGCTTTTTACAAGGAAAACAACTTCTTTCTCAAATAAAACTCTTATGAACTCACCAACTTAATTGTTGACGCTTTTTCAAACTACTTGTATTCTCAGGAATTCAGTGAAACAGGAAATCAACCGCTTTTGAGGATGGGACGTTAAATCGTCAAACATTTCATTTTTGTCATCATAAGTGTAATTGATTGGAAACATGTAAACACACACTATTGTATAACTTTTTCAATTATATTTATGATGGTTGTATTTACTTTGGGCACTATTATACTCGTTGTTGTGATACTATACATGAAGTCCTCCACCCCCGGACGTTTTCGCCATCCTTGGTTTGGGGGTGTGACACTTAAGCTCCATGGAATCAAGCTACAACATCACATGGTATGTCATTCTACTAGATCCAAGGTTTATAGGGTTGCATGTACACCATAGGAGTGTTAGAATGCTCAAAACCCATCAACACTGAGATAGTGTCGAAGACGACCGAGCAGATTCAGCAGGTCAGTCAGAGGTTACTGACAGCCCAGAGTCGCTAGAAGAGTTACGCAGATCGGCGACGATCCGAGTTAGAGTTCCAGGTTGGAGATTATGTCCTCCTGAAGGTTTCCCCATGGAAAGGGGTGATCTGATTCAGAAAACGGGGCAAGCTAGGGCCTCGATACATTGGTCCTTTCAGAGTGATCGCCAGAGTAGGTAAGGTAGCTTATCGGTTGGAGCTATCTGCAGAGTTGAGTCAGATTCATAACACCTTCCACGTGTCTAAGTTGAGGAAGTGTGTAGCCGAGGAGACGGATATGGTACCATTAGAGGACATTCAGGTGGATGCGAGCTTGAATTATATAGAGAGGCCGATCAATATCTTGGATCGGAAGGTGAGGGTTCTGAGAAACAAAGAGGTGCCCCTAGTTCAGGTTTAGTGGCAACATTGGAAGGGATCAGAGTGGACTTGGGAGCCGGAGTCGAAGATGCGCGAGCAGTACCCAAAGTTATTCCCAGAGCATGACTTCGAGGGCGAAGTCTGATTCTAGTGGGGTAGAATTGTAACATCCTGATTCCTAGGTATAATATTTATATATATGTTTATTTATTTATGAGTTGACAGGGTGACTCGACGAGTTGGTGCCTCAACTCGTCGAGTAGGGACGAAATGGCCACGTGGGTTTAATGACCGACTCGACGAGTCAGAGAGTCGACTCGCCGAGTTGGCGCTGTGAGATAAAACCCTAAATCTCCGAGGTTGGGACCTATTTAAAGGACCTTATGTCCTCATTTCCGCCTCACCAGCCACCCAACTCCCCTGTGTGAAACCCTAATTGGCCATTGGAGCTAAGAGAGAGTTAGAGAGGTTATATTGAGTGTTTTTGGTGAACCATTGGAAGAGAAGAAGAGAGATTCAAGCAAGGAACGAGGAAAAGTTGTGGGATCCAGTGTTCTTTCACTTGGAGCTTCTGATGGAAGGTAAAAGTCATCACCTTGCTCATCATATTGTTTAGATCTTGTTAATGAGGAAATTTTGGGGCTTTTTCCATATTTCCCTTGAGATTTTGTGTGACTTGTGCTTGCTAAGCATAGAGACATCAGATCTGGACCTTGTGAGCCTGTGACGTCCATAGAGTCCAAAGGTCCCAACTTTATCCAACCATAAAAGAGTTCTTGTGCTTAAACAGCTTAGTTAGAGTTTGTAGTGGCATTATGGAACAAATATGTCATGCATGCACGTAAAGATCTAAGCTTTAAGTGACATTCGAACCTTAGGAGTCTAGATCTAGAGTTTGGAGTAGCAGATCTGCCTTAAAACGTCTGAATGAGAAGTTGACTTAAGGGACTCGACGAGTCGATGAGCTGACTCGACGAGTCAGCTGGGGTTTTCCCCGATGAGTCTGGATATGGGTAATTCGGCGAGTCAACGAGACGACTCGACGAGTTAAGTTGGGTTTTCGCGATGTTCTGAGGAACAATGGGGACTCGGCGAGTCACTTAGGTGCACTCGGTGAGTCAGGTCAACATGGACAGTTGACTCGGGTGTTAACTTCTGTTGACTTTAGGGTTTGGTCAAGGCAGGACTTATGGAGACCATGGAGGGATAAAATGGTCTATTACCCATCCTAGGAGCTACAGACGGAGTATCATGAGTTTATTAGGAAATGTGATCTTTAAGTGTTAATTAGAGATGCTTGTTACATGTAGGCGAGAGTTAGACTGTTCGAGGGGTATTCATTTTTCTTGCTTGCTTACGAGGTGAGTCTTCTCACTATACTTACCTAGAGTTGTATCCTTTGTGTGACCGGAGGGTCTTATGTACTTATATTGAGTGTGGTGATATCCTGCATTATTTCTTTGTGATTTATGTTGTGTATTATTTATGTGCCTTATTTGTTGGATTAGGTGTCTAAGCCCATAACTATTATTGATATGTACTTGACCCGAGAGTAGCATGGTCCATTTGGGTTGCATGGCATCAGAACAATTTGGATAGACTTTTTTGAGAAGAGGATATTTATGATTTATTAATATATTATAAGTTCTAATATATTAATATGAAATCATATTATTTAATTAGTATTGATCAAAAATTAGTTTGGAATTAATTTTGTGATCAAAATATACTAATTAAATAAATGGGGATTGATTTGGTAAATCATTCTTTCTTATAAAGTGGGCTTATGATCCATAGTTCTTCATGTTGGGCTAAACCCATGAGGTGACCCATGGATACTCCATGGAGGTTAAAACCCATGGATCATGAGGAATGTGGAAAGTCATGAGTTACATGGTGTAACCCTAATGTGCACACTATATAAGAAGCCTCATAGCTCATGAAATGACACCTTTAAAAAAAAGTGATAAGAAGTGAGGGCTAGCCGATTTGTGAAGCAAGTGTTCTTCTCTCAAGTTATTCCAATTGTTGGTGGTGTTGTGTGATTCCATTTGAGGTGCAACACTTGGGGCACTAAGTTCTTAAAGGTCCAAGGCTTCCAACTACAACAAAAGGTATGTATTCTAACTTGTTTTATTACCCAAGTATTAGAGTTTGTATGCTAGTTAGGGTAATACCTTGGAAAGATCAAGTTTGCATGTATAATAGAGAAAACATAGATCCAAGGTATTTAGGGTTGCATGCACACCTTAGGAGTGTTAGAATGCTCAAAACCCAACAGTGGCATCAGAGCCTAGGGTTGTTTTCAATTATACTTGATGCTACTAGCTTGAAAATGCTTTAAAAATCATTTTTCTGCTGTTCTGGACAGTGGACTCGCCGAGTCCACTGGGGGACTCGCCGAGTCCAAGCACAAATTCATCCCACTCGCCGAGTTGGTTCATACACTTGACGAGTTGGTTCTCCAGAATGCAGATTTTCGATGTTTTTGGCTAGAATTGGACTAGGATCATTACCCTAAGCTGTTTTTGAACTTATAAACCTGTTTTTAATGTGGTAATGATCATGCTTATCCAATTTATAAGATAATTGTCAAAGTTTCATGTTTTGTATTAGTATGCTAATTACATGAAATTTTTTTGATATGAATTATCTTGTTCATATGAGTTTAATCTAGATCATGGACATTATTTCACATGCGTGTTAGTTTATTTGATGATCTTTATGGCCTTTAATGTACTCCATAACTTGTTCTTAAGTTATGGAATGTGAAATTTTTTTCTTTTAAAGAGTTCATTAAACTCACAGGTTATGGTCTTGAAGAGTCTTTTTCCATAAATGTTTTTATGAACTCCATAACGTGTCCTCAAGTTATGGATTTTCAAGAGTCTTTTCATTAAAACCTATATTAAACTCATAAGTTATGGATTCCAAAAGTTTTTAAATAGTTCAAAACTTGCCCTCAAGTTTTGGAATTTGTAAATGTAAAAGTCTAACTTTTGAAACATTTAATTCCAAACCCTAGAATTTTAAAAGTTTAAAATTCTACCCTTATATTATTATAATATTATAGGTTTAATATTTATATATATGTATAAGAACAAAGTCAGTCTTACCGTTAGTAGGCCTCATTCACGAAGCCGGTCTATAAGGGGGGTATAAGGTTACTGCCTATAAAATGACAGTTTAATGGGTGTCCACTCTCACCCACCCCTTCCTTGACTGGTGGAGGGTCGTTAGCCGAACGGGTAGGATAGGACTCTAATTCTCCCTTCATTAAAAGTATAGTGATAAATATAAAGTAACTAAACACTTATAAATTCCCAAATCTTAATTACTTAGGAAAATGTGAATATGGTGCTAACCCATGAAATTGCACTTTGCACCTTGTTAAGTTGTTAGTGGAGCGTGTGTGGTTAACTGGCACACTAATCTGGGACTGACAGTGCGTGGCAAAGGGTAACTTGATGTTAATCATAGTTCAGTGGAGCGTGTGTGGTTAACCGGTACATTGATTAGGTAGTTGTAACATTGGGTGTACCAAGCTAATTTGCATGGTTATTCACACCTTGTTTGTGATCATCGGCATCCCAGTCACAAACTTGAAGGGCACAATGGAGATTTAAACATGCCATTGAAAGTTTCAATGAATCTCAAAGGATGTAGGAATTTCAATTCACTTAAAACCTAAAATTCTTTTTCGTTTTTCGTGATGGAAATTGGTAAATCGTCATTTTCTTACTTCAAATATTTTGCAATTGGATTACGGCATCCCTCTTCCAAATTGTAAAATATTGTGTTAGGTCCTAGCCTTAATATTTCATTTGGGTGTTATATTAAGGACTTAAATCAACTAACTTGAATTTCTCCCATTGTAGATGTCTAGTTCAGACATCTATGGTCTTCCTAAATCTTTTGGAACAAGCTTTCCTCTTGAAGATCATGACCCGCAGTTGGATCGTGGAAGTCATACTTCACTTCCTCCACCTCCTCCAATAATTCTCCCTAACCCACAGGTTCAAAGACTTGAAAAATTAAAGGTCACTCAAGCCCTACTTGCAATGAAACATCAAGATGAAAGGCATGTGTGTACTCACGTCTTGGAGATGAAGTCACATATTGACAGGCTGAGAGTATTGGGTGTCGTTGTCTCGAGGAAGTTGGTGGTTGACTGGGTTCTTCAATCCCTTCCTGAGTCATATAGTGAGTTCATTAAGGACTACTATGTGACAGACCACGGCATGACCCTTATTGATCTTACCTATTTACTTGTTGCTGCTGAATCAGCAATGATTTGGTGCACTGGAAAAGCAAATTTGATTGGAAGATCTACTCCCCAAACTTCCATGGATATTGACAATGGAAACATTGGAAGTCCAGAAAAGATTTCTCTTTCTAAAGGAAAGAGAAAGGCTAAGTCTGAGATTGTCACGTGTACCATTCCCAAAGAGTCTATATGTTTCTATTGCCAAGAGAAGGGGCATTGGTTGCGAAGCTGTCCTGACTACCTGAAGGATCGGAGAAAAAGGTAGAATCGAAAGGTTTAACTCTGCTTCAGGTAAGTCTACTGTCTAACTCTATTAAGTTCCTAATTGTTGATTCTTAATACATTATGTGACAAGGTTGCATTTGATGTTTTGTAGGATCATGCAAAGGGAAGGAAGCTTAAAGGAAGAGTATGTTGAATCTGATCGCGAAGATGGATTTCAATCGCATGGTTCGAAGATCGGATTTTTGAGCTGCTGCTTAGGAGTTATGATAGATTGCTAGGAAATATGTAATAATATAGTTTTCATTTGTAATTGCATTGTAAGGAAAAGTTTTTTTTCTGTATTTTATAAATAAATAAAATTTTGTTTTTATTTTTATTATATCTCCTTGCAATGGCATTTGTGAAAATTGATGTTTGTATGTTTCTATGTTAGCAATATGAATTTGATTCTTTCGTTTGTGGTAGTGTCGAGTATTTTCCAAATAAGGAAAGATTCTCATCACCCAAGTTTCAATTGGACAGAAACTTGGAATCATGCAAGTTGTATTGTATGATGAATGAGAATTTTCATCTTTGGTAAATTAAGACTAATTCATTGTTCACATGTATATGTGAGTCAAGTGAAGGACTAGGGAATCAGGTACACTCGGTGTACGCTGGTCAAGGTCCACCACAAAGGTCGATAAGACTATTCGTCATGATTTACTAAAGTTTAGTAAACATTGTTATGGTTACAAGTTTAAGTATAATTATGTGACATTAGAAAAGGTTCAATGTATGGTAGAACGAATGAGAAGAATCAAATTAGGCAGAAAGATAAAAGTATCTCCAATCTGAAAAGATGGGAGAGTACTTTAGTATCATGTTTTATGATCATCTTAAAGTTAATGGAAAAACCATATCACAATTGATCCTCTAAAGACATCTTAGTGCATTTATATGGCTAAGAAAAGGAATCATGAATTGTTGAAATAGTTTAAATCAAGAAGATGAGTCATACTTCGTTCCCAAAACAAGTCTTATAGTAATACTCCAAGATTGTACTCTTGAGTGACATGATCTTAAGAAAGGTTTAAAACACTTATCAAGTGTAGAGTAAAAGTTTCTACTCTTGTACATTTGAAATTGGTAAGTTGTGATGTTTTGGATAAAACAAAGACCAACTAAGGCCAATTGTGTGAAGTGTTTGTCTTGATTAGAATCCGCACTAATTCCTGAATATTTGTTTGTCAAGGAATGTTTCTTGACAGTGAATCGTATATGTCAAGAGGTCAGTGGGAGTCTTAAAGATCTTGACAAGTTTCAATAACTAATCAAGAATAAACCTATTGTTAAACACTAGCACACGACTTGAGGTTTGTGACCTATCGTGTTGACACATTCTTGTTTCTGTGCCCATTCCAGTTAAAGTTGACTATGCATGTGAGTTCTAAGAGTTCTCATTTGGTTGCATAACAACCTGGAAGTAATGGTAGGCCCTTGTGCTGCCAGGTGGCAAGAAATTAAGATTGATCAAGTTCAGTCCAAATGAGTTTGAATTTGTCGCTAACCTTGTCTTGTGATTATGGTTATGACAAACTCACATGGATAGGAACACATACACCATAAAATCTAAGTGTCAAAGGTTTCTCTCCGATTCATGAAAATGATTGTGAGGAAACGCTTTCACTAAGTAGATTTTAAGGAGATAGAAATTGTGATATTTGCATTCTGAAATTTAATTATGAGTACGACATCCCTCTTCATAATTTGAATTGTGAGAAAAGGCAAAGGGTCTAAACATTTGAGACTTATTGCTATAAGTTCTAAAATTGTTTAGACACACATGTGAGCTATCTAAGGAAAGGTGTATGAGTTTGAGAAGCCTAGATAAAGCCTTATCGAAGCATCTCGTATCAGAAATCTGAACTTTGGTAATGAAAGTCAATTAGTATTGATTTCTAGAAGTCCAGCTGATTTCTGAATACATGTCAAAGCTAGTGGGAGCATAAGTGTTATGCTAATAATCATTGTTATGCTAGTGGGAGCATAATTATTATGGTATGTGTTGCAAGTTAGCAATGTTAATTATAGATAACAAAGGTTTCAATTCCCAAAGTTGCAGGGTTTGAAAAGTTGTTTTGCTATAATTAAGGGAGAGGAATTTATACTTCATTTCAATTCTAAAAGCTTAGAATAGCAAAAGACTGATTAAGCATTGTGTCTTTATGTTAGACATTATGAATCGCATCCCATATGCTTCGGGTATAGGTTTGATTGCATATGCTATAATATTCTCGTGTTCTAAATTTTCCAAATGCCTAGGGCATTAAGAGGGAAAAAGGAATAGAACTGGATATGACTAAAGTGGTTAAACTACTGTTAAGGACAATTTAAGGTTCGCTAAAGATTGGTCGCTTAAGGACAGTTGGAAGTATAGTAATGGATGGACCATATTGACATTATTATGAATAGACAAGAGTCTATTAATAATGAGTTGTCGTATGGAAAATATGGAATGTTTCCATATTGGGAGTTGAAGAATAGACGAAAAAGTTAGAAACTTTTATGCAAGAAGGATGTTCAAAGGAATGTACTTTGAATTTGAGACTTCATTTCCATGGAATTGTTTTGTAATAACCTCCAAAGTAATATTTTGTAATATCATTGGTCAAGTCTCTATGACTTTTCGCACCTAGACATTACAAAAGAATCTTTGCATGATAGTTTAGAATCTAACACTTTCTAGCAGTGACAAAAATTTGGAATTCTTACACTTGCAATAAGGATTTAGAATTTTGAAATGATCATCATTGAAATGTTTTTCGATTGATCTATTTCACAAAGTAAGGACCATAGACAAACATAGTGTGCATGCTTGGTGCATGGCATAACTATTGTTTAGACAAACATAGTGTGCATGCTTGGAACATGGGACAACTATTGTTTTAATTCAAGTATTAAGTTGATTATTTCAAACATCATAAAATGAATAATGGGTAATCAATATGACTAAAAGGTTTTGGGCCATATAGGATTATTATTATTCTTGTGTTTCGCTTTGCATGTTTTGACTTCCCGAATAACTAGGTTATTCAAATTATCCACAGTCGATCATACTTTGGAAGTAGGTATTGAGGCAAGACTGTCATGAATGGGTCTATAGTTTGTCTAGGACAAGGTTGCTACAGTGTTCATGAGTGCTCCTGGAATAAGTTTCGAGTATTGGATTCAACCCACGCTCATTTGAATCACTTCATGGATTTTATCACGAGTGATCATGAAACGATAATATCTTATATTCTTGAAACGGAGACATGTGAGTTGTAGTTGCGAGTCGGTTGCACATTGACATATGTAAACGCACCAGTAACTTGGATGTTATAAAACATATCGTTGCGTGTAATTCGATGAGTAAGTACAAGCGAGCATTTGGGTCGAAGTTTATCTGTTCCTTTTACCCCATGTGGATAAAACCGATATATGTGGGCCCCTCGATGATTTAGTGATGACAATAGGCCTGGACTGATTTGATTTGTTCAATTCGTCAGTCGTCATAAATTGGAAATCAAGAAACAACAGATGGACAGAGAGAATGATTATAATCCATGTCTCAGTCCATATGATATCAAGAATGGAGGAATAAATGATCCCTTATCTAATGGACGCGTCATTGACAAGGTCATAGTTCGACATCGGCTTTTTAAGAGCTACGATTGCTGGTCGGGTTGGAGTCATGCTTGCAATAGTAGTTATTATACTTATCCAAGTGGGAGACTGTTGGATTAGGTGTCTAAGACCATAACCATTATTGGTACGTACTTGACCCGAGAGTAGCATGGTCCATTTGGGTTGCATGGCATCGGAACAATGTGGATAGACTTTTGTGAGAAGATGATATTTATGATTTATTAATATATTATAAGTTCTAATATATTAATATGAAATCATATTATTTAATTAGTATTGATCAAAAATTAGTTTAGAATTAATTTTGTGATAAAAAGAGACTAATTAAATAAATGGGGATTGATTTGGTAAATCATTCATTCTTATAAAGTGGGCTTATGATCCATAGTTCTTCATGTTGGGCTAAACCCATGAGGTGACCCATGGATACTCCATGGAGGTTAAAACCCATGGATCATGAGGAATGTGGAAAGTCATGAGTTACATGGTGTAACCCTAATGTGCACACTATATAAGAAGCCTCATAGCTCATGAAATGACACCTTTTAAAAAAAAGTGATAAGAAGTGAGGGCTAGCCGATTTGTGAAGCAAGTGTTCTTCTCTCAAGTTATTCCAATTGTTGGTGGTGTTGTGTGATTCCATTTGAGGTGCAACACTTGGGGAACTAAGTTCTTAAAGGTCTAAGGCTTCCAACTACAACAAAAGGTATGTCTTCTAACTTGTTTTATTACCCAAGTATCAAAGTTTGTATGCTAGTTAGGGTAATACCTTGGAAAGATCAAGTTTGCATGTATAATAGAGAAAACATAGATCCAAGGTATTTAGGGTTGCATGCACACCTTAGGAGTGTTAGAATGCTCAAAACCCAACATTATTGAGTTAGGACCGGAGGGTCCGAACCGAGTTGTGAGACCGGAGGGTCTTCACTGAGATACCGGACTGGAGGGTCCACCCGAGTTGTGGGACTGGAGGGTCCCACTGAGACACATTGACCGGAGGGTCTTATTGAGCTATAGCCATGAGAGGCTAATGAGATATGTGTGGTATTTTGGGGAACTCACTAAGCTTCATGCTTACCGTGTTATGTGTTATGTGTTTCAGGTACCTCTCAGGATCGCGGGAAGGCACCGACATGATTGTACACACTTGTTCGAGACTATGTTGAGGATTCTGGGATTTGACTTTATTTGTGGATTTATGTTGACATTTTGAGACACTTGTGGTTTTATAAAATACAATATATGAGTTTTATGTACTTTTAAAAATGAAAATTTGGTTTGAAAATTTACGGTGTTACATAAACACTTGGTACTCCTCATACCATGGTGTTTTCGGCCATATGGTACCTTAGAATGGAGTTTACGGCCAAGGGTGGCCCATTAGAGGGGGTTTACGGCCAAATGAGCCCAAATGAGGGTGTTTTCGAGCCACTATGGCCCAAATAAAGGTGTTTACGGTTTTTGGGTGATTGTTGGATTAGGTGTCTAAGCCCATAACTATAATTGGTATGTACTTGACTCGAGAGTAGCATGGTCCATTTTGGTTGCATATGACCACGACAATTTGATAGGATGGACTTTTGAGAAGAGGTTATTTATGATTTATTAATATATTTGAAGTTCTAATATATTAATATGAAATCATATGGTTTAATTAGTATTTATCAAGAATTGATTTGGAATTAATTTAATGATCAAAAGAGACTAATTAAATTAATGGGGACTAATTGTGTAAATTAGTTATATATGTTTTGGGCTTATGATACATGATGGACTAAGTTCATGGAATAATCGATAAAGAGTTAGCCCACTTGAATCATGGATCATGGATAATAAGCCCAAGAATATGGATTAGGGTTTACCCATGACTCTTGGATTCCTAACATATATATATTTGACCCCATAGCTAAAATCGGTGAGGCTAGTGTTCTTGGAGTCCACATAACCAATTTTGAGTGCAAGAAACTATGTCAAAAGTCATCCTTTGTCCTAGGTGTGTTGTGATTCCATTTGAGGCATTCATACTATTGGTGCTAAGTTCTTAAAAGCCAAACACAACAAGTTCTACAAGCTACATGAAGAGATAAACTCCTAACTAGTATTTTATGTTGTTTATGTCAATTGCATGCTAGTTGTAGGCTTAATGCTTTGGAAACAATATTGCATGTATAATTAGAGAAAACATAGATCCAAAGCATTTAGGGTTGTATGTGCACCATAGAATGTTGTAGTATACAAAACCCAACAGTGGTATTAGAGCCTAGGGTTGTTTTCTATTATATTTGATGCTTGCTTAAATTTCAAAGCTGGAAAAATCGTTTTTCTGCATGTGAACTCGCCGAGTCTATTGGGTGACTCGACGAGTCCACTCAGAAATGGACCAACTCGACGGGTCCAGTTCATGTACTCGCCAAGTTGGTGCTCCAGTGTGCAGAATTTTGAGTTTTCGCCAAAAATTGGATTAGGATCATTACCCTAAACTGTTTTTTGAACCATGAAATCATTTTTTTCATAAGATAATGATCATGCTTGTCCAATTTAAAGATAACTGTCATAATTTCAAGATTTATATTAATTTATATGATTAGGCTAATTTCTTGAAGATTGATGATATGAATTATCTTGTTCTTATGAGTTTAACTAGATCATGTATGTATTATTTGATTATTGTGTTAATTAAAATAATGATCTAAATGTTTTTAATGAAATCCATAACTTGTCCTCAAGTTATGGAAAATGAAATGTCTCATTTTTAAGAGTCAGTTTAAATGGTTTTAAAGTCTTCCATAACTTGTCCTCAAGTTATGGAACATGAAAAGTTTTTTATAAAAACCACATTAAACTCATAAGTTATGGAAACCAAAAGTTTTGACAATTTTCAAAACTTTCCCTCAAGTTTTGGAATTTGTAAAGTCTCACTTTTGAATACTTTAATTCCAAACCCTAGGGTTTTAAAAGTTAAAATTCAACCTTTATACTATTATATTATTGTAAGTTTAATAATTATATATATATATATATATATATATATATATATATATATATATATATATATATATATATATATATATATATATATATATATATATATAAGACAAGTCAGTCTTACCGTTAGTAGGCCTCATTCACGAAGCCGTTCTATAAGGGGGTATAAGGTTACTGCGTATAAAATGGCACTTTAATGGGTGTCCACTCTCACCCACCGCTTCCTTGACCGGTGGAGGGTCGTTAGCCGAACGGGTAGGATAGGACATTAATTCTCCCTCATTAAAAGGATAATGATAAATATAAAGTAACTAAACTTTTATTAAATTCCAAATCTTAGTTACTTTAGGAAAAATGTGAAAATGGTGCTAATCCATGAAATTACACTTTGCACCTTGTTAAGTCGTTAGTGGAGTATGTGTGGTTAACCGACACACTAATATGGGACTGACAATGTGTGGCAAAGGGTAACTTGATGTTAATCATAGATCAATAGAGCGTGTATGGTTAGCTGACACATTGATTAGGTGATTTGTAATATTGGGTGTACCAAGCTAATTTTCATGGTTATTTACACCTTTTTTGTGTTCCTCGGCATCCCAGTCACAAACTTGAAGGGCACAATAGAGATTTAAACATGCCATTGACAAGTTCAATGAATCTCAAAGGATCTAGGAATTTCAAATCCAATTAAAACTTAATAATTTATTTCGTTTTTCATGGTGGAAATTGGTAAATCGTCATTTACATACCTTCAAATATTCTACAATTGGATTATGGCATCCCTTTTCGCAATTATAGAATATTGTGTTGGGTCCTAGCCTTAATATTTCATTTTGGGTGTTTTATTATGGACTTAAATCAACTAACTTGAATTTCTCCCTCATAGACGTCTAGTTCTAACAACTATGGTCTTCCTTATCTTTTTGGAAAAAGCTTTCTAATGAAGATGATATCCCACATGGCGATCAAGGTGAAAGATTAATCCCTTTGTCATGCATTAATGGGACTGGAAATCATACTTCACTTCCTCCACCTCCTCCAATTATTCTCCCTAACCCACAAGTTCAAAGACTTAAAAAGTTTAAGGTCACTCAAGCCCTATTGGCAAGCAAACACAAAGATGGAAGTCTGTATGTGCCAACATATTGACAGGCTGGCAGAGTTGGGTGTCGAAGTCTCAAGGAAGTTGGCTGTTGACTGGGTTCTTCAATCACTTCCTGAGTCATATAGCGGGTTCATTGAGGACTACTATATGACAGACCACGACATGACCCTTATCAATCTTACATATTTGCTTGTTGCTGCTGAATCATCAATGATTTGGTGCACTGGTAAAGCAAAATTGATTGGAAGGTCTACTCCCCAAGCTTCCATGGACATTGACAATGGTAACATTGGAAGTCCAGAAAAGTTTTATCTTCCCAATGGAAAGGGATCGGCCATGGCAAAGTCAATCGACCAAATGGTAAAGAGAAAGGCTAAGTCTGAGATAGTCCAGTATACTATTCCCAAAAGGACCATATGTTCCTATTGCCAAGAGAAGGGGCATTGGTTGTGAAGCTGCCATATTTACCTGAAAGATTGCAAGGATGGTAAAGTCAAAAAGTTTGACTCTACTTCAGGTAAAGTCCACTATCTAACTCTATTAAGTTCCTAATTGTTGATTCTTAATACATAATGTGACAAGTTTTGCATTTTGATGTTTTGTAGGATCATGCAAAAGGAAGGAAGCTTAAAAGTAAGAGCATGTTGAATCTGATCGCGAAGATGGATTTCGGCCGCATGGTTCAATGATCGGATTTTTGAGCTGCTACTTAGGAGTTATGATAGATTGCTTAGAAATATTTAGTAACATGGTTTTCATTTGTAATTGCAGTGTAAGGAAAAGTTTTTCTTCATTTTATAAATAAACATTTTTTTTAAATTTATCTTATTTTATATTTCCTTGCAATGACATTTATGAAAATTGATGTTCTATTGTTAGCAATGTTGGAAAATGGATTTGATTCCTTCGTTTGTGGTAGTGTCAGAATTTACCAAATAAGGAAAGATTCTCATCGCCCAAGTTTCAGTTGGATAGAAACTTAGAATCATGCAACTTGTATTGTGTGATGAATGAGAATTTTTCATCTTTGGGAAATAAGACTAATTCCTTGTTCACATGTATATGTGAGTCAAGTGAAGGACTAGGGGATGGGGTACACTTGGTTGTGTGCTGGTCAGGTCCACCACAAAGAGCGATAAGACTATTCGTTATAATTTACTAAAGTTTAGTAAATATGGTTATACTTACAAGTTTAAATGTAATTCTGAAATGTTGGAATAGTTTCAATGTTTGGCAGAACGAATGAGAAGAATCAAATTAGGCAGAAAGATAAAAGTTTCTCCAATCTGAAAAGATGGGAGAGTACTTTAGTATTGTGTTTTATGATCATCTTTATGATTATGGAAAACCATATCACAATTGATCCTCTAAGGATATCTTAATGCATTTGTATGGCTAAGAAGAGGAATCGTGAATTGTTGAAATGGTTAAGTCAAGAAGATGATTCATACTTCGTTCCAAAACAACTCTTAGAGTCATACTCCAAGATTGTGCCTTGAGTGACATAATCTTAAGAAAGGTTTATAACACTTATCAAATGTAGAGTCTAATGTTTTCTACTTTTGTACATTTGAAATTGGTAGGTCGTGATGTCTTGGATAAGACAAAGACCAACTAAGACCAATTGTGTGAAGTGTTTGTCTTGATAAGAAACTGCACTAACTCTTGAATATTTGTTGTCAAGTAGTGTTTCTTGACAAAGAGAATCTTATATGTCAAGAGGTCAGTGGGAGTCTTAAAGATCTTGAAAAGCTTAAAGAACTAATCAAGAATAAACCTATTGTTAATTACTAGCACACGACTTGAGGTATGTAACCTATCGTGTTGACATATTCTTGTTTCTGTTCCCATTCCAGTTAAAGTTGACTATGAATGTGAGTTTTATGAGTTCTCAATTGTTTGTATAACAACCTGGAAGCAATGGTAGGCCTTTGTGCTGCCAAGTGGCAAGAAATTAAGATTGAACAAGTTCAGTCCATATGAGTTTAGATTTGTCACTAACCTTGTCGTTTTGACAAATTCACATGGACAGGAATACATACACCATAAAAATCTAAGTGTCATAAGGTTTCTCTCCAATTCATGAAAATGATTGTGAGGAAACGCTTTCGCTAAGTATATTTTAAAGAGATAGCAATTTTGATATTTGCATTCTCAAATTCGATTAGGATTACGGCATCCCTCTTCATAGTTTAATTGTGAGAAATGGCAAAAGGTCTAAACATTTCTGACTTATGGTTATAAGTTCTAAAATTGTTTAGACACACATGTGAGCTATCTAAGGAAAGGTGTATGCGTTTGAGAAGCCTAGATAAAGTCTTATCTAAGCATCTCGTATCAGAAATCTGAACTTTGGTAAGAAAGTCAATAAGTATTGATTTCTAGAAGTTCAGCTGATTTTTGGGTACATGTCAAAGTTAGTGGGAGCATAAGTGTTATGCTATTAAAGAAGTAATTGTTATGCTAGTGGGAGCATAATCATTATGGTAAGTGTTGCAAGTTAGCAATGTTAATCATAGAAAACAAAAGTTTCAATTTGCAAAGTTGCAGAGTTTGAAAAGTTGTTTTGCTATAATTAAGGGAGAGGAATTTATACTTCATTTCAAATCTAAAAGCTTAGATTGAGTTTTTTAATCAAATTTAGTCAAGGATATATATGAATGCTATGTTGGAAAGGTTCAGCATAAGGAAATTATATATATATATATATATATATATATATATATATATGGCAATGTTAATTGCGTTCACAAATTTGATTATGATTACGGCATCCCTCTTCATAGTTCGAATTATGAGAACATGTCAAATAGAAATATTATAGCAAAAGACTGATCAAGTATCATGTCTTTATGTTAGACATTATGAATCGTGTCCCATATGCTTTGGGTATAGGATCGATTACATATGCTATAATATTCTCCTGTTCCAATTTTCCAAATGCCTAGGGAATTAAGAGGGAAAAAGGGACTAGAACGAGATATGACTAAAATGGTTAAGCAATTGTCGATGACAATCTGAGGTTTACCAAAGATTGGTTGGTTATGGACAGTTGGAAGTATATTGTAAATTTTGGAAGGACCATATTGACATATTCTGAAAAGAGGCAACTCTTGTTCAGAAGTGATAGTCAAAATGAGAATATGGAAATGTTTCCATAAGTGGAAGTTATTCTTTAAATTTGTGTAAGATTAGAAAACTTAATGCAAGAAGGATGTTCAAAGGAATGTACTTTGAATGTGAGACTTCGTTTCCATGGAATTTCTCTCCATTGGAATACTTTTTAATGTCTATTGCCAAGTCTCTGTGACTTTTGTGCATAGTCATTACAAGAGGATTATTGCATATAAGTTTAGAATCTAACAGATTTCAGTAAATGGCAAGAATTTGGTATTCTTACATTTATCATAAGGATTTGGAATTGTGAAATGAGCATCATTGAAATGTTGTCAATTGATCTATTTCACAAAGAAAGGACCATAGGCAAACATAGTGTGCATACTTGGAGCATGGGATAACTATTATTTTAATTCAAATATTAAGTTGATTATTCGAAACATTATACAATGAATAATGAGTAATGAATATGGCGATTAGATAAAAGGTGTTTTATTTACACTCAAACGTTTTGGGGCCATATAGGATTAGTATTATTCTTGTGTTTCACTTTGCATGTTTTGACTTCCCGGATAACTAGGTTATTCAAACCATCCACAGTCGATCATACTTTGGAAGTAGGTATTGAGGCAAGACTGTCATGAATGGGTCTGTAGGATTGTATAAGGTGTTAGACATAGCACAAGTTTGTTGCAGTATTCATGA
Source organism: Lactuca virosa (assembly GCF_052849685.1). NCBI lineage: Eukaryota > Viridiplantae > Streptophyta > Magnoliopsida > Asterales > Asteraceae > Lactuca > Lactuca virosa. Next base: position 1,732,091 of record NC_136433.1, on the reverse strand, counting down.
GTACTCCTGTAATAAGATTTGAGTATTGGATTCAAACCACGCTCATTTTTATCACTTCATGGATTTTTATCACGAGTGATCATGAGACGATAATATCTTATGTTCTTGAAACCAAGACATGTGAGTTGTAATTTACAAGTCGGTTGCACATTGACATATGTAAACGCACCAGTAACTTGCTGTTATAAAACATATCGTTGTGTGTGATTTGATGAGTAAGTACAAGCAAGCATTTGAGTCGAAGTTTATCCATTCCTTTTACCCTTAGAGGGATAAAAGCGATATATGTGGGCCCCTCGATGATTTAGTGATGACAACCCTAAGTGCTTGAACAAGCCTGGACTGATTTGATTTGTTCAATTAGTCAGTCGTCATAAATCGGAAATCGGGAAACAACAGATGGACAGAGAGAACGATTATAATCCATGTCTCAGTCCATATGATATCTTGTAGAATGGAGGAATATATGATCCCTTATCTAACGGACACATCATTGACTAGGTCAGAGTTCGACAACGGCTTTTAAGAGCTACGATTGCTAGTCGAGATTTTGGAGTCGTACTTGCAATAATAGTTATTAGACTTATCCAAGTGGGAGACTGTTGGATTAGGTGTCTAAGCCCATAACTATAATTGGTATGTACTTGACCCGAGAGTAGCATGGTCCATTTGGGTTGCATATCACCACGACAATTTGATAGGATGGACTTTTGAGAATAGGTTATTTATGATTTATTTATATATTATATGTTCTAATATATTAATATTAAATCATATGGTTTAATTAGTATTGATCAAGAATTAATTTGTAATTAATTTAGTGATCAAAAGATACTAATTAAATTAATGGGGACTAATTGTGTAAATTAGTTATATATATGTTTTGGGCTTATGATACATGATGGACTAAGTTTATGGAAGAATCCATAAAGAGTTAGCCCATTTGAATCATGGATCATGGATAATATGCCCAAGAGTATGGATTAGGGTTTACCCATGACTCTTGGATTCCTAACATATATATATATATATATATATATATATATATATATATATATATATATATATATATATATATATATATATTGACCCCATAGCTAAAATCGGTGAGGCTAGTGATCTTGGTGATGATAATAAAAACCTTTAGATCGATAAAATTCTTAGACAGATCAATCAAGAACACAAAGTAAATATGAACACAAGATTAATCAATACTTATGTCGAATGATTAAAAGCCACACCTCAGAAGAACTCTATGAAGAATTGCTACTGTAGAGGTGTGGTAGGGTTACAATGATAAAATCAACAACTACTTAACATACGGTGCATGCATGCACTACATATAGTAAACCCTAATAAATGAAACACGGCTGGACAGGTCTAGTACCGTGAGAACAATGGACTTAGACCAAAAGCCCAATGACGCAACACTTCTTAACCCAACAATCTCCCCCTTTGCGTCAATTGAGGCGAGAGATTACTGCTGCAGAACCTGTGTGGTCTTCTTTACTGTTTTGAACAGCTTCGGTATGATAGCAAGAATAGTGCGACGAAAGTTGATATACCATCGAAGCATGTCATTGAAAATCTTCTTTGCAGCATCATCATTGGATTTACATCTGTTTACTATATCCATAATATGTTCAAGAGAAACAGTGGAAAACAGATGTTTGCTGCCAAGGCGAACAGACACTTCAATGGAGTAGCCGAACCTCCAACTTCTTTAGTAAACATCACCGTCAAGTGTTCGGTGTCAATCTTGCCCATACGCATCTTATTCACATCACTAGCTTTGCCAATGGGTTTGAAAATAGGCTTCTTCCTCAGAGCATAAGCAATCTCCTGATCAAGCTTTGCTACTTCATGAATATACGATACCAACATTCTCTTTATGTGATCAAGAATGGGTTCGTACTTCTGCTCGTTGGTCAGCAAAAGGTTAGTCAACAGAATCCAATCATGAGGATTGAGATTTGGCAGATCAGCAAGAGAAATTTCATGAACTGAATCTTCAGAGCCACGAGTAACCCGAAACTTCACATTGATAAATTTCCCCGCGACAATTGGCTTCATAACCTTGACCGTAGTAATCTTCTTTGCACTCCAGGTCAGATATTGAGGTTGCGAGAAAGTCAGATAATAATCAATCAGATCTCTGTCAACCTTCGGGTCAGGTGAGCGAATAGAGGCGATTGGCTCAAAACAATGAAAAACGAATGCCCTTCGGGTGATCGGCATATCGAATTGCAAGTCTTTAGAATTAACCAATTCAAAAGAAGTGACTGGTTTAAGCCAATGAGTACTTGGGGACTCAATCGCTTCCTTCAGTAGGTTTTCCAATGTCTATAATGGAAAATGATATTTGCTTCATTCCAAAATGTCATTAGTGTCTTTATATTTTCTTTCCCCCTCTTCGGTTTCAGGAGTTTGCTTTAACAACTCTTCTTGATTCTCTACTTCTTCTTCACTTTCACGAATGATCTTCTTTCCTTTGTCTTGAACTGTTGAACCCGAAGCTTCATTATCCTTCGGTTCTTTGGGGACATTTGGTTTAACCGGAGGAGGTTGAAGATTTTCACTTGTTGGAGTTTGGCTTGTGGGGGTTTGTTTTGGTGGAGCTTGAGCTGCTTCTCCCCCTTGTTTTGGAGGGACACCTGTCTCCGAAACACCTTCTATCCTGCTCAGAATGGCAAGTGCATGACACAATTTTTCATCCAAACGTCCCCTGATGGTGATGGTGAGAACCATATCATGGGCATCCAGGAGATCAACTAGAAGAGCATGAACATCACCAACACAACTTTTCACAACTGCACGTTCGGTCTTGAGATCATCAATCTCCTTCTTCGCTTGGGAAAGCTTAACAGATTTAGTTTTGATCAGTGTAGTTTGTCGAGCTAGCTCATCCATCACTTTAATGCCAAGAAGATCGGAAATCGTGATCTTCATCAGTTTCAACATCTAGGGGGAGATTGTTGAGTATTTGAGATATTGAAACTAATTTGGCATATTTGGTTATTTAGGGAAGCCTTTTTAGGGTTAATCATTTTTCAATGACTTGGGGATAATATAGAAATCTCAAAACAGAATTAAAACTGGATCTTTTGGGTAGAAATATCCTTGTGATGGAACATTTCATAAAGATCTCACAAAAAACATAAAAGAGATTTCATCGTACCGACCACAAACGTGGTTTCATTAATGCATGGGTGAAAAACTAGAATGTTTGATTGTTCACCGTCAATTCAGTTAAGGTATTGGATTTTGGATTTCACTCAATACGTGGTAAAACGAAACTAAGATCATTAACACAGATTTTGTGTAACCATAAACCTCAATGGTAGATTCTGAGAGTCTCAAGGGTTACATTCATGAAACGTAGTGTGATGGAGAACAGTATGAAGGTGCTTAAAGAACCGAAAGTACCTTTGCTATATAATTAGGACCGAGCAGATAACTCTTAACTCATTGTGAGAAGAGTAAGGTAGCTCATGACTTAAGTGATATTTGTAGCCTGATTGGGAAGAAACGATTTGTATATATCGAATCAGTAAGGCTTCACTTAGAGTCTGCGAGGCTTTGGACAACATGCAGCAGCATGCTTCTAGGGACACTTAGGTGTTGTTTGTTTTTTGAAGCAAAAATCCATAAAGTCTGCAGACCACCTCTGTAACCCTCTGCAGTAGAAGAGGTGGACCAAACGGCTGCAGACTGTAATAAGAAGCGTGTTTATTTTTTTTAACATCTGCATGCTGCTGCAGATACTAAAAAATTAAAATAAACTGATTTTATAATCCGAAAATAGTTTTTTAATACCGAAAATTTAATAATGTATGATATTTCGGCAAGAATTTATGATATTTCAGCAAAAAATAATGATATTTTAACAAAAAAATAAATATATTTTAGCATAAAATAATGATATTTCATCAACAAATTATTATTATTGTAACATCGCGATTTTTCATCCAATTTTTTTTTAAAACACTTATTTAATAGAATACGTTGCGGAAGACTTATTATGATTGTTTCAGAAACATCACCAATGTTACTTTCATGTCAAAATAAACTCATCAAAATATAAAGTTCACAAAAACATGATGATGAAAACCCAACATGTCCAAATGGTATCATAACTAAAGATACTAAATTATACTACCCAAAGATTCCCATCCTCACCAAGGCATCATGTCAAGCTACCTGTTCCATTCCACAGAAACCAACAAGCAAAGAACAAGTGTTAGCATAAGCTAAGTGAGTCAATATAGTACAGTGTTAAGAGAACACTCATATCATAGATGGATTCACACAAAACATCCACACACAGTCAATGACTCACTAGCAAGACATACAACATCACACCACATAACAAACACATGTTTAGCTCAATTTATTTTAGTTCTTCAGTTAGAGCTTGTTTTATTAGTTACTCTCCTCAACGCCGTTGTAACTAATTTAATCTCACCGCTTAAATATTAATATATAATATTTTGTTTCTCCGCTTTACATTAATAATCACTCACCGCTCATCGTTGTAATTATTAAAGTATTACCTCCTAGTTAGGGTCTATTTATTCACCGCAAAAACCTCCCCAAAGCTAGACCCCGTTCGCTACTAACGTGACCGGCACGACCCAATGCACTAAGTGAGGCGCGACTCTCACCCGTAATCATTGCCCCCGGCGCACTGCGTTCGCTACTCCGACTGTGCACATACGTATACATGCGTTGTCGTTCAGGATTGGTACGAACGGTGCCAATTCCAACAGATACACCTCCCAAATCCCACGTGATGTTTGCGCTGGTCCCACCGCTTGACCAACATCACTCCAGTCCCGGTATACCAAGGTGTACCAAGACCATGTCCCGAGTGGTTGTCTAGAAAAACCAGTCGGCGTCAAAGTTGGCTTAAGCTCTTTTCCTATAGGTATCTTTCGACCCACTAGGCCATCATAATATCCGGATCGGGTATATACCTATGTCTAGGTTTCTACCCTTCGCCCCGCTAGTGTGTTCCCCTTTTTAATTTAATAATGATTAATTAAATAAGGAGTTACACTTTTACCCTTTCAAGTAATCATGTAATTATTTTGATTATTCTTTTATTAACATATTACCTCTTTAAGGGTTATATTCATGCAAACATGTAATTTCATGAAGTTATTACATTTTATATCACACACTACTTCCATACACAAGACATCAATGAAGTTGATACAACACTAGCATGCTTGTCCTAAAACATTTTAAACAAATATTTTCAAACAAGAATTAACATGCTCATATCACATAATGTTTATACACTTCACTCAATCTAGCATAACCCTAACTCTCACACCAAACAAGGAAGAGTCCAGCATGCAACACCCTAGATATCATTACACATAAAACATTTCAACAATAATGGCATAACAATCAAGCATCAAAAGGGCACATGCATCCTAGATAACTAGGTTCATCCCAATCCATCTAAGATATGAGATACTCCTAACAATGTACTTTTAAAACCACAAGTTGACTCACCTTTGCCAAAAATATGACCAACTCACACTTCAAATATTGTATTGGTTCAAGTATCACCCTTGCCCATATTACATGTCAAATAATAAGGTTATTGGAGTTCTACAATGCCAAAGATGACAAGTTTATAAGCCAAACACATAAATCAACTAGCAAGTAAAATTCCCAGTTTTGAACCCAAAACAGCCACCTGTTTAGAGCTAGTTTAGCAAACTTAGAACCTGTATAACTTTCGTTTTTATTTCATATTACAGAAGTTAAGACTTTTAGCTTTTCAGAATGTACTTTTTGAAGGTCCAAATGATTTTTCTACAATTTTATATGATTTTTACAAATCTGCCTATCAATGCAGCTAAATTCTGACCAGCTGGTGAAAAAGGCGATTTTCACCTAAGTTAGAAGCAACAACAGGTTCTGGAAAAATTCATGGATAAACTAGACTCAAAATGGAAACTTTTAGAGTTTACAGGTCATTAATTCGATTCCTGGTTATTTTTCTATAATTTTTCCAACACAGGGACAGATTGGTAATTCTTGCTGAATTTTCCAGCTTTGGGTTTCAAGGCTTTTTGACCACTTAACACATTAAGCCATCACTAAAAACACCTATAAGGGTAAAAATTAACTTCTTAACAGAAATAGCATGATTTAATCACAGAAACATATCCATTTGATTCATGGTGGAATTTAACATAAGTTTTAGAAATCAACAAGAAGAATTGTGACTCCAAAACTTTGATCAAAACATAAACTTGAGCAATAAACTTAATGAAGGTGTTCATAAGAAATTTTGACAGCAATTGAGCCATCATAAACACCCAATAAAAGTGAAATTGAACCATATGAACCTTCAAGGTTTCTTGGAAGAAGAAGATGAGATTGTAATCACTAATTAGGAAAAGAATTGACAACAACAATCACCAACTGACAATGAATTGATAAATTAACACCACAAAGGGATTAGAATATGATTTTTTTTACCAATTCTTGGCCACAAACGCAGCCCTCTTCCTCCCCTCTAGGATCGATCAAGCAAGGCCTCTCTTCCTCCCTCCTTCCTCTTTGCTCGTTGATCCTTCCTTCCTCCACAAGTCGTTCGTTTTGTTTTCTTCTTCTGTCGTTGTCGCACCAAACACACAAAGGGAGGTTCGGTTTTTTTTTCTTTTTGTGTTAAGGAGAAGGGAAAAGAACGCACGATTGGTTTTTCTTAATGTTACCCTAATTAATGAACGTAAAGGCTTAACCCAAGAAAGAAACGGACGAAGTAGCATTGAAATTGTTTTAATTCTCAAGTTACAACATTAACCCTCTATGTATGCTCCTTTGTTCATATCCAACCAACTATTTTTGATTGAATTAGTTTTAACCCTGAATTATATTAAACATTTGGCTTATATAAAATAATTTATTTATATACTTTTTTTTTAAATATTAACTAATTCTATTAGATATTAATTAACATCATTTTTACTCATTTTATTTTAACTTATCATCATTAAAACGAAAAATCATTTACAATAATTATTATTTGAGTAACGGAAGCTAACGTCGTTTACGGTAGGATTTTCGGGTCGTTACAATTATTCAATATAAAACAAATTCAACAAAAATAAACAAAAAAAAAACGAAAAAAATGTGAAATAAGATTTAGCAATATATAATCAATATTTTAGCAAGAAAAAAAAGAAGAAGAAGAGGTTGGAAGAGGTAGGAAGAGGCAAAACAAGTGTTGCTCCAAGAAGAACACGCACAGAGGTTTTTTAATCCGAAGACTTCTGAAAAACAAATAACTGCGAGATGAAAAGTGTTGCGTGTGTGCTGCTCCGTGCAACAATAAGAGGTCTGAAGATGTTTTTTCCAAAAAACAAACCGCACCTTAGCTAGTATACAGAGTAATAGAATATACCTTCCCCATGATTCATGATTGAGACAAGCAGCAAGTTTGGTAGAATCCAGATAAAATAAAAGAAAATATTTTTGTGTTTTTGATATATTTGAAAAAGAAATAAAAACAGAAAGGAAAAATATTTTTGTATTTTTGATATATCTGAAAAAAAAACAGAAAGGAAAAATATTTTTGTATTTTTGATATATCTGAAAAAGAAATAAAAACAGAAAAAACATGTACAAAAGTATACAGAAAGTATCAACCGAAAGTTCGCCTTTGGATAGATGAGGCGAAATGTATCGAGCGTTCGGTTCAATTCGGTTACCGAAAAAATCGGAACCGAAATAGACCGAGCGTTCGCTCTATTTCGCTTGTTAGTTTTAAAGAGGCGAAAGCGAAGGTGAATCTTAATGAAGCGAAGATGGTTTCGGTACATATTCAGCTTCCATCATTTCTAAGCCTTGGCGTATTCTATTGAGTCTCCCATCATGCCGAACTTTGCCAGTAAAGTCTTTGTGTAAGCCTCCTGATTGATAAAATGCCTTCTGGTCCCTGTCTTATGTTCAGGCCAAGGAAAAAGTTAATTGGACCCATTGAGCTCATCTCAAATTTAGTCTCCATCAATTTTCGGAATTCAGCTGTTAAGCTGGGATTTGTGGAACTGAAGATGATGTCATCGACATAAATTTGGACTATCATAAGTTGGTCACCCTCTTTCTTGCGATAGAAGGTTGGGTCAACCGAACCTTGTTTGAATTTAGACATTTTTAGAAAACGAGTTAGAGTTTCATACTAGGCTCTAGGGGCTTGTTTTAGACCGTAAACTGCCTTGTCCATAATGTAAAAATGATCAGGATATTTCTCATTCATGAAACCTGGTGGTTGTTCAACATATACGGTTTCTTCCAACTCCCCATTCAGGAAAGCACACTTGACGTCCATTTGAAAAACTTCAAAATTCTTATGTGCTGCGTATGCCAGAAAGATACGCACAGATTCTAACCTTGCTACTGGAGCGAAGGTTTCTTCATAATCGATCCCTTCTTCCTGACAATATCATTTCACAACAAGTCTCGCTTTATTCTGAATCACATTCCCTTCTTTGTCCATCTTATTACGGAAAACTCATTTTAAACCAACTATAGATGCATTCTTTGGAGTAGGAATCAGTCTCCAAACTCGGTTTCTCTCAAACTCGTTGAGTTCGTCTTGCATAGCCTGTACCCAATCAGAATGATCGAGTGCAGTGTAGATAGTTTTCGGTTCTATCTTGGAGACAAACGAATTAAACATGCAATATTCCACTTGAGAGAATAAAGCAGTTTGTTTCGTTTTAACTTGAGAACGTGTAAGGAATCCTTCAGATGATTCACCAATCACTTGTGTTTTCGGATGATCTCTTGTCCATTTAGTGAGTGGAGGGTAATTTGGATCGTAGGCAAGATCCAGTTCAACATTTATTTCCTCTTCGAATTCTGATTGAACATCTGAATCATCATTTGTATTTTGATTCTCCCCCTCGAATGATGAGACGGTTTCAACTTTAGGTTCAGAATTCTCCCCCTCGAATGGACATTCATGGGTCATGGTTGGAGATGGGTTCTCCCCCTGGATAGGCGAATCCTGTTTACTCGATGGAGACGAATCCTCCCCCTGCAGTGGCGTGTTATCTTTTGGAGGTTCGCTTGGACAATGAGGTTCACTTTCCATGTCTTTTGCAGCGTCATTGATTATCTTCTTTAGGTTATCGATTTTGTTATCAGTTGCGTTCGCTTCAGAGTTGATGGCCTTTTCTGGTTCATCGAAGAGGAACATGTACTCTTCAAACAGATTGGATATCAGTGCTGTGACTTTACCTGTCTCAGGAAAGATTTCCTCCATTGGACCTTCGCTTGATTGAAATTTCTTCATGTAATTGTCATCAAACGTGACATAATAGGTTTCTTCTAACTTCTTTGATCTTTTGTTGAGAACCCTATATGCCTTGGAGGTTAGAGAGTACCCCAGGAAAATCCCTTCGTCAGCTTTCTCATCAAACTTGTTTCGGTTCTCTTTGGAGTTGAAGATGAAACATCTGGAACCGAAGACATGGAAAAACTTGACGTTAGGTTTGCGATTATTAATAATTTCATATGAAGTGATAGAAAATCGCTTATTGAGAAAGGATCAGTTCTGGGTATAGCAAGCAGCAGCTATAGCATCGGCCCAGAAATACAAAGGAAGAAAAGTGAAGCTAAGCATGGTTCGGGTTGCTTCACATAAAGATCGGTTGCGTCTTTCAACTACTCCATTCTGCTGTGGAGTGTAAGGAGCACAGAAGTTGTGTGTGACTCCCTTTTCGGCTAGAAATTCTTCAAAATCTTTGTTCTTGAATTCCAATCCGTTGTCGCTTCTGATGTTACGAACCAGCTTTCACAACTGAACTTCCACTTGCTTTATAAAGATCTTTAGCTTTGGAGTAGCCTCTGATTTCTGTTTAAGAAAATATACCCAAGTGAAACGTGAAAAATCATCAACAATAACAAGTATATACTTACTACCACCGATACTCTCAATTGCCAAAGGCCCACAAAGATTGATGTGCAGTAGTTCAAGAGGTTCAATGATCTTTGTATTCACAAGAGTTGGATGACTCTTCCTGCTTTGCTTCCCCATTTCACATGCAGCGCATAGATGCTCTTTATCAAATTTCAAGAGGGGAAGACCTCGCACATGATCACCAAGAACGAGCTTGTTGATATCTTTAAAGTTGAGGTGCGAGAGTCTTCGGTGCAGACATATAGCAGGCTTCCCTCGTATTGGATTTAGATTAAGTGGATACATCTCGCCTTTTCGCTGCGACTTCAATAGAACTGTTTTCGTTTTCTTCTCTATGATCTCTGATCCTTCATCATCGAACGAAACCTTCAGACCAGTTCCCACAACCAACTGTGAAACACTGATTAGGTTGTGTTGTAATCCTTCCACATAGGCAACTTTACGGATTGAGAAATCTCCATTTGAAATCATCCCGTAGCCCTTTATTGTGCCATAAGAGTTGTTTCCGTACTTGACACATCCACCATCTTTGAGAGACCGAAACTCCCTTAGCTCTTTCTTCCTCCTCGTCATGTGACGCGAGCAGCCACTATCAATATACCATTCGTCGTCGAACTTCTCGTCACGTATAACCTGCAAGAATTAAGCGGATTTAGGAACCCAAAGTTTTTTGGGTCCTAGTGAGACTTTTACAGAAGATGGAAAAGCAATCGAAAGATCAACCATATACATTCGTTTTCTTAATGTGGTTTCGTATTTTCTTTTAATGGTGAAAACTTTGACTTTATTTTCATTCACATTCGGTTTGTTTGAATCAGATTGCTTAATTTTATTTTGATTCCCAACAAATTCTTTCTTAATCTTCCTAGGGTTTGTTGTCGGCTTATTCGTTTGACCTTCAGAACCTGAGGTGAGCTTTCCTTTCCCTTTAACATCCTTGAGAGGAGTATGATTTGGTTGTGAGTGAGGATGATTGTGTTTCTTGGTGAACTTTCTTGGTGATGATGACTTGTGAGCGAGATTTCCCTTTTGTTTCTGCGAAGCACAGGAATGACAGTGTGAACACTGTTCGGGTTTTGCCTGCGAATTTGCTTTCACTTTTTGACTGGAAGCTTTTTCTTTATTCACATAGTTGGAGTTTTGGGATTGCCAAAACTGCTTCCTCTCACTGAGATTTTTCTGATATCTCCTATTTCGCTGATGTTTCTGCTCTGCAAGTTGATTGGAATATTTGTGAATGTTTACATTCGGTTTTGGCTTCCTGACAAGAGGTTCGGTTCTTACTGTCTGAGGTTCGCTTGATCCTTTTGAAGGTTCACTTTGAACATCTTTTGTACCACTTGTACTTGCTTTAGCGAAGCTCGATGGCTTATTGATTCGTTCAGCCACGTATCTGCTTTTCACTCTCCATGAGGTTCGTTCCGATAATCCTTTCGTTTCATCTACATTATCTATCGGGGCAGACCAAAAGTACTCATCACAGCCATCAGCATTGTCTTCATCTACCAAGGTAGTTAGTTCAACAATTTGCTTCTTGGTAACTCCAGTGGTGGCGTACACTTGATTTGGTATTGTTTGTACCTTTTGGTATACCACGACCTTTTCTTTCAGGACTTTGTTCTTGTCTTTAGACGATCGAGCGAACTCAACAGAGTTTTCAGATATAAAGACATTTTTTGGTTCGGGTTCGCTTTTAACAAATTCAGAACAGTCAATCTCGTCCTCTACAGAAATTTCACTCATATCATTGTCCTCGTCAAATTCAGAAGTATTCTCAATATCAATTTTGTTATCTGAACTTAACTTAGAACTCGATGAATCAAATTTTTGTACAGTTTCGGTCTTTATTTTCAATTTTTCATTTTCATTAAGTAAGTTTCTAAGCATGTCCTTGTGGTCCTTGGACTTAATAAATGACTCGATTGTATCCAGTTCAATTATGTAGGCTTCATAAGTTTCTTCTGATGAGACGATTGATTCACATATATAGCAATCAACATCTATTTCTTCTTCCTTTAATTCAATGAAAGGCAAAATCATTTTGTGAATCTTTTTGCCAATATCACAATCTAAATGCAACTGAGTAATATTTGTATAAAGACGTTTAGCAATTAAGCAAAAAAAATATTCCTTTGTTTCAAGAATTTCAAATTGTCAAGTTGCAAATATATCAATTCGTTTCTTGCCCTAACCAACTCTAACTCCTTCTTCTCTATCCACAATCTTCGCTCCTCACTCTTGGAAGACACCCTGCTAATTTGATCAGTTAGGTTAGCATTTGTGAGGCGAGTTTGTTTTAGGCTACCACTTAGACTAGAAAATTTGAATTTTAAATAATTTAATTCCTTTTCATAGTTAGAGACGAGTATTTTAAGTGTTTCAAGGATAGAATTTACCTTCTTGATCAACTGATCACATTCGTTGATCTGTTCTCCAACCGGTTTCGCTGTGAAGTATCTATCTTCCCTCTCTTTCGCTTCATCATACTCGTTATCAGTAGCGTAACCTCTCATTTGTGACACACCAGCTGTCACCATCAGACACTTTCCACCAAACTCTGAATCTTCTTCCTTCACAACAAATGCCCTGCCATGAGTAGGCTTGCAAACTTCCTCGTCTTCCGAGTCAGTAGACCATACCTCTACTCCACCGAACTCGTTTTCTTCAGTATTTTCCTGCACAAGTAACACATGCATGGATTTATCGTTGGACTTCTTCTTCTTGGCTTCTTCAAGCTTACACATGTAGTAAGCTTCATCGTCTTCACTCTCTTTCTTCTCATTCATTCTCCTTAGCATGCATTCCTTCGCTAGATGGTTTTTGTCATGACAATAATTACAGTCATAGTCTGAGTCACCCACAAGTTTTCTCTCCTTCTTTTCTTCTTCCTTTTGAGGAGTGATTTTGAACTCTTCTTTCGCTTTCTCCGAACTGTAGCTTCCCTGCCAGTTTCGGTTCTTGCCGGTAGGGAACTTCTTTTTAGCGAACCGCTTGGGGTTACACACCATCAATGCATATTCTTCATTAGTCAAATCACGTTCAGAAAAATCTGACTCTGCTTCTTCTTCAGTTGAATTCTTACCCTTTGAGATAAGAGCCAATGATCCCATTCCGGAGACTACCTTCGTTTCCTTTGTCACAACACTTTCATGTGACTTAAGAATTCCCACGAGCTTCGCCAACGAGTAGGTTTTAAACTGTTCATGAGCTTTAACAGTTGAAACCACCGCCATCCATTCTGGTCTTAGGCCATTCATAAATGTGACCTTCTGCTCGATCACCTCTCTGCCGATTTTGTGCTTAATCATCTTACTAAGAAGATGGTTATAACGATTGAATGTCTGAATGAGACTTTCATCTGGCTTTTGCTTGAAGTCGCCAAACTCCGAAAGTAGAAGAGTTTGAATGGAATGTTCGAGATCTTCATCGGTGGAATATAACTCCTTAAGCCTATCCCATATCTCCTTTGCAGTGGTACACGAACTCACCAGACGAAAAGTGTCAGATTGTAAAGCGAATCTAATCATCCTCATAGCTTTTATGTTGCTAATCAGTTTGTCCTGATCATCTTGTGGGACATCCTTCACATCGATCCTAAGCTGATTGTACTCTTTCTGTGTCTTTATGGTTCTATTGGTTCCAGAATGAGTGAAGGGACCCAATGTCATAGCCTCCCAGATCAAGTACCCATTGTCTTCTAAGCCAAGAACATAATCTTCAAAGTGGAGAGCCCAGACCTCATACTCGTGAGTATACACAATCGGAATCCTTGTAGTCGAACCAATGTTGTTGGAGATGTTGATGGGATTCATTTGAGAGTCGCCGTGAGACATGATGACTTGATTTGTTTACCTGTCAAGAATCAGACTTGTAAAGCGGTATTAGGGTAATATCGATATCGATGAACAACGTCAATGAAGTAATGACGGCTCAACAGATTCAATAAAAGCGGAAACCCTAAAGATATTCTTCAAACAGAAGAGATGCGTATGATTTACACAACCTCCTGCTCTGATACCAATTGATGAGATTAAAAACCTTTAGATCGATAAAATTCTTAGACAGATCAATCAAGAACACAAAGTAAATATGAACACAAGATTAATCAATACTTATGTCGAATGATTAAAAGCCACACCTCAGAAGAACTCTATGAAGAATTGCTACTGTAGAGGTGTGGTAGGGTTACAATGATAAAATCAACAACTACTTAACATACGGTGCATGCATGCACTACATATAGTAAACCCTAATAAACGAAACACGGCTGGACAGGCCCAGTACCGTGAGAACAATGGACTTAGACCAAAAGCCCAATGACACAACACTTCTTAACCCAACACTTGGAGTCCACATAACCGATTTTGAGTGCAAGAAACTCCCTCAAAAGTCATCCTTTGTCCTAGGTGTGTAGTGATTCCATTTGAGGCATTCATACTATTGGTGCTAAGTTCTTAAAGTCCAAACACAACAAGTTCTACAAGCTACATGAAGAGGTAAACTCCTAACTAGTATTTTATGTTGTTTATGTCAATTGCATGCTAGTTGTAGGCTTAATGCTTTGGAAACAATATTACTTGTATAATTAGAGAAAACATAGATCCAAAGCATGTAGGGTTGTATGTGCACCATAGGATGTTGTAGTATACAAAAACAACACTAGGTTCTTTGGTGGTACGCGCAACGTACAAGATAGTACGCCCAACGTACAAGCAGTTTTTGCACATAAAGCCATTAAGTGCTTAATTCATGTAGCCACTTCGACCAATTCCAGATCTTGGTCATTTTAAAGGTCATGGGGCATAAAGTTGGCAACTTTATGCCTTTGCATGCCATATGGGAACCCAACACCTTATTTTATCCATTAAGACTCCCTTTAATCTTAAACGCGTGCATGGTGCCATAACAACCATCAAGTTAGCATTTTTATGCTTTTAACATGCCAAAGGAACTTAGATCTAACATTTCTAGCCTCTGGAGTTGCTCAAACTCACAAGAGAGGATCCATGGACAAAAAATGTACTTATTACCAAACCGTAACTCAAACTAGCAAAAGGATAAGCAAGGTTTGGATTTTTTACCTCCAAAAGTTCCCCACGATGAAGTAGATGCAGGATCTAGAAGCTCAACCACGTCCAAGACTTGATCACCACCTTCTCCTTCTTGCAAACGCACTAAAATGGCCACCAAAATCACTTTTAAGCTCAAGAATAACACTCTTTTGAAAATTAGGGTTTAGGGACGATAAGAGGCAATGGAGGCTGTTTAGGGTTAGGTCCAAATGGAATAAGAGTGTTTAAATAGGGTTCATGGACCAAAGATTAGGGTTTTGTCTTAAGCCACATACGCCCCGCGTACGTGGTGCATGTCCACGTCCAAACCACCCTAGTACGCTAAGCGTACGCATATTTACGCCCAACGTACGTAGGGACCTCCTTTGAAAAAATAATTTCATTCCAAGGGTTAAAGGGTAAGTACCTGCATTCTGAATGTTAACCTTTCTTGATTTGACAGTGGCATTTCATTAGCCAAGTATGTAACTTTTGACAAACCATTGTCCCTAGAAACATGTTGTTGTTTGTGCCTAAATCTCTTTAAGTATCTCATCAGCAAGACCATATGTTGAGATGACAATGAATCATCCACTCACGCTGATTGTCTAGCATCGTCTAAAATTTCAAAGTGAGATTACCCCGTCCAAGTCAGAAAATTATAGAAAGGCTTGGGTGTTTATTTTCTTAGTTAATCGTCTCTTACCCAAATCTCGTCCCTAGAAGCATGTTTGTCGTATGCATAAAGTCTCATGTTCTGCTGAAACATTGAGCATAACCCAGTGGATTACCTTGATTGAATAGTCATCATCGTAAGAGATACTTGTCTGGTCCTTAAATTACAAAGGTTTATTCTTGACCTTGACCTCCTAAACTGAGGTATGACATGGTACCATTATGTATTGACGGTGAATCTTTGATTCTAGACTACAACTAACTATATGATGCAAGGATTAAACCACTTCTTGCTGATGGGTTATCATTGTCAATGATTCATGCTGATTTCACCTCAACGTGATTAAGACATCCTACTTCTTTACTACAAGTATTCTTTATAGAACTTAATGATTCAACGTATGAAGCCAGATGCTAATTAGAATTCGAAAAATCGGTGTTGATGGGTATATCATTGTCCGCGATATATTACATGCACATACCCATTCTTTCCCAACAATTCTTCTTTTAAAGAAGTTAATGATTCAATGTATTTGTCATACACTAATAAAATTTCGACACACTTTTCTGATGGGTACATTTCATATAGGAACGTATTATATGCATAATTCTAATCTCGCCCTTTATTCTTCTAATAAAAGAAGTTAATGATTCAGTGTATAAAACCATACGTTGATGAGACTTCGCAATTCTGTGTAAATGATCTAGTATTACAAGAACACAATAGTGTGATACATATATCCTATCATTTAACTTTATTTCATATTTTCTTTTTATTTCATGTTACTTGCTGTCTTCTTAAAAAAAGTCAGTGATTATTGATGTTGTAAAAAAAGAGGAGAAATGTCTAGTTCTACTACATTGTTTCTTGATCATTCATGGAATAGAAGACACTCTTGAAAGAAGAAGTTTATTCATATAAGGGAGAGCAAACCTCATATGTTATAAATCTAAGGGGGAGCAAATCAATGTTCTATCAGATGTTATAAATCTAAGGGGGAGCATATCATTGTTCTATTATTCTGCTGCAACCTATGATACACTGATTGTTTCCGCTACTCTTACTGCCTTTACTACTAATAACCAAAATGGGGGAGAGTCATACACCTTCTCAGGGGGAGACTGTTTCAAAAACACAGGAAAGAAAGTTCTTACTCTCAGAGGGAGCAAAATCTGAAGAATTTGTTAAAGATTAGTCTTGACATCATTAGACAATGGGAGATTGTATGGTCACACCTTATGATCTGATTAGTCAAACACCACACACTATCCACCAGCGTCAGCGCCAGTGCCTGCATCAGCATCAGCGACATCGTGATCCCATGATCTTAGTGATCATTGTATATTAGGAAGTTATCATTTATATATATTAGGAAGATATTTTCCGTATATTAGGCAATTCTACGTATATATAATAGGTATATGATCCGTAATCTTGGTGATTAGTATAAGACCTTTACTTAGATAGGTATACATCCATTAATTAGTGGGATTTCAGTTATTGTAATCGTATATATCCAACCGTATGGTGAAACCCTAATGTAATGTCTTTGTGACCTTCATTCTCTTGGTGAGAACATTCTTTCTTAGTGAAAATATATTTGTGATTATACTTGTTCTTTAGTTTTTCTGTTTAATCTTTGCTTTGTTTGTTTTTTCTTTGTTATTCGTACTTAAGTGTATCCGATCGATACAAACCTTCATATATATATATATATATATATATATATATATATATATATTCATAAAAAATTTAGAAATTATTTTTCTAGTTAAAATGTTTCATTTCAAACGTCATCATAGGACCCTACTGCCCTCTTCTAGTTTATTTTCAACTTAGAAGTTGCAAAAATGTTATTTTTTTAAAATGTGCATTTAAATATGTATATGTACACATTCAAATGTGTATATATGCAAATTTATATTTTTCATTTTTTTGCATCTTTATAGACTTCAAGATATGATCAACATATACTTTTTAGTTTTCTTACTTATCTATATATATATATATATATATATATATATATATATATATATATATATATATATATATATATATATTACTTTTGTTTCTAAATGGACATTCTTTTTGTAAAATGCACAAAGCAAAGCAAACATGACCTCTCTTGGGAAGTGTTTATATCGGGTGACTCAAAACGGACAATATTTTGATATACGCCAGATTCTTTTAAAGTTAAGTTGCATAAAAAGTTATTTAGTTTTCATTTTTTCGATTTTGACTGTGTTTTTTTTTGTCTATTTCAACTAAAACACAGATTTGTTCAATGTATTTCAATTTTGACCACTTACGCGATTACTAGTTGATATGTCACTATTTGGTGACATCACATTTTTTGTATCAAAATCCAGAAAAAAAAACTAAAATATAGTGACTTTTGTGATATCCAAAATGTAGCGACTTTTATGCAATTTGGTCTCATAATAAAAATAATAAAGATTACAAGAAAACAAATCATAATTGTACCTTTTGATATTATACAATAAACACATCTCATAGGTTATGTCATTCCTTTATATAGTGTGTTGATTGTTATAATGTGATAATAATTACTAATTAATCCTATGTACGACCCTTTGATGTATATCGGCTTCCCCGACCCTAAAATGTTTCTCGCCCATGACATTGCCGTTAAATGATAGAAGAATAAAATAGTAAGTTAAGTTTTCATCCAAACCCAAAATCGTGAGAGAGTTATAACAATAAAAACCTGATATGATCTAGGTTTGAAATAAGTAAAATAGAGAAGAATTGGATTGAATGGTTGAATTAAGCTAAATGATTAGAACGATTTTGGAGGATCCCATTGTAAATGACATTGCGGAATAAGAACAATGAATCATGAATCAAACGGAAATGTAAGAACATCGAATGTATATAATTCTGTTTTAGCTCCATTATTGTCTGCAAGGTAATCAATGTGTACAAAATAGGGAAAGTTAAGAACTCTCTCTCTTCCTTACACATAAGACTACAACACTATTTATAGTAGTGTTCTTACAGGCTCCAAAATGTACAGTGTGACTAAACATCAAAGTACAACTCTAAAATGCACATTGAAATACATAAATGCTACATCATCATATTCAAGATTTCTTGATTCAACAAAATTTAACATTTAAGAGAACAGACTCTCCCTTGAACCAAGGTTCTAAGGTACATGACCAATATTCTCACATAGGTATCTTATTATATAAAGACAAACAAAGTCAAGATAACCCCATGGGAACAAATCACTAAGAATTGACAGTGCATCTAAATTATACCTCATTTGTTATGGCATTTAAAATATCATTATGGCATCGTCAATGACTGATGTAGAAGAACACTATAAGCATCATTAATGACATATTTCACGCGTCTCTGGATATCACGTTGATGGACTCTACATTCTTTGATGTCATAAGATTATAACGAAAAACAGAGAAATATGTCATTGGCCATTGTTTTGGATCAACAACTTTTAAGTGTTCCTAATCAACATTTATTGTATTATGTATCATTTTAAAAATCCTGCCAAAATCTAATACTTTGTACACATTGACTGCCTTCAAAAACAAAGTTTTTGTCTTTTGACTTTTCTCGAACTTAGCTCATAAGTTTGATAAAATATGATGATCACAAACACCATGATATGTGTAACAATTGAATCTTTGTATGTTTTATTATTGCCCTTTGTTATTTAAAAGTTGCACTTTTGGTCCTTGGGTAGTACGTAGGGCGTACCACATGGTACGCTTAGCGTACAAGCTGAGAAGCCAGTACGCGGAGCGGACCACATCGCTTAGCGTACTGATGTGAGGCTTAATCAGGACTCCGGACACGTACGCAGGGCATACACCTATGTACACGGGGCATACCTGAGACTTAATGGAACCCTAATTTAGGATGTTGCATCCTATATAAACAGCTTAAGTATTTAGGGTTGGCCTCTTTACCAGTCTCTAAGCCCCCAAAACCCTAGAAATCTTCCCTTAGCCTCCATTGTTGTGCATTTGAGTCCTTAAGAAGAATTTGGTGGTTATTTTTCTCCTTGTGAAGGACATATAGAAGTTTGAAGGTGCTTTGCTTGGTGAGAAGGTTATAGATCCAAAATCATCACCCTTATTGCAAGCTTATTGAGGTATCAAGTTCAAACCTTGTCTTCTCCATGATTAGATCTCTTCATTTCTTAGTTTTAATGCTTTTGGTCCCTTTTAGGGTTGGTTTGAGGAGTTGGGTCGTTTTAAGGACTTATTCTTTTATCTGAGCTTATTATGAACTCCTTAGGCATAAAGGTGCAAGCTTGATGGGATTTTTGGTCACATGCATGCATTAAGTCACTTATTAGGTCCTTTTGAGCTTTAAGAGCTTCATTTAGCCATGCATGAACGCAAAGTTAGCAACTTTACATGATAATCCAGCTCAAGGAAGTCAGATCTACGTTTTGGAGCAATGTCTTAAGGGATTAAGGGCTTAATATGAAAGGTAGCTGAATAGGAGGATTCCGTTGGGCGTACAAGCCAGTACACGCAATGTACAAACCCTAAAGCATGTACGCTTAGCGTACAACTGAGTACACCCCGTGTACTCAGTCTGATGGGCTTCGCATTTTGGGCTTCGAGTTTGGGCCATTCTATTAGGCTTAGGTGTTTGGGGTCTGGTTGGGCCATCTGAATGCAAGTGTTTGGACTAAGAAATTTTTTTGGGCCTTGGGGTAAGGCCCATGTAAGGGTTTAGGCCCAATTTGGAAAATTGGTCCATGTTTGGGCCTTGGATGGTTAGTTGATTTTTGGGCCTTTTAGATTGTGAGTTTGGGCCTTAGTCTTGGACAAAACTAGGTAAGGGGAAAAATGGTCTTTTTACCCTAAGTATGGATTGATGGTTAGAAATTGGAATCCAATTGTTAATTGGATGTTATTTGGTATTGATAGCTCGGGGATTCGTCGAACAACAGCCAGAGTTTCAGTCGTGTGATTCAACAGTCGAGGTGAGTTTCCTCAATGGGTTTAGCGGGTCTAAGGCACCAATGTCGACCCTTGTTATTTATGTTAGGGTGCTAGGAGTCTACGTGACCCTTGCATGAGATATGCACTGCTATATATACCGGGCGGGGTTCGACGTCGGTCGAGGCCTGATGACTGTATCGTATGCTATTGTTTTTTATCATTGTATGTGTTACTATGATTATGTGATATATGTATATGTGTATAGTGGGCGGAGCCCGATGTCAGGCGGGGCCTAAGCATAACAGATTTGTATACCGAGTGGGGCTCGATGTCGGGGGGGGGGGGGGTGAAGCCGAGTGGGACTCGATACTGGACGGGGCCCAATGGAGGGCGGGGGCCCAGTATGTGATTTATTATGTATGGTATGTGGTAGTTTAGGTATTGTATTGATGTTGTTTTTGGAATACTGGTTTTATTAAATTAAAATAGAAATTTTTGGGTCGTATTTTTGGGATGTTTCAATATGTATTCATGAATATGCTTGTAATGGTCATGGCAATTATTGCCACCCTATTAGAAATGAAGGTTAAATGTCCCACATCGTTGATGCAAGCATGTAGTTTTTTAGGAACCATGACTACGTCTAAACACACCCACCCTTACATATCTCATACACAACATGCAAATTTTGGTTATTGCCATCCATCACAACCACTTATAATATGGTGCCCTTGAAGTCACAATTTAGGTGGGTTGCGTTCTATCACGAGGGCAACCCTACAACTGTCGAGGAAGGTCAATAGCTACAAGACAACAAAAATATATTAAAAAAGGATTTAGAAATATACTTTATAAACACATGAAATCATTTAAAACAAAGATCATCGTGCAACCAATCAAGAGGAGCATGAACTCGAATCGGTCTTGATTATTTGTTTGAATGAATGCCATTGTTCTAGGCTTTTTTCCTTCTAGGTTGTAATAGTACATAAAGAATTTAGAGAATATTTCCTCATAAGGTCTACCTCAAAAATTTTATGTACACATTATTTTGCAAATCATGTTTGTTTATATGAAATATTTATTTTATTTTTTGAATTGTAATGCTTTTGGATATGAATTTCACGGTAGACTCAACTATGATTACTACCTTGACACTTAAATTGTCCGGCTCTTTTTTTGTTTGCTTGACGATGAATTGGTTCAATTGTGTTGGAGAACAATGTGTTCGACAATATAATCCTTACTTAAGGACTAAATTGTTAAAAAACACAAAGATAAAAAGTTGTTTTGATTTGTAAACTATATGGACTATTACTGTAACTTACTTGGAAACTTTTATGGTTTCCATAAATTATTCAGAAAAAAAAAATGCAACTATCATAATACAGTACAAACCACACTGCATGAATTATGTATAATTGACCTAGTAAAAGTTTGAAGAAAGGTAACCACCACTCGACGACACAACACAGCACATGGTGGGCATCCACCCAACGGCGCTTCTATCCTTTTCCTAATTTCTTTCACGCATAAGTAGATTATGACACTTTATATATATATATATATATATATATATATATATATATATATATATATATATATATATATATATATATATATATAGAGAGGGGTAGGTTTAAATGTTTTCTACAACTATTGTATGCATGTATGCACAAATGAGAATTTAACAACAATTTAATCATTAATTAAGTTAATAAGGATAAATTAGTAATATTACATATATCTATTAATTAATATCCAAATTTAACCATTGATATCCCTTTTTTGGGGGGATAAGTTTTTTTTACGTATTAAAATCCTAGAAATCGACGCCTCAAAGGAAATCGACATTTCTTCCTCACACAAGAACAGATTCTTGACGCAGACATCTCTTCCTCACACAATAGCCGATTATTTTTGATCTATCTCCACCATTGGCCGCCTTCCAAATCATCCCTGCTACTGCTGATTCAAAGGCCTCCAATTTGTTGCTCGATCCAAAGACCTTCAATTTGTTAGTTATATGTTAGAAACAAAAGAACATCTTGTAGTTACAAGGTAATTTTTCAAAAATTCTTGTTTTATCAAAATTAATCTCTTATAGAATATCTCTATCTGTAAATTTCAATTTTTTTTAAAGCCACATCCTCTGTTCTTTAATTGTCGGCACTCGATTTCACAAAAATCAATTTCTCTAATGTGCTTTAGGTAATACAAATTAGTCATGTTCTTGAAATAAATAAATTATATTATATATTACGATTTGTTTATGAACATGCGTAAATAAGTTTGACAAATATTTTAAAATTGTTTTCGTCTCCACTATCTTTAAAAGTAATGCTAGACGATCAAATAGTTAAATTTTTTGCTAATCTCTTTTATAATTGGATTTTTGTAATTGCTACTTTTTTTTTGTAATTTATTCATTATTAGTAAGATTAAAAATGTATGTTTTGTATTTTCCTCTTTAAAATGTTTCTGTTTGCATGCATATTGGTTTTTAACATTTTTTTGATGATTTTTTTTGTCTATTTATAAGGATCATGGTCTTTGTTGATACATACCTAGCACCCATATTATTATTCTAACTTCATTAATTGTTTTAGATGGATTTTGGCTTGTTTGATGAAAATGCATAACAAGTGTTTGTTGAAATGCTTGAAAGAGAATCTAAAGAATTTAACCTTGTGGTATGCATTCTGTCAAAATTAGTAGCAACACATGTTTTATGTAATTGTTTAAAAAGGTAATTAATTTGTCTATGTATTATTTTGGTTCAATTTGTGATTTTGAATTCCAATTTCTATTGTCCCTCGTTATTGTATATTTGAAATCTAAAATTATATTAGCAGTAAATACAATATTTTTGAATGTATTCTATGTATTCTGTCAGAATGTATTCTGCTAGAATAGAATATATGTATTCTGCTAGAATGTATTCTATGTATTCTGTCATATTCTATGTATTCTACTAGAATATATAAAGTGATAGTTAATTGCAAGTAACATGTTTTTAACCATTATTAGTTTTTGTTGTATTTGTGATAGGAATGGCTGGAAGAATGCGTTGAAGACCTAATATGAATAACTTGAAGAATAAATAAAGTTTGATCATACTCACAATTTAAGAATGTTGTTATTTTTAAGAATTTTATTCATTTTTGTTGATACTCTTTTAGAATATGTATAATTATATTAAAATGTATAAGGCTTTTAGTCTGTAAGAATATGTATGAATTTGTATTTAAATTCAGATGTATAAGAATATATTAGAATGTTGTTATTTTTCAACCTCGAATTCAAACTTTTTGTTATTCTTCAATAATATTCTAATAGAATAGAATCTAAAAGAACAACATTCTAACAAAAAAATATTCTGACAGAATAACATTGATTATGTTTATAAATACGTTAGAATTAAAACTGAATTAATTAAAAAAATTCAGATTTTTAAAATCAGTAGAATTAATTATCCCTAAAAATCTGAAAATTTCCTTTTATAAATGTAGTTAATTGTCCGAAATACCCTTTTGCTAAAATTTGTATGATTATATGGTACATGTTATCCCATTGTAATATCATACACTCTCAAATCATGTTCATTGATTAATTTCATCCGTTGGTCCAGATCTGTGCATTCTGGCACACAATAGTTAGTAAAAATAAAATAACCTAAGCATATATATATATATATATATATATGGAAAAGTTCAATAGAGAACCATTATTAATAAAGGAACCATTGAACCAATCCAAAGCGTCGGAATTTAAAGCGATCAACGGCAAAAGGAAGGGTTGTAAACTTTTATAATGGACGCACATGTACCGGATTATAACAAAACTCACTTCATTTTTTTCATTTAAAATTTTTTTTAGGCCAATTTTTTTATCGAAAAAAACCGAATATACCGTTGTTCACGATTTTTCGTCCTCTTTAGAGATCCATGATGATATATAAAAAACGAACTTTTTTTTTCCAATATTTAAGTTTATTTTTATCACAAAAAAACTAATTATACCAAAAATATTAATTTTTTGTATTCTATTAATAAACATCAACACCGATTAAAAAAAAACCTCGAACAGTGTAGATTCACACTGTGAATCTAAACTGTAAATATTTCAATTTTTAACATTCACAATATGAAAAATCTCGAACATTTCAGATTCACATTGTGAATCTGAATTACTATTATGCACACTATGAATCTGAGAAGGTTCACAAAAAAAAAAAAAAAAAAAAAAAAACTCGATCAGTGTAGATTCACACTGTGAATCTAAACTGTAAATATTTCAAATTTTAACATTCACAATGTGAAAAAGCTCCGATCAGTTCAGATTCACACTGTGATTCTGACTTATTATTATGCACACTGTGAATCTGAGGAGGTTTACAATGTGAATCTGAACAGGTTCACAATGTGAATCTGAACTGAAATATCGTTTTTTTTAAACATGAATATGAATCTATGTTTAAAAGGTACAAAAAATATGAATTTTGATATATTTATTAATTTTTTTTCTATAAAAAATAGACCTTAACTTTTTTCATCAAAGAAAATGAAGTGGGTTTTTTTCGAAAAAAAAAAGTTTGTTTTTTATATATCATCATGGATCTTTATGGAAAGAGGACGAAAAATCGTGAACAATGGTATATTCGGTTTTTTTTTTATAAAAAACATGGCCTAAAAAAAATTTTAACGAAAAAAGTGGTGAGTTTTTTTATAAGGGTAGATTTTTTGGTATAATCCGGTGTCTGTGCGTCCAATTTAAAAGTGTACATCTATTTCCTTGGTCGTTGATCGTTATGATTTCCGACGCTCACGATTGGTTCCTTAGTTAATTATGGTTTTCTATTGAACCTCACCCTATATATATATATATATATATATATATATATATATATATATATATATATAGAGAGAGAGAGAGAGAGAGAGAGAGAGAGAGAGACAGAGAGAGAGATAGGTTCAAATGTGGATCCACATATAATGTGTGGATGTAGGGATCATTCTAGACCTAGTATTTTCATTAATTAAATAAGATATTATTCCCAATCAAATCCCTTATTTTTAGCCTAATTATAGATATAATTTTAATTTGTATTCATTATCCTTTAACCTATATACAATCTCTGTACGTTTTGATCCCTACATATAGTTCGTTTTTTTCCTTTGAAATTGCAATGGAGCATCCGAACAATAATCAAGTTCAGTTACAAATGAATTACAGTTTTTGTTTATCTAACTAACAAATTCTTTACAATATGTGTGTCACACCCCGGAACCAATGGCGGAACCGTTCCGGGGCGGAGGACGTCATGCGTAGTATCACAACAATTGTATCATAGCAAGCATAGTAAACACAACCAGATATTGAATACATATGTGAAAAAGGTTTACATTGTTTATTTCATAGTTTAGTACATAGCAAAAGTACAATAGTAAAGATGTGACTTCAACACTCCAACTTCTCCGAACTCTTGAAAATACATGTCTAATAGTGCCCTGAGAATACAAGCAGTTTTGAAATATATCAGCATAAAGCTGGTGAGTTCATAAGTGTTTAGTTATGGTGAAAGAAATGTTTCTTTAATCCTTTGAAAAGTGTTTCCCAAGAAAATCCTATATTTTCTTATGAAAGATGTTTGATTATCCATTCGTTACTTGTTAAACAGCCTGTTTATGAAAGGTTGAGTTATCCCAGGAAAATCCTATATTTTCCTTAAAAGTTGATAGTTGATTATCTGTTCTGGTGTGAGGTGTACAAGTATCTACCATACTTGTATCGTTAGATGTAGTTTCCTTGAAAAACCATGTTTGCTCTCAATGAGATGTATTAGCCTTATTACATAAATAAAACAAATAAATAAGTAGTGAACTAGATCCTAAGGGTATTACTAATGCCCTCTAGTAATCAAATCGGTTATTACTTTGAGGTTATTTCACTTGTTTCATTATTACAAAAGTAAATTTTCGCTACCTAAGTTGTGCTTGTCATAACCGTACTTAGATTTGATAAGGCACGTAACGGGGCCAGTATCTTTTTATGACTTTGTCACCCCTGAACCTAACGGTCCTGCTGTAGCTAGCAGCGAAGGTGCGGGATAGTCATGATGGGTTTCAAGCAATACATCATTCCTATGGTGTACATGCAAACCCTAATAGCTTTTGGATCTAGTTTGTCTAATGAACATGCAATTGAATATCCAAAGCTATAAACCCTAGATCTATCATATAAGAACTGAAATAAGGGTTTAGTAATTACCTTTGATTGTTATATAGTAATGACAATCAATTCCTTGCTTTGATTGGCTTCAGAAAGCTTAGTGCCTCAAGTGCTGCACCTCTAATGGAGTCACAAACACCACTAAGCAATTGGATGAAGGAGAGAAGAGAGGGGAGGCACCAAAACGGCTGGAAACCCTAATCCAAGTGTTAGCCACGTTTTTGGTGCTCAAGGGTTCCTTATATACTTAGGCTATTAGGGTTATCCAACAAGGAAACCCTAATTTGACTGCTTAAGCCCTAAGCAGCCCATGGACCCCTTCTGGAACATGCCTTGGACGATTTCTAATGGGCTTCCCCATAGAATTCATCCAACCTATTATTCCAAGGTGATCCATAGCCCAATTGCAATTATCCTATAATTACAATTCCAGTCCCCTAAGTTTAATTAATCTCTTTTAGCCACAAATTTAATTCTTTATTAATTCTTGACTAATATTAATTAAACAATATGATTTCTCCTTTAATATATTATTCTCATAATATATTAATAAATCATAATTAAACCTTTCTCTCCTTAATTCATCCTACATATTGCTATGAAGAAGGCAACCCAAAAGGACCATGCTCATAATCGGGTCAAGTACATACCAAAATAGTTATGGATTTAGACACTAATCCAACAAGTCAGTCCCATGTAGATCTATACACAATAGTCACGCTGAGGGATGATATTCGGGAGTTTGTGAGCTTTACTGGGTGCAAAACCCTGAATGAGATGGTGGAGAAGGCCTGTGAGCGGGAGATCGCCGGGTTTGTGGAGCGGTGCTTGACCTGCAGAAAGGTCAAGGCCGAGCACCAGCGGCCTCATGGCAAGGTTCAGTCGTTACCCATTCCCATGTGGAAGTGGGAAGAGATCACTATGGACTTCATTACGAAGCTACCAAGCACGACGAGGGGAGTGGATGCCATATGGGTTATTGTGGACAGACTAACGAAGAGTACCCATTTCATTCCGATCTCCGAGAGTATATCCGCAGAAAAGTTGGCAGATATCTACGTTCGAGAGGTGGTGGCTAGGCACAGGATGCCGGTGTCAGTGGTTTCAGTTAGGGATGTTCGGTTTACATCCAGGTTTTGGAAAAAGTTCCATGAGGAACTGGGGACTCAGCTACACTTCAGTACAGCATATCACCCTCAGACTGACGGTCAGAGTGAGAGGACGATCCAGACATTGGAGGACATGCTGCGAGCGTGCGTGTTGGATTTTGGAGGAAGTTGGGATACGTACCTCCCACTGGCAGAGTTCTCATACAATAACAGTTATCATGCCAGTATCGATCGAGCTCCATTCGAGATGTTATATGGTCGGAGGTGCAGAACCCCAGTGTGTTGGGACGAGGTTGGTCATCGTGTGATGGGAAGCACGGAGGTGGTACTTAAGACCACCGGGTTGATTCAGCAGGTGGGCGACCGGTTACGGATCGCGCAGAGCCGTCAAAAGAGTTATGTTGATCGACGACGATCAGATCTGGAGTTTCAGGTAGGGGATTTTGTTTTGCTGAAGGTGTCACCCTGGAAGGGGATTATCAGGTTTCGTAAGAGAGGCAAGTTGGGGCCTCGATTTATAGGCCCGTTCAGGATCATAGCCCGAGTGGGCAAGGTAGCCTATCGCTTAGAGCTTCGTGAGGAGCTTAGTCAGATTCACAACACCTTCCACGTGTCTCAGCTTCGGAAATGTGTTGCTGATGAGTCCGCGGTTATATCCTTGGACGATATTCAGGTGGATAGGGGCCTGAATTATGTCGAGAGGCCGGTTGCCATTCTAGACAAGAAGACGAAGGGACTTCGGAATAAGAAAGTAAATTTGGTAAAAGTGCAATGGCAGCACCGAAAGGGCTCCGAATGGACCTGGGAGCCAGAAGAGGAAATGCGGGAGCATTACCCTGAACTGTTTTTAGCTGCAGACTTCGGGGACGAAGTCTAGTTCAAGTGGGGGAGAGTTGTAACATCCAAAATTCTGGTATGTCCTGAAACCCTAAGAAATGATAAGTTTTCATAATTGGTCCCTTAAGTACGCTGGGCGTACTTCAGTGTACGCTTAGCGTACCGCATAAAAATAGTCGCGGGGAATTCAGGGGACGCCGGGCGTACCTTGAGTTACGCGGGGCGTACGCGCCAGGGACGCAAACCCTAATTTTTCGGGACTTGAGGCCTATTTAAACAACTTTAAGTCCCTTGGACTAAACCCTAGAGAGCCTCCACAGCCCTAGAACGTCCATATACTCCTGGAAACCTTGTGAGATCATTCTTAGGCCTTAAAGAGTGCATTTGTGGCCTTTTTATTTGTATTTCAAGAAGAAGGGGTGGTCAAGCAAGCTTGGATCAAGAGAGTGCTTCAAGATCCTGCACCAAAAGCATCTTGCAAAGCTTCTGGAGGTAAAAAGCTTGCATCTTTCCTTTCTAATCTTTAGATCTAGCTAGGGTTTTGGTGGTTTGTCCCTTTTATGAACTTTGGACCTCTTTTGTTGAGTTAAGCCTTCCCTTTTGATATGAAAGTAAGATCTGAGGTCCCCTGGTCATTTAGAAGTATAAAAATGGAAGCTTGATGAGAGTTGTGACCTCATGCTTGGGTAAAAGACCTTGAAAAGGTCTTAATGGGGTGGTTGGGAGTGTATGAGATATGCAAGGGCATAAAGTTGCCAACTTTATGCCTTGGGACATCTTTTCAATCTTAGATCTAGCTTTTGGACGTGAGAGATTCGAGCATTAAGCACTTAATGGGAAAAGTGCTTAATACGATTGTACGCTGGGCGTAACTGTCTGTACGCAGCGCGTAGTCACTAGACGCTCAGTACGCTGCGCGTACCAGGGAGGTACGCTGGGCGTACGCAGCTCAGATGGGCCCTAATCTGTTTTGGGCCTTTGGGCCTCATTTGGCTGATGAGCTTGTTTGGACTCTGTAAGATTGAGGCCTTTTCATCTGTTTGGGCCAAGGACTTATTGGTTGGGCCTTATTGGGCCAAGGGGCCCATTAAGGATATTGGACTTGGATTTTGGGGTCCAATTTGCAAGAAAGGGGTAATTGGGCCTTGGGGGTAGAGTTTGAAGGTTGGGCCTTTCCTTGAGTAATTTAAGGTCTTATCATTGATTATATATTATTGTTATTATTCAGCTTGGTAGGTTGCGTATTATTGGGAGGGCAGTAATTGTATTCATTGGACGGAGGTGAGTCTTCTCACCATACCTATGGGTCTACGGCACCAAGGCCGGCCCATTATGTGATCATGTTATGTGTGTGTTATTCATTTATGAATTGATATGTTGTGTGATATTATGTTGGTATGGAAGACCCCGGGGGGAGCCCGTGGCATTGGATATAAGACCATGTGGGGTAGCCCATGACAGTCCTAGGTAAAGACCATGTGGGGTAGCCCATGACATTGGATGTAAGACCATGTGGGGTAGCCCATGGCGGTCCTAGGTAAAGACCATGTGGGGTAGCCCATGGCACTCTTGTTGAATCGTATTACATAGTTTCTGTGGCATGTTTATAGCTTATTTTTAGCTATCAGGATATATGTATGCGAATGTGTGTGGTATGCTCTGGGAAACTCACTAAGCATTTCGCTTACAGGTTGTTGATTTGTTTAAGGTACTTCTGAGCCTAAGGGCAAGGGCAAGGCGTGATGACGTGGCGTGCACTCTATCTCTCTGTTGATGTGTTTGGGACCCTCTGATGTTTTAAAAAGGAAAACAATAAAGTAATGAATGTTAAGTTGAAAATAAATGTTTTGGGATTTTATGGTTTAGGGGATTGGCTTTGGTTTTAAAAGGAAAAAAAATATAATGAAAATTTTCTTTGTAAAATTGGGTCGTTACAACAATTGTCCCATGCTCCAAGCATGCACACTTTGGTTTCCTATGGTCCATACTTTGTGAAATAGATCAATTGAAAAACTTTTCGAATGAAACTCATTTCACAATCCCCAATCCTTATTATTAGTATAAGAATACCAAATTCTTGCCATTTTTAGAATATGTCAGATTCTAACATTTTATGCAATGATTCTTTCGTAATGTCACAGCACAAAAGTCACCAAGACCCGACTAATGAAATTACAAGGTATTCTATCAGAAATTGTTACAAGACAATTCCATAGACGTGAAGTCTCACATTCAAAGTACATTCCTTTGAACATCCTTCTCGCATAAAAGTTTCTAATCTAGACATATTTCTTAATATCCAACTCCCATTAATGGAAACATTTCCATATTTGCCATATGACAACTCATTCTTAATAGAATCTTATCTATTCATAATAATGTCAATATAGTCCATCCAATACTATACTTCCAACTACTCACAAGCGACAAATCCTCAGTGAACCTCAGATCGTCCTTTGTTAGTTGTTTAATTATTTTAGTCAAAACGATTCTAGTCCCTTTTTCCCTCTTAATGCCCTAGGCATTTGGAAAATTTTAGAATGGTCAAATATTACAGCATATGCAAACGATCCTATACCCGAAGCGTATTGGACACGATGCATAATGTCTCACATAAAGACGTGATACTTTATCATCCTTCTGCCATAATATTTTATGTGCCATGTTCCCACAATTCGAACTATGAAGGGGGATGCCGTAATCATAATCGAATTTTGAGAATGCACTATGTATCCTTGACTAAATTTATTAACATTTCTCGATCTAAGCTTTAGAATTTTGAAACGAAGTATAATATTCTCTCCCTTAATTATAGCAAAACAACTTTTCAACCATTGCAACTTTGCAAAGTGAATCTTTGTTTTCTATAATTAATATTGCTAACTTGCAATACTTACCATAATAATCATGCTCCCACTAACATGATGATTATTTTCTTACCAGCATAACACTTATGCTCCCACTAGCTTTGACATGTATTCAGAAAACAATTGAACTTCCAGAAAACAATGCTTATTGAATTCCTTAAGTTCATATTTCTAATACCTAATGCTTTGATAAGCCTTTATCTAAGCTTTGTAAGCTCATACACCTTTGCCTTAGATAGCTCACATGTGTGTCTAAAGAAATTCAGAACTTATGTTACTAAGTCCCAAATGTTCAAACTAATTGCCAAATCTCACAATTCGAACTATGAAGAGGGATGCCGTAATCATAATCGAATTTGAGAATACAATTTTCACAATTGCAATCTTCTTAAAATCTCTCTTAGTGAAAGCATCTCCTTACAATCATTTTCATGAAGGAGGGAAACCTCATGACACTTAGATTTTAAAGCGTATGTGTTCCTATCCATGTGAATTTGTCAAAACCAAAGTTTGCGACAAATCCAAACTCATATGGACCGAACGTGCTCAATCTCGATTTCTTGCCTCATGGTAACATGAATGCCCACCATGTCTTCCAAGCAACTCACCCTTTCATATCAATGTACTTTCCATTGATCAAGGTGCTTTGTCTTTATGTATTCAAATGAGAACTCATAGAACTCACATGCATATTAACTCAATTGGAATGGCACAGAAAAAGAGTATGTCATCCACGATAGGCTTTAAACCTCAAGTCGTGTGCTAGTGATGATCAACTAGGTTTAACTCTTGATTTGTTCTTGAAACCTTTCAAGACCATTAAGACTCCCACTGACTCCTTGACATATAAGATTCTCTTGTCAAGAAACATTCCTTGACAAAACAAATATTCAAGAGTTAGTGTAGTTTTTATCAAGACTATCACTTCACATAATTGGTTCTAGTTGGTCTTTGTCTTATCCAAGACATCACAACTTACCAAATAAGGTGTGAATAACCATGCAAATCTACGTGGTGCACTCAATGCTACTACCACCTAATCAATGTGCCGGTTAACCACACACGCTCCATTGATCTATGATAAACATCGAGCCACCCTTCACTACCAATGTCAACCCCAAATTAGTGTGCCGGTTAACCACGCACGCTCCACTAACGTTTGACAAGGGTACGAAGTGTAATTCCATGGATTAGCATACAATTTCACATTTTGCCTAAAGTAACTATGATTTGGGAATTTGTAAAAGCATTTAGTTACTTTGTACTTAATTATACTTATAATGGAAGGTTTCGTCCTATCCTACCCGTTCGGCTAACGACCCTCCACCAGTCAAGAGTGGGGTGGGTAAGAGTGGATACCCATTCAATCGCCATTTTATAGGTAATTTCCTTAAACACCCCTTATAGACCAGCTTCGTGAATGAGGCCTACTAACGGTAAGACTGACTGTTTACTCATACATATATATATATATATATATATATATATATATATATATATATATATATATAATATTAGACTTTTAATGTTATATATAGTATAGGGTGTATTTTACACTTTTAAAATACTAGGTGGTATAATTTAATAAATTATACTTTTAATCTAGTTAAATGTAAACCAAAACTTTATGGAATTATTAACTCTCTTTTAATTATACACTTTAATTAATTAATAAAACCATAAGGGTGTAATTTGAACTTTTTCAAAAAATACGAGGGTTTTTAGAATTTAACATTTCAAAATTAAACTTTTAATCAACTTTTAAATTCCAAAACTTGAGGGCAAGTTTTGAAACTTTTCAAAACATTAAGGAATGGAATTTAAATATTTCAAAGGTAACTTTTAATCAAAAATTTAAATTCCAAAACTTGAGGGCAAGTTTTGAAACTTTTCAAAACATTATCAGGAATATTCTAGATCACAAATTCAAATAAAGCAATTAACAATTAATTGGTGATTATCTAATTTTGACCTAGTCCAATTACTTGCAAGATAATTCATCAAATAACTCAAATAATTAAGCATTATCTTATAAGGCAACAAATATTTGATTAATTGATAATTATCTTCTATTTTGGTAAGGATATTCACCCAAAATCAATAAAAATCGTATCTTATTTATCAAAAATGTTTTGGTAATAATCCTAAGCCAAAACAGCAAGAAAATCGCGAAAATCAGTTGCCAGACTCGCTGACTCATGGAGTCAGCACTGGACTCGTCGAGTACCCAGTGGACTCGGCGAGTTCAGCTATGGACTCGGCGAGTCCAGCCCCCAGAAACCAAAAATTTTCGATTTTAAGCATGAATAATCAACTATAGCATCAAATACATCAAACAAACAGCCCTAGGCTCTGATACCACTGATGGGTTTCGAGCAATACATCATTCCTATGGTGTACATGCAAACCCTAATAGCTTTTGGATCTAGTTTGTCTAATGAACATGCAATTGAATATCCAAATCTATAAACCCTAGAACTATCATATAAGAACTGAAATAAGGGTTTAGTAATTACCTTTGATTGTTATATAGTAATGACAATCAATTCCTTGCTTTGATTGGCTTCAGAAAGCTTAGTGCCTCAAGTGTTGCACCTCTAATGGAGTCACAAACACCACTAAGCAATTGGATGAAGGAGAGAAGAGAGGGGAGGCACCAAAACGGCTGGAAACCCTAATCCAAGTGTTAGCCACGTTTTTGGTGCTCAAGGGTTCCTTATATACTTAGGCTATTAGGGTTATCCAACAAGGAAACCCTAATTTGACTGCTTAAGCCCTAAGCAGCCCATGGACCCCTTCTGGAACATGCCTTGGACGATTTCTAATGGGCTTCCCCATAGAATTCGTCCAACCTATTATTCCAAGGTGATCCATAGCCCAATTGCAATTATTCTATAATTACAATTCCAGTCCCCTAAGTTTAATTAATCTCTTTTAGCCACAAATTTAATTCTTTATTAATTCTTGACTAATATTAATTAAACAATATGATTTCTCCTTTAATATATTATTCTCATAATATATTAATAAATCATAATTAAACCTTTCTCTCCTTAATTCATCCTACATATTGCTATGGTGAAGGCAACCCAAAAGGACAATGCTCATAATCGGGTCAAGTACATACCAAAATAGTTATGGACTTAGACACTAATCCAACAAGTCAGTCCCATATAGATCTATACACAATAGTCACGCTCTCCCTCCAAGAGATTCTGGTTACAAGGGTTAGTCCTACACTCTCGTATCCGGTGGAGTGTTACCAAGGACGTGTCTCAAAACTTAGCCTAACAAATTTACAAGTAATAATACTGAAAATCTTGTTTATGTTTTGTATGAATCCTTTGCAAGATATCACATTTTATGACAAGATTCACAAGTTCATTGCTTTAGTTTTGAAAACTGTTTCTACGAGTTGATTTCTTAATCGTTTGGTAAAACTGTTTTCTTTGTTAAAAGCATACTGAACATATAATTATTTTAATCAAAATAATTGTGACAACCCGAAACTTTTCCGTTATCCTTATTAAATTTTTGTTAATCAAAATTGGATTCTTATCTAATTCCGTCAAATTTGATAGTTTGGGAAAGACTTTACGTTTAAATAAATCATTTCGAATTTATTTCCGTTCACGTTAGTATAATTTTTGGTCTAACGGAATATTCTAAACTCAGTTCGATCGACTTCCGTATTTGAAAACGAAGTTTTCTAAGTCGAAACATAGCATTCGGGCCAAACGACTCTTCAAAAGGAGTTTACGGCCGCAAACCCGGTTTACGACCGTAAACTCTGTTTACGGCCGTAAACGGTGTTTACGACCGTAAACCCTCCCCCACCTCCTGACCGTAAACTCACCCCTATATAAGGGATGAGTGGCCTCCATTTCTCACTTTACACACTCCAGAAGGCTTTCTCTCTCTACTCTCTCTCTCTCTACAAACTTTGATATTTCTCAAAGATCCTCAAGAATGTAAGTGATTCTTCACCTTGATTATGTTTCTATCTCATTTCTAGTGGCAAATCCATGTTCTTAGCTCATAAACACACACTAGTGTTTTTGGGACTCTAACCACCCTTTCAAGCTTCTATTTCGTAAGTACTCTACCCTTAGCTTGTTGGATACAAGAATCACTTGTTAACATCTAGAAATCGTGACGAGAAGGGTGTTTACGGTCAAGGCAATCTCCCTTGACCGTAAACTCTATTTAAGTGGCACAAAGTTGCCACAACACCCTCCTAAACATAGAACACTTCCAGAAGACTAGAAAGGACCTTGAAACACCGAAAATCGCACTTATCGTCGAAGTGTTTACGGCCGTAAACACTTGGACCGTAAACTCCTTTTACGACCATAAACACTTGGACCGTAAACTCCTTTTACGACCGTAAACACTTGGACCGTAAACTCCTTTTACGACCGTAAACACTTGTACCGTAAACACTTTTTACGACCGTAAACACCTGGACCGTAAACCCATGGACCGTAAACCCCTTTTACGACCGTAAATTCATGGACCGTAAGCCCATGAACCGTAAACTCCTTTTTCGACCGTAAACTCCCCATTTTCAATCACATGTGATTCTAACACTTAGTTTTAAGTGTTTCCTAGTCCCTAAGGTGGTTTCCTTCCATAACGAATAGTCTTATGCCCTCACCTAATGTATATATATGAACTTCTTCATGCTAAATAGGATCCGTTTGTGTCCAAGGCTTTTATTGACACTCAAAAATTCCTAGCAACTTACACTCGGATCCCACGTCAATCTGTGAGTTCATACCCCTATACTTTTCCGAATTTTTCATGTTTTTCAAGGGGGGGAATACAAGCAAAAAGTACAAGGAAACTTGTGCTCAAATATATTATTTTGTTTAAAATAATTATATGTTCAGTATGCTTTTAACACAGAAAACCGTTTTACCACTCGAATAAGAAATCAACTCGTAGAAACAGTTTTCAAATCTAAAGCAAGGAACTTGTGAATCTTATCATAATATGTATTGTCTCATAAAGGATTCATGCAAATCATAAACAGGATTTTCGTACTATTACTTGTAAATTCGTTAGGCTAAGTTTGAGACATGTCCTTGGTAACACTCCCCCGGATTCGTGAGTGGAGGACTACGACTTATAACCAGAATCTCTTGGAGGGAGAGTGTGACTATTGTGTATAGATCTGTACGGGACTGACTATCCCGCACCCTCGCTGCTAGCTACAGCGGAACCGTTAGGTTTAGGGGTGACAAAGTCTTAAAAAGATACTGGCCCCCGTTCGTGCCTTATCCAGTCAAAGTACGGTTATGGCACTCACAACTTAGGTAATGAGAATTTACTTTTCCAATATACTCCTCTGGGTGTAACCAGAGCTTCGAAAATACGGCTAATATACTCCTTTGGGTGTAACCAGAGCTTCTAAAATACGGCTAATATACTCCTCTGGGTGTAACCAGAGCTTCGAAAATACGGCTAATATACTCCTCTGGGTGTAACCAGAGCTTCGAAAATACGGCTAATATACTCCTTTGGGTGTAACCAGAGCTTCGAAAAGAAAACTGCTGTCCGAGTATGGTAGATACTCGCGTATGGATAATCAACTATCAACCCTTAAGAAAATATGGGATTTTCTGGAATAACTTAATCTTTCATAAATGGTATGTTTAATGTGTAACTAATGGATAATCAAAACTCTTTCATAAGAAAATATGGGATTTTTCTTGGGATTTTTCTTGTATTCTCAGGGCATCAATAGGCAGGTACTTTTGCCAACTTTTGGAGAAGATGGAACATCCTGAAGTCACATCTTTTACTTTTGCTATATATACTGACATGTATAAACTATGTTTTTGAACAATATAAATATTCTTATTATAATGTAATGGTTGTGTTTACTATGCTTACTATGATACAACTGTTGTGATACTACGCATGACGTCCTCCGCCCCGGAACGTTTCCGCCTTCGGTTTCGGGGTGTGACAATAATATACTTGAGCACAAGTTTCCTGGTACTTTTGCTTGTATTCTCCCCCTGAAAACATGAAAAATCGGAAAAAGGCGTAGGGGTATGAACTCACCGTTTGACGTAGGATCTGGGTGTATGATCGGTTACGAATGCTGAGTGTCAACCGATGTTTCGTACGCAAGTGGATCCTATTAACATGTGATAACACATATCTGTGTTAGAATTAGGGTGTTTCATTACTAAACATGACGGGAAACCACCCTAAAGACTTGGAAATGTTTGTCGGGACCCTATATGATCAAACAAAGGAAGTGTACGGCCAAAAGAGTGTGTGTGCGGCCAGGGTGTGCAGCCAGAACGTGTGTGTGGTCGTACATGGGAGTGTGCGGCCGTACAGAGGGGTGTGCGGCCATACACAGGGGTGTGCGGTCGTACACTCCTCACTTGTGCTCGAAATGTTTATTTTGAGGTGTTCTAGTGCTAATACCAAGTTCAACTAGTAAATGGAGGCCAAACTCTTCACTTTGGAGAGTCTTTAAGGTGTGTACGGCCACCTTATGAAGGTGTGCGGCCGTACACCTTCAAAGGATGAAGAACACGAAGAACACTATGAGTTTTAGGCTTAGATTCAGGTGTCTTACCAATATAACAAGCTGAATGATGGAGAAGTTCACGTTCTTGAGGCCTTTAGAGTGTTCTTGGATGAAGTTTTTAGAGAGAGAAAGTAGAGAGAGGAAGTAAAGTGCAGCCAAATGAAAGGAATGAGTGCAGGGGTCACCTTATATATATATAAGGGTGAGTGTGCGGCTGGAGGGTGGGTGTGCAGCCGCACACCCATGTGTGCAGCCGTACACACCTCTCAGGAGGGTGTATGGCCCGGTTCTATCTCTATACGACTTGTTGACTTATTTCTAATCTCATTCCCGACTGTACTCAAGCTTAGAACACTTAAACTAACTCTTAAACGGCGTTAAAAGATGATAAAATCGAGTTTGGTATTGATATACAGATCAATTGGACAGGATAAAAGTTTCGGGTTGTCACATCATCCCCCCGTTAGAGGTAATTTCGTCCCGAAATTCGAACATAGAATACAAATCATGGATTAGAAAAGAGATGTGGATGCTTCTGTTTCATCTGATCTTCGCGCTCCCAAGTGAATTCAGGTCCCTGCTTGGCATTCCAGCGAACCTTCACTATCGGGATGCGACTTTGTTTCGTTCGTTTGATCTCTCTATCCATGATTTCGACTGGTTCTTCCACCAAGTTGAGGTTTTCATTGATCTCAATCTCGTCGAGAGGAATCACAAGTGTCTCATCGGACGGACACTTCTTTAGGTTCGACACGCGGAAGACAGGATGGATGTTGCTGAGCTCTCGTGGTAACTGGAGTTTGTACGCTACGGGACTGATCCTAGCAAGGATCTTGGACGGTCCAACGAATCCTGATTTTAGCTTTCAACGCCTTGCGGAGCGTATCGGGCTTTTCCAGGGTGTGACCTGTAAAAGGACACGTCCACCAATCTGGAGTTTCAAGGGTTTTTGTCTCTCATCGGCGTAGCCCTTTCGCACGATCTTTTTTGCCGTCTCACGGATGATTTCAGGACTCGTGAGAGTGTTGTCGGGGACTCGACTCTTGTCTAGTTGCGTGTCGCCCACCTCAGCCCAGCACAGATGGGGTCTGTACTTATGGCTGTAGAGGGCTTCGAACGGCGCATCCTTGATGCTGGATAGGTCGTCGTTCGTTGCGAGAAGGTTCAAATAAGAGTAGTTGAGTGTCCCACGACGTATTTCCAATTGTCCGGATAATCCTCTTACTTTGTCCATGTCCTTGTGGGTGGTGCTCTTCGTATGAATACTTTCGGGTTTCGAAGAGAGATGAATTTTTGAAGTTTGCATCTAATTTGTCGTTACGAGCGACGGGAGTTTTGCGATTGAACGATTTAAGACCAAAGGGTTTGGTATAACATAGGTTCAGTCGGACTAAACAGAATGTCGTCGTAGAATCACACGTTAAGTTGGTTTGGAAGAATCGTTTTGTTTAGAACATTGATGCCCCTGGGTGAATGTCTATGGTGTTTGACTTGAACTTGGTGGGTACTACCAATACGAGGGTTCTGATGTTTTGGACTTATGAACTTTCATGAAATGGTTCTTACTAGATCTCCCTATGATTGTTTGGTGTACACAAGCCAGTTATAACTACAACTGAACCTAACGTATTCACTAAGCTATCATAATTTACTCATTAGAGCTTTTAAATCTTATAAGAACATCGTGATTTAATTTGGACGAGGAAATAATTACGATTATGAGCAATTATTGGGGTTTGCGGAAACATACCAAAACATAGCAGGGTTCTTTGATGCTTCCTCATTCCCTGAGGTCAGACTCCTCCCATTTCCTCATTGTTCTTCTCTATTGGGCAGTCTCTTTTGAAATGTCCCATTTCTCCACATGTACCGCACACTTGGACTAAGCTAGCATCGGTAGTGGAAGTGATGTGTTGAGTTGGGGTCTGTACGGAACAAGTTTCCTGGCCATCCTTAATCCTTGGACAATTTCTTTTGTAATGTTCGGGTTCGCCACAATTGTAGCAAACTTGATTCATCCTTACACCAGTAATCGAGGTGTTTGGCTGTGCAGGTGCCCTGCAGTATCGTGTGGTGTGTCCCTGCAAGTTGCAGTTCTTACATCGAAGTTTTCGGCACTTTCCTATGTGGTGGAAGTTGCATTTCTCGCAACTTGGAAGTTTTCCAGCATATTGCCGCACTGGC
This sequence comes from Lactuca virosa, assembly GCF_052849685.1. Lineage (NCBI taxonomy): Eukaryota > Viridiplantae > Streptophyta > Magnoliopsida > Asterales > Asteraceae > Lactuca > Lactuca virosa. The sequence continues at coordinate 1,691,691 of NC_136433.1, read as the reverse complement.
ATTGGCACTAGTTAGGCGGATGTGGCGGTTGTAGAAGTTATCTCGAGTTGTCGTTTCTTGGCAAGTTTCTGAGACGACTTGTTCTTCCTCTCGGACCAAAATTTCCGTTTGGTGCTCTTAGGTTTGGGAGTTGGAGTGTTCTCTTGGACAAGCCCTTGTTGATTTCCTGGTGTGTTGTTACAGCTTGAGGTGTGGAAGTCGTTCCCATTCCCATTTAGGTTGTTAGTGTTAAGAACAGCTAGAGCGGCTGCTACGGCTGTTGTGACAGTAGCTTGGAATGTAGCTAAGTCCATCTGGAGGATTGGTGCCTTACTGGTGGATTGGTTCTGCTTCTTCGGAGGCATGATCTGCTATATATCAAGAAGAGAGTTTGTGAGTAACAATGGTTGCCTCTGGATGTATCCTAAATGTTTGTCTATGCATTGATATTTCCCGTTTTGCTAACTGACTCTTTGATTCGACCCACATCCACATGATGTGGTCTTAGCAAGGATAGAAAGATTTGATCACACAAAGTTCACATAAAATAAGTTTAAGAACTCTTGTTTGCTCAGCCCATCGGGCTGGCTGAGTAACTCTCCCATTTCTTCGGCTCCAGATGAGATGAAGGGTTAACTATAAGAGTAGCTACGGGTATCAAGTCGATACGGGATTCAACTTGACGCTCGGGAGAAATCCCTGGAATGTATTTGGGGAAAACATCGGGAAAGTTGCGGACTTCGGAAATGCTCTCGAGGTCTTTAACTTTTTGCGTCTCATCGACAACATGAGCCAGGAATGCATAACATTCCTTTCGTATATGCTCCTAGGCTTTGACGCAGGAATTGATACGAAGGTTCGAACGATCTTATTACTGAAACCAGTGAGGACTCTGTCAGAGGGATGATGGAGACGAATCGCTTTCTCGAAGCAAAGGACATTGGCACGATCTAAGGTTCATTCGTCCTATGCCGATTAGGACATTGAAGCTTTTCATGGATACTGATATGAAATCGATGGGAAAAGGAATGATCGTCTAAGGTAAGAGCACATCCTATGATACCTGCTTTAACTGAAATACGATTGTTGTCATCATAACTGAAACTAAGATTACATATTTCGGAACTCAGGACCTAACAATAGGTCTAAGTCCTAATATCAAAGAGAAAATTTCGGCAATATGGAAGACAGAGATGTTTACGGGAAAGGGCTACTCAGAACATAAACATGAAAGTTATTCCCTAGACCAGGAAGGAAGAACGAGTAGAGTGTTCCTCTATTAGCGACGGGCACTCCTCAAGTGAAACCCTAATTCGGCCAGCTGTCGCTCCACATCAAGCAAGCGTCCTTCATACTTTGACTGGCGGGCTCGGAGCTCTATGACCTCGGCTCGGGTTGTAGCTAACTCTCGCTGCAGAGCTTCATTGTCCCTCATAGTTCTCCCGTGAGCAATTTCAAAATTACGAATGTGGTTTGTGTTGGCATCCGAGTCTGTCTCAAGTTCCATAGTTTGTTGAAGGGTTGCCACACCTAGCTCCACATTGCGAGTCACTAGGCGTATCAGGATTGGAAGGGCCCTGTCTGCAGGGCCTCCTCCATCGAGATTGTAGAAGTTGCGGTTACCATTGTATGGGAGGGGTTGGCCTTGCTCATGGCTCCACCTATTTAAGCTCCCGACCCACATGGGCGTTGGACCTTGGAATCCAACTTGGGGGTTAGGATTTGGTATTGGGGTCACTTGGGGTTGGTTCTCGACTTCTGGTTCCGAGTCAGTCTCTTCAGGAAATGGTTCGGCAATGCCATCGTCGAGATGGATTTCATGGTTTCCTTCTGGCTCTGGTTCGATCCATCCACCATCTCCTTGGTTGGGAAAGTACGGGTCGCCAAGGAGATGGAATCCAGCCATGCTATCTACGCGCGGTGATGGTAAAGGAATAGTTAATAGGCATTGAATCTAATAATACTTCCAATGTATCATGGCTACGTGCTTGATTCTTGAAGGATGGATCTTTGGGTAAGTTTTCGGCTTAGTTGCTATAGCATCCTAAAATACTCCTATAGTATTTTTAATCCTTATGTTTGGCTTTAGAACTCCTTTAGTATCTAGGTAAGTTTTAAACTTGCTGTAACACCATAGTCACTCCCAAGCACATGTTGGTCATGTCTCGAATGAATATAGTTGATCAGGCTATATTGATCCTAGACATGATTACATAACTGCCCAGGTTTAACCGCAGTGTCCAACATCCAAATACTTTTATTTTGTTCTACTTATGACACGGATTCTGGTACTCGGGTATACTTGTATACTTTGTTATAAAAATACTTATATTTTTGAAAGTATACTTTTAGTTTAGAGCACTTAGGCCCCTTAATGTTTATAGTTGTATACCATGTAAGGTTCGATATACTTAGTTCACTATAAACAATAGCTCTGATACCAATCTGTCACACCCCGGAACCGATGGCGGAACCGTTCCGGGGCGGAGGACGTCATGCGTAGTATCACAACAATTGTATCATAGCAAGCATAGTAAACACAACCAGACATTGAATACATATGTGAAAAAGGTTTACATTGTTTATTTCATAGTTTAGTACATAGCAAAAGTACAATAGTAAAGATGTGAATTTAACGCTCCAACTTCTCCGAACTCCTGAAAGTACCTGTCTAATAATGCCCTGAGAATACAAGCAGTTTTGAAATATATCTTCATAAAGCTGGTGAGTTCATAAGTGTTTAGTTCTGGTGAAAGAAATGTTTCTTTAATCCTTTGAAAAGTGTTTCCCAAGAAAATCCTATATTTTCTTATGAAAGATGTTTGATTATCCATTCGTTACTTGTTAAACAGCCTGTTTATGAAAGGTTGAGTTATCCCAGGAAAATCCTATATTTTCCTTAAAAGTTGATAGTTGATTATCTGTTCTGGTGTGAGGTGTACAAGTATCTACCATACTTGTATCGTTAGATGTAGTTTCCTTGAAAAACCATGTTTGCTCTCAGTGAGATATATTAGCCTTATTACATAAATAAAACAAATAAATAAGTAGTGAACTAGATCCTAAGGGTATTACTAATGCCCTCTAGTAATCAAATCGGTTATTACTTTGAGGTTATTTCACTTGTTTCATTATTACAAAAGTAAATTTTCGCTACCTAAGTTGTGAGTGTCATAACCGTACTTAGACTGGATAAGGCACGTAACGGGGCCAATATCTTTTTATGACTTTGTCACCCCTGAACCTAACGGTCCCGCTGTAGCTAGCAGCGAAGGTGAGGGATAGTCAGTCCCATATAGATCTATACATAATAGTCACGCTCTCCCTCCAAGAGATTCTGGTTACAAGGGTTAGTCCTACACTCTCGTATCCGGTGGAGTGTTACCAAGGACGTGTCTCAAAACTTAGCCTAACAATTTTACAAGTAATAATACTGAAAATCATGTTTATGTTTTGTATGAATCCTTTGCAAAATATCACATTTTATGACAAGATTCACAAGTTCCATGCTTTAGTTTTGAAAATTGTTTCTACGAGTTGATTTCTTAATCGTTTGGTAAAACTATTTTCTATGTTAAAAGCATATTGAACATATAATTATTTTAAGCAAAATAATATACTTGAGCACAAGTTTCCTTGTACTTTTGCTTGTATTCTCCCCCTGAAAACATGAAAACTCGGAAAAAGGCGTAGGGGTATGAACTCACCGTTTGACGTAGGATCTGGGTGTATGATCGGTTACGAATGCTGAGTGTCAACTGATGTTTCGTACGCAAGTGGATCCTATTAACATGTGATAACACATATGTGTGTTAGAATTAGGGTGTTTCATTACTAAACATGACGGGAAACCACCCTAAAGACTTGGAAATGTTTTTCGGGACCCTATATGATCAAACAAGGGAGGTGTACGGCCAAAAGAGTGTGTGCGGCCAGGGTGTGCGGCCAGAACGTGTGTGCGGTCGTACATGGGAGTGTGCGGCCGTATAGAGGGGTGTGCGGCCGTATACAGGGGTGTGCGCCTGTACACTCCTCAGTTGTGCTCGAAATGTTGATTTTGAGGTGTTCTAATGCTAATACCAAGTCCAACTAGTAAATGGAGGCCAAACTCTTCACTTTGGAGAGTCTTTAAGGTGTGTACGACCACCTTATGAAGGTGTGCAGCCGTATACCTTCAAAGGATGAAGAACACGAAGAACACTATGAGTTTTAGGCTTAGATTCAGGTGTCTTACCAATATAAAAAGCTGAATGATGGAGAAGTTCACGTTCTTGAGGCCTTTAGAGTGTTCTTGGATGAAGTTTTTAGAGAGAGAAAGTAGAGAGAGGAAGTAAAGTGCAGCCAAATGAAAGGAATGAGTGAAGGGGGTTACCTTATATATATAAGGGTGAGTGTGCGGCTGAAGGGTGCGGCTGAAGGGTGGGTGTGCGGCCGCACACCCATGTGTGCGGCCGTACACACCTCTCAGGAGGGTGTATGGCCCGGTTCTGTCTCTATACGACTTGTTGTCTCATTTCTAATCTCATTCCCGACTGTACTCAAGCTTAAAACACTTAAACTAACTCTTAAACGGCGTTAAAAGATGATAAAATCGAGTTTAGTATTGATATACAGATCAATTGCACAGGATAAAAGTTTCGGGTTGTCACAATGTGTTAGTATCATATTTTTTTTCAGCAACAACCAAAAAACGATTTCAATGTTCAAATGGATCCTTCTCCGACGAATGCAAGTAGGATTCGAAAAAGAAGATGTTTGATTTGTAATAAGTTGGTGAATCATGACATGCGAAATTGCCCATTTGCCAGGAAATCAACCTAGAACTATAGTTGTTTGGAGTTTATGTCTCAATAAAAATAAGTTTTCGCTATATGTATGGGTTAATTTTATCAAAGAAGCTTTAGAAGCTTTAGGTATTTTCATTATGTAATTCAAATAAATCCATACATCGTTTGATGTATGGGTAGATTTTATTATATTAATTCGTGTCTTTTTAGTCTATATAATGAGCAATATCGTTTTTGTTTGGATGTTACAACAGAACCCATAAGTTCAATACTAATCTGATAGAAAAGTGAAACAAAATTATATTATTGTTATTAGTACATTTCTATTAATAAGGTTTTTATTACGTAGTTTGTTTATAACAGCCACGTATTTAGTTGCTAAAATACAAATATTATAGACATTCTGTTAGAATTCCGTGTAATGACCATAATTTTTTTACATGAGTAAATTATGTTTGAATTCAGATCACCATTCAATTTTAGATAATATATTCTATTTTTTAGAGCTTAATGTCAAGGAGCCAAGTTACCAATTCTAAAAATATTTATGAAATCTTTTTTAAAAAAACAAGATATTATCAATTAATGAATGATATCTTTTAAAAAAACAAATTAAAATCATAAAATCATTATTAACTTAATAGCCCCTGATATCACATGTTATCAGTTACACCGAATTGGATTGTTTGTTCTTTAAAATTCCTATTGATCAAGTCGATTTTATTCATTTTTCTTTTCATTCTGCAGATCGGTGTATGTTATCATAGAGCCTGTTTATCATATTCATTCTAATGGAGGAGCAAGTACTTTCAGTTGATGAACAAGTAATTCCTATAAATTATGAAGAACAACAAGAAGAGTTTGAATTTTCTGAGTATGATACACTCGACAATGTAAATTTGCAGATTGTTGATACTAGTAACTTCAAGGACTGTGAGTTCATTTTTATTTATGAAGTATCTAATTTTTCATAATGTGTTATGTAATAAACATTTAAATGTCAATTATGAATTTGTTTCTTGTAAGGCAACGAATTGTCAATTGGTGAAAGTAGTAAATCTAATGAAGGTGATTATTTTAATTATTTAATGTCCCCATTACCAATAGAATTTAACCTTATATATTGTAATTTCATTCCTTTTGTTAGCAGAATTTGAAGATGCAGAAATCGACAATTACTCGTCTGATGAGGATGATATAGCACAGAATATTGATCTACTATGTGGTAACATATATTTTAACCCAATAATTTGACTGTATTCATATTTACGATTTAATACTTTCAGAACAATCAGCTGCTGATCATGATTACGTTTCACCTGGTGGCTCACTGTATTGGACTCCCGATGTATCTGATCATATTAAACCAAAGATTAATTCAGTATATGATTCATATGATGATGCTGTTAGAATGTATAGAAACTATGCATTAGAAGCTAGATTTGATGTTAGACTTGGGACTCTTAGAACATCAACGTTTCGTGTTATTACGGAAAGACATTTATTCAGTAACCGTGAAGGCAAGCCCAACACTGGTAAATTGGATACTTTGGACATTCAACACAATAAGCCTAAAAGAAGAAAAGATTCATTTAGGGTGGATTGCAAAGCAAAGATTGTTTTAAAGATAATACCTAGCACTGTAAAGTATGTGGTTCATGATTTTACCGAGAAACATTCTCACTAAGGAAACTATTCACTTATCACGTGCTAAGAGAAAACTTGATTAAGCACAGGAAAGTTTTATTCACAACATGTCCAAACAAAACATTGGTGCGACAAAAGCATATAGATTTTATACTGGTATAACTGGTTGTCATTCTGATCGAGGATTGGTTTTTGACTTCAAAAATAGTACAAGAAATCTTAATTGTTTCATAGGTGGGAGGGATTCCAAATTTCTTGTTGACAAAATGAACGAAAGGAAAAAATATGTCCCAAACTTTACTTTTGAGTACAGAGTTGTCGACAAGAAGCTAAACACACTTTTTTGGGCGGACGAGACAGCTAAGTTTAACTATAATGCTTTTGGGGATGTTGTATCACTTGATGCCACGTTCAACACAAATAGGTATGTTTTTATTATTTTTTCTTAATTTATCTTCAATAAAACATGTAGTTAATTTTCCTTTATATAAAACATATTTTCTACACGGGTATAACATGGTTTTTGTTCCATTCACTGGTATATATAACCATAAAAAATGTGTAACATTTGGCGCTAGTCTGTTGAGTAAAGAAGACTATGACTCTTACTCTTGGCTGGTTAAGGCCTTCTTGAATACATTTACAAAACCACCTACATTGATACTATCAGATCAGGATCCAGCATTATCCAAAGCTATTAAAGAATTTATTCCAACGACACAACACAGACTTTGCATGTGGCATATAACTAAAAACTTACCAAAGAAGGTACAATTTAAGTCTCATACTCGTATAATAATTATACAACCACGCCAATTACATAAGAATCATACCAGTTCTTAAAGAATTGGCATTCTTCTAATGCAATAAAATTTGAATACAAACTATATCCTGCATAGCATTACATTTCAAAGACATTCTTATTCATACTAACACATTTATGTATTTTAAATAGATATCAATTGAAATCTCTACCAATCCAGAGTTCCGTAATCGTTTCCATGGTTTAATATGGAATTCTAAAATTGAACCACAAGCATTTGAGGCTGGTTGGGAATGTTTGTTGAAGGATTTCAATATTACAAACAACAAGTGGTTGAATGCTATGTACGGGTTGCGTAGATTATGGATCCCAGCATTTTTCAAGGACATACCAATGTCTGGTCTTATGAGAACTACGTCATTGTCCGAAAGCCAAAACTGGTCATTTCAAAACAATACCCTATGTAGTTTGTATCTTGTCATTTTTATGATGTCTTTTGAGACTAATTTGGAACGACAAAGACATAATTAGATTTTCAATGATTTTAAGACTTCAAACACTTTTCCTAAAATAATCAAACATCTTCCGTATGAAGTTCATGCATCCAAAGTGTACACCCGTACCATTTTTTACCAAGTTCAGGAAGAGATTTTAAAATCTCAGGAAACCTGTTTCCAAAAGTGTGTGTCATGTGAAGATGGTGTTGACACATTCACTATATTGCAGAAAAAAAACCATTATAACTAGGCAAACTCAAAAGGAAATAGGTGATGTAACAGTGCAGGAATATCATTACGATAGAATTCTCAAAGATATTGAATTCAAGGTACATATATTTTATTATTTTATAATATTTCATTTCATTTAAGCGAAATTTAATTACATCATCCCAAATTTTATTATTCTAATTTTTACAGGGTACACATTCAACATTAGAAGATATCTTCGTGTGTAGTTGCATGAACTTTGAGCATATTGGCCTTTTGTGTAGACACATTTTTTGTGTTTTTAAATATTACAGCCGTGTTGAAATTCCATCACGGTACATACTGAAACGTTGGAGAAGGGATGTCATTCTGACAGAATTACTTAAAAGGCGATTCTCAGACTCCAGATATGACTTACATATCGACAAGTATGCCATTGAAATTTTTTCAACTGTTGATAATTGTGTATCAAGTTTGAGTCATGATCCTGAAAAGTTACAAGCATATCTTGATGATCAGCATAAGTTGAAGAAAAAATATATAGGCGATTGTCCATCAAATGAACTTCCCACCAGAGACAATTACTATAAGAACATTCTAAAAGTCACTATTCCTGATGTGGTGGACATTGAAAATCCATCAGACATTCGGAACAAAGGTTCTGGCAGTAGAGGGAAAAGATTGAAATCTAAGAAAGAAATGCTTCAACTTCAAGGATTGAAACCCAAGAGATTGTGTGCATCATGTCAACAGATGGTTAATCATGACAAGCGAAGTTTTCCTCATAAGAATACGTATAACTAGTTTGCAATGACTTTATTTTATTCGTAATTTCTTGTTTTTCTGCTTAATGACCTATTGTTTAAATTTTCCCTTTTCATTTTACATAATTTCTTGTTTTTTTGCTTAAAGAATACGGATAACTAGTTCGCAATGACTTTAATTTATTCTTAATTTTTTATTCTTAATTTATTGTGTGCATCATATTTCAAATTATTTTTATTCATTTTACATTCGTTTACAATTATGTTTAGTTTTTCAGTTAAAGAGCAACTTACCATCATTTTAATGGAATACCAATTTAAGATGTTTCGATTATTCATCATTCTATTAGAATACACATACTAACCATTTCAACATAACATAAGATGATACCTACTACAAACTACCAAACATTGAAGCCTAGTACACCAAAGCCTGATGCCTATGATAACGAGGATTATAATCAAAATACAATTTACATTCTAATATAGACATAACATCATTCTAACGGAATATACGAACTGCACATTTCATTCTAGTGTTGTTCAATAAATTCTTCACATATTCCAGTGGAATATGTCCAATCACAACATCATAATTACCAATAACATCAATAGAATAGCAAACCAAATTCTGAATGACTACTATACCAAAATCGGATTCCTACTATATACATAGTTACAAAGAACTTATAATTTACATTAAAATATCAAATTAACATCATTCTAATATAATACACAAATTATAATTTTCAATTTTTCAAAATCAATACAATCATAACATATTCTAACAGAATATGTACATTCCCCACACACTATCTAACACAACATTATCAGTTTATCACCCATCCATTTTACATTTTGTCGAAACACTAGTTACTTGTTTATTCTACCAGAAATATAACATACAAACAAAAAAGATCAGTAACTTTCAAACGATTAGAATAGTTAAACTTTTAAACACATATTATGATTAAAAAACTACCATCCATATTCATCCATAAAACAAAAGTTTTTTAAATTCATAATTAAAAGTACTTAATACCAAACCCTTAAAAAAAACAAAAAACAAAAGACATACCAAAAAAATCCAAATTCAGAACACTGAATTTAACTTCTCAATACCAAAAAATAAAAAGGCTAATGAAACCGCACTACAAATTCAACGTCGACGCCTTCCTCTTGTTTTCTTCCTTTCTGCTGCTGAGTCTTGCAGAAGTATCTCTTTTTCAAGTAAATTAAGCTTTGAGAATTCAGCACAATCCCTCTCTAGCATTTTTTTATGCACATTGAATTCGACTTTCATCATTCTAGCCAAATACCATGTCCTTAAATTCATAAGTGCAACTGTATCTGCATTCCCTTTTCCTGTAAAACCAGAATCCCAACGCCCTTCACCTTCTCCCATATAACTTTCCATGTGTCTCATAAGATATAATCCACAATTTGGTCCCCGTTTCGCTACGCGCCAACGAATGTTCATCACATGTGGTCCGACTCCAATTAAAGCTTTTACTATTGAATGATTTTGTACTGATAAGTAGTTGCACAACAGTTTCAACTGTCAAAATAAAATAAACATTTAATTAAAAAAAATAATATATATATATATATATATATATATATATATATATATATTCATTTACATACTGATTATAAATGGTTATATTATTGTAATATTTACCAAAACCATAGGTGTTTTTCCATATACAGAGTCAACGCTTCCTTTTCGGTTCACATGATCAATTATGAAGCACTTTCCTACCCTCAGATCAAAACACATCACGTAATACATATCCACATCCACTACTGGGATGAAAACCTGTTACAAACACACATAATATTAAGATTAAATTCTCAAAAATGTGTAATAAAAAATTAATTCCACATAAACTAACCAGACCAATATCTTTCAAACTTGGTAACACTTTAAACTTGTTAGTGTAAACTCTCAGCAATCCATCAAACAATCTGCATGTTTCGACTCCTACACCTGATTTGTTCAACATTTCACTAGTCTGTAACAATAAGAAAAACACAAACTTCAGTATTAAACTAAATTATTTACATTGAAATTTACAAAAAAATATAATGTTCATTCCATACCAGAAATTTTGTGTCCAAGAACAATCTAACTATTGATCCTTTGTCCTTGTACTCCTCCATCTTATTAAGGAATGTTGCCCAACAATCTATTATTCTAGAATGGATATACACATCCCTCTTAAAATGGTACACGAATCCTTGGTGCAAAACTTCACCAACTCCAATATCCTAAATCGGGTCCCTACATATTTAAATACATTAATAAACTTAATAAAATCAAATACTATAGTACAACTAATGAGTATATAATATATTTTAAACTAACCCATTATTTCTTTAGATGCAAATCTTGAAGTGCACATATCAATATCCTCCTTCTTCAACTTATCACCAACTCTAATCACCCGTTCAATAAAAGGGGAATGAAATAAATTTGTAGATTTCTTGTCCCTTTTCCCCCTTTTACCATTATCATCTTCATTCGCAACATTGTTCAGCTCCTCCTTTAGATTTCTTCCTTCATTAGAATTAAATCCTACCACAACAGTTGGATTTTCATCTTCTTCTACACGTTTACTACCTGAAAACATCATCTCTGTTTTACTTGCCATATCTATGATTTCATCCATCACACCTGGTAACTTATAAAACTGAGTCAGTGTAAGATCATCATGTGTCACTTCATTTTCCATACGTGGTTCCACATAACTACATCCTTCATCTATATCCTTGCTCTTACGTACCACACCTCTAATAGGTGACAAATCTCCTTGATATTCAACAACTTCTTTTCCATGGTATGGAATATCCTTTTCATTATCATTCTCCTTAACAGAATCGTTCTCATTAAACAACTCATTTTTCTTAATTACCCACTCTTTCAGTACTTTACTTTCAGGAAATTTTTGTAAACCATGTTTTAATGCAACTTCCATGTTACTCTTCTCTGATAGCAATTTACCATAACTGTGCTCCAATACAACAGCAAATGCCTGCAATATTAATAATTTATTTTATGAAATCTAAAAAACTAAATTTGGTAACAACAATTCATTAAGAATTAATTACCTTATAATTACACAAAATGGTGTATTATATCTAATAAAAAAAACACAATAAAAAAAAAACAAAACCATAATATTGAATTCAAAACAATATTCACTCTACCTCAATGTCCCCATAAAGTTCGCATTCTTCTTCCTCTTCTTCACACCCCATTCTCTCATCATTTAGGTTACTATCTCTGAATTGCCTCCCGAACCCTCCCAACTTAATTTCCATTTCTTGTATTTGTATTAGCTTATCACCCTTAACATGTGCAATAAATGGTATCCTTTTATCCAACTTTATATTTTCATACCTCATGTTATAAACATATGACAGCTGAAATAAAATGGATACATAAAAAAATTATAAAACACTTCAAATTTATAATTTATATTCAAATAATCACATTTATATTTAAAATAATCAAACCCTTACCAATAACAAAGTAATAGGCCCCGAGTAGTAGCATGTTTTGGCATCCCTTCTCCACAGATCCTTTCTAGTTCGTAGGCTGTCCAACATGTACTTACACCAATCAATCTTGGAAAAGTCTTTTACTAGAACCAACTTCTCAGACACTTTGATATTATTGGTACCACCAACCATTGACTCTATGAAGGTGTTAATGAACAGAATAAGAAAGTTCAACCTAAATATCATATTGTCTTCTTCTATACTTCTAATATGTTTCACATATGCTTCACCATGAAACTTCTTGTCTACATATTGTGCTTTCCATTCTTCCAGAATCTCATTACCGGTTTCACAGTAAGTCATTCTACTCAGATCCTCCCCTTCCATTGGTAAACCCATCATCTTATGCACCAGCTCTTTTGTTATTTCAATCACTCCATTCTCCATCACAAGTCTATTGCTTTTTGGATCGTACACATCTAGAAGATAATAGTTTAGCAACCCTGGTACAACATCCATATCTAACTTCAACAATGAACCAAATCCCATGTCATAAACTGCTTTTTTTTGTGCTGCTGACAACACTTTAACGACTGCATTAATCCTACGTGGCGTCATTCTTGTAGGTAGCCTTCTTAAACCCGGTGGATAGTCTCTTTCAATTTTTCTGATCTTCTCATTCACCTTCCTTACCTTCTTATTTTCATTTTTTTCATCCCCTCTAACACAACTTGTTCATGTTTTCCTTTACATTCTCTTTTTCCTTCTTGTTCTGCCTTTTCCCCTTCTAACAGAACAGGCACCTTCTCAAGTTTTCTCTTCGACATATGTAACCTTTCTTCTCTTAAAACATTTAAGGGACGAGGTTTTTTCTTCTTTGGGGTTGATCTTGATGACTGCTGACGTTTCTTCTTTTTCACACTTGTACTTGGAATTATTATTGTTTCTGCAAACACTGCATGACAAACAACATATTCAAATCATTACATTAACATTATAAAAAAGTGATCACTTGCTATTCTACTAATATTCTTAATTAAAATATAAAAAAGTAATCACTTGCTGAAAACTAATTAAACCAAAAACATTCTACAACATTAACCTTTACTAGAAAAATAGTTCAACAAAACACATTAATACAAACACTAGATAAAATTTCATTAATAAACAATACTCAATTCTACAGGAATTTAATAAAGAAACAAGTTCCTATACACACGTTTTTCTAAATTTAATAATGAATTCTGGCAGAATGAAATGTAATGATTTAAGTAGTTCACCAAACCAGATGAACACAAACTCTACAACTTTAACCTTTATCTAAAAAAATAATTTACCAAAACACATGAATACAAACACTACAAAAAATGCATTAACAAACAATACAAATTAATAAATAGGAATTTATTAATGAAACAAGTTCCTATAAACAAGTGTTCTGAATTAAATATCATCTTTGAAGAACAAACATACAAATTCTACAAGAAAAAGTTTACATCCATAAGATATGAAACATATATCATGATTATAAACATAAAAAATCACTTTCAATTATTGATACTAACATTATGAAGGACTGTATCATACCATTGAAACTATAATACTATTAGAACTTCATACCGCCACAAAACCCACATAAAATCTAACAGAGTAACAAACATTCCATTCGAATCTCACCAAATACAATCGAATCTTACTGAATCCATAAGAAAAATATCCCAATAGATGTTACATATATCAGAATAACAAATTTACCAACACACATGACATCAAATGGAACCCTATCGATTTAAAGCAGTTTTTGCCTAGTTCGTGTAAACTACACACAAGACTACGATACTATTATAACTTCATACCACCACAAAACCCACATTAAATCTAACAGAGTATACTACATTCCATTCGAATCACACTGAATCTATTCGAATCTAACTGAATACATAAGAACAATATTCCAATATATGTTTCATACACCAGAAAAACAATTTTAACAACACAAATGACATCAAAAGGAACCCTATCGATTTAACACTAATATCT